>NW_026571070.1:18583679-18988063 GCF_026225935.1 Boleophthalmus pectinirostris
ATAACCCCATTTACTTAAGTAACATTGGAGTACATTGGGGAATACTTCTTTGACCTCTACTTGGGGATATTGTACATGTATGTTTGTATAGTGGAATGCTCAGCAGTTACCATGGAGACACAATGCATACATTAGCAAACACAGTCTTTCTAGATCACAAAATAGCTCACCTGTTACAGTGTTCCAACTAAGTCAACTCTTTTTGGCCAGATTGTGTTAAAAAACAAAGCTCAGATTAAAGTCTTATTTGAGTAACAGAGCTTCAGACAGAGCAGTGTTTACAGTTAGCTTCACACCCTCCTGGAACGTTGATGACATGAGCTACAAAGTACAACCTCAGTATAACTCACGCACGAGATCCCCAACCAACAAAGCAAATTAAAACTTCAGGTGAGCAATTGTTTTATAAACATTATTTCCAATTCTTCTCAACATGAGTCTCTGTACGCCTGTAACGAAGTGTGGAGAGCGTTCAGAGTCTTTAATGAAGCTAACACGTACAGTCAATGGATGTGTGTTTTGGCCCAGTAGGTTGAAACAGCAAGAGGTTATGATGCAAATCAATTTGAGTATAAAACCTATTGAGAGCATGTGTCAAGCAGGGATGTCACAATGTCTTTTTTTTTTGTTATGATTGTTGTAAGAAGAAAGATTACAATATTAACGGTTACTAACACCATGACCAAAAAAAAAAAAGGAAATATTAAAGGTGCACTATAAGGTCACATCACATTTAAGTTTACTTTTTAGAATATAAATAGAAATATTTAATTTAGCTTTTTAAATCCTCATAATTATGATTTTTTTTAGTTCTCACGATAAGAAAAATCACCTTTTTTCAGTTAACCAATTAATCGTTACACAGTGTCAAGGAAGGAATTATATAGAAAGTACAATTCAAGACACACAATCTGATATGATCTTGCTATTTTAACATTTTTTTTTACTCATTTCCACCTTCCCTGCTCTTATTCCTTGAGGCTCATTTAGTTAATTAATGCCATGAAATGTTTCAGAAACCAATTATGCAGTGACATTATTAAAAGCCCTCCCGCCTCCTCCCGAGTGCAGATTGTGTTCCTCTCTTGTCGACTCGCTGAATTGAAACTGGCCTGACCTACACCACTACTGCAAGACCTGGATTCATATAGTGAAAGGTGGCATCAGCAACTTTCTCTATCCTTTTTTCACTATTTCTCTCATTTCCTTTCCTGCTCACGTGTGCATTACGGTATTACTTGAACTATAATGTGACAATGACAAGTCTTGACATCTATTGTAATCAGCTTTTCTATTAGGGATGAGAAAGGTCGGACACGAGATAAGGCGTAATGCGTAGGACTGATAGCATCTCAAGTTAATATAAGGAATGAATGTGTGGGAAAGAAGCTCAAATATTTAAAACTTTCTATTCTAACAGTTACATTTAAATACACATGCGTATCATCATTACAGTGAAAGTGGTATATTATCAACAGCTAAAAAAAGTTTGGGAGAATGAAAGCAAATATAGTATTGTTTTGCATTATACATCTATGTTGTTGGTGAAATGAATCTCAGACATAGTATTGAAACATTTTTATACTTTTTAACTTGGCCCACTCCTTTTTGGCTATTTTTGCTGAAAATAGGGCTACAACAATTAAGTGACTAATCGTGAATATTTGACTATAAAAATTAGCATTACCCGGACTATTCAGACTCAAAGATACACAAAAAACCTTTTTATACTTTTTATTAAAAAAACAGTGGCATTATTTAATCAAAATGTCAAATAAGAATAAACTATTTCTGGTTTTGAATAACAGCCTTTTTTGTTAATATTCTCTATTTAGAAGCTTCCAGTCACTACATTTTGACCTTTATTTTGTTCAAAATCTGATTTGAAAATCGAAATTTACGCACAATAATGGTTTAACTAGTTCAGTTGCAGCCCTACTTGAAAACTTTTATTTTAACTGCACAACATAAAGCTTGCAATAAATAAAATCCTAAATAGAATTTCTAAATAGATAACAGAATGAGGACAGCCACATGTGTAGACTATACTTCAAATGTTTGGATAGAAAGAAAGCTACCAAACCAAGACTACAAGAAATTTGCTCATGTTAATCACATGCATAATGCTTTGTAAAAACATGAATAGTCATTTGTCATTGTGTATGAGGTAGGAAGAGCACAAAGCGTCCCACTGTAGTGCAGATGTTGATTTTTCTTCTTCTGGAGCTATTTTCAGAGAATGCAAATAATCCCTGGAACGACTGACACCAAAGGTCATTAATTAACATAAGTCAATTCGGCTGTGTTTCTTTTGGGAAAGAAGAGGAAACTGTAGCTGCGTTCTACCCCCTACCCCCAGGACCACAGGCAGAGCAAAGCAACTTTTCTCTGGGGTGGGTAGAGTAGACAAAGTTTGGACTAAAATTATGAATAGTTTTTGAATACTGCCAATAGACTAGGCAGTGGCTCAGTGAAAGGCAATCTGATCTCAGCTCCGACCTACATATTGTTGTTGAGTCCTTGGGCAATACGCATCACCCCCTTACCAGTGCATGAATGTGATATGTGGTGGTGGTTACTGGTCCTGTCGACAAGAGATTGGCTGCCTCACTTCCATCAGTCTACCCCAGGGCAGCTTTGGCCATGGAAGTCCTTAGCACCACCTGGAAGTGGAGTGAATGAATAAAATAAAAAGTGGGCGATGCCAAAAATGTAATCAAGTACCATTATCTCAACATATATTACTCAGGTAGAAGTACAAGTAGTTCAAGAAAGAGTAAAAAAAAAAAAAACATATACAGCAAACTACTTCCCATGAGTACCTTTCTCGACATAACATCTGAATTATAATTTATAGATAATGCAACTATAATGGCAACACATTAGGTAATACATAAATTGTATCATTTTTTCACTCAAACTAACATACAAAGCAAAAAAAACTTCACAAAACGTCCATTATTCAGTGTTTGTCGATGCCTTTTTGAGTGACACTAATAAAACAACCAAGAAAACAATCTTTGACCCAATGCATCATTCTGTCTGTCTATTCTATGGAGGCCTTGTGTTCCTATATTCTCACTCTCCTGTAATGGACAACTGAATGCATCTTCCAGCTCAATGACCCTGCAGCAATAGTAGTGTATGTAGGCTAGTTCATGTTACTTCTCCTGGGAATGGGCAGACTTTAGCAACAGTAGAGGCAGAACACATCACTGTCTGGAGCTCCCGGCTTGTTAATAAGTCATAAAGTTAGGCTATATAAAGAATGCATCTGCTGCCACAACGGACTATTGATCCAAGCCTTACTTCAGACATACGTGGATTATTTATATGACAGACATTTTTTCTTTGTTGTTAACATAGCATACAACGTGTAAAGAGAGAAAGTTATTAAAATCAATTACTAGCAGGCAGCTTTGTTTCGCTTTGTTTCTCTTTGTTTACCTTTCTTTACAGGGCGTCTGCTCCGTCTGCTGTCGTCATCAATCATGGACCACACGTGGTTTAGGGGAGTACAGCGCCCTCTAGCGTGCAGCGGCGCAACAGCGCAAACATAAGGGTCAATGAGTGCAAACAAGACAGAAGCCTCTCGTTTTGGACAGCAAGGTAAAGGGTGAAGTGAGTGGGAACTAACTGGTCGTGTATTATAACTATTAATTATTCTGCATTATTACAGGTTTCTGAAGTTATTTACACAAGAAGCAGCTTACGTGGACTACACCATCTGCTGCTACCAGTTGCTATTTGCTAAACCTACCACTAAAATATGCACGAATACAATTTAGATCACCCCATTTGGCCTCGCTAACTTTTATCTCTAAATGCTATTTTAATAAAAGAATGCAAAATGCTCCTAAACCGCGCTTTCTTCTGGAGGCACTTCCGGTTAAACGGGTAGCCCATTCATTTCAATGGAGAATTTGAGAAAAGTCTTGCAGCTAAAATATGAATATATAAAATAGGTTTATTTGTGTAAAATGTTAGATTTCCATGGGCATCCATAAGCCAACACTGCACGTATTCTCTGGTAGGGCTTTAAAACAGCTTTATAGTTCTTATAGTATTTAACTTACTTGTTTCTTAAAATAATACAACCCGAATGATGATAGTGGCACGCACAGGAACTTCCGTAATAAAGTGTGTTAGAAAATTGTAGATTACTTATTTAACAAAAAAACAAACAAACAAACAAACAAAAAACTATACTGTAGTTTTTCTGTACTATTTTTTACTATGTCGTATTACAAAAGCCATATTGGCCTTGTATTTTATACAGTCAAAACATGTGTGGCATGAGCTGCATCAGTTCAATGAAACTGAACAGATCCCAGCTGTCAGAGATATTTTTCACATAAGGGTGGCGAAGGGTTGAGACATGCCTTATGAACTATAAATGTATTTTTTGTTGCTAGGAATTTGCCACAGCATCTTACTATGTCATATATTAATTGAACTTATGCATTACATTTTTTCTACTGTTGTACCATATAAAATGTTCTGTTCTGTCCATTCAACAGGAGACTTGCTGCTGGAGCTGACCCAGTCTTAGCTGACACACTTTCATCTGTCCGACTTCTTCAAGGTAAGGTTGCTTTTATATGTAGACTGCTATTTACTATTATTACCATGCATTAATACCCATTGTATTTTAATTTATTATAATTCCATCTTTTCAAATTGCACTATACAAAATTATGCTAACTGTATTTGCAGGATTTTGGTATTGTAAAGATGAAAGCTGCGCACTATGCCAAGATCAAAGTGTGTCAGTTAAGGTAAGACAAGTACTCCAGTAGAAGAATGAATTTAAAAAGTTTGATAAAGAGAGACAGAAGATAAACTGGCATAAAACTGTTGCAGATTATTGAACATGAAATACCACTTAAAAGTGAGCCTTACTGACTCTAGATTATACGAGAAAAAATAATTACTAAATATTTTTAAACTTTAAATGTTTAACTGTTTTTATTTGAAGCTGTTGTTATTTGTGTAATTTGCATTAGCCCATTAGATTAATTACCCCTCTCAACCATGCCTGTATTCCATCAGTCATTGCTGTTTACTTGTTCTGCTTTGTGAAAAATGGTTATAAATGATTGTCCATTGCAAACTGATGTATCTGTCTGTAGTCCTTATAGAAAAGAACAGTCTCACATGAACTTGTCAAGAACTCCTTTGAGAGAGTGCACTATGTACTATGTACAATAGTGTACTATGAAAGTGTCTTTTAACTTTGACACAAGTAAGTAAGTATTTCACAGCTCATCCAAGCTGCTTCTTCAATTCTGGTCAGATGCTGGTGGACACTGCCTTATATCTGCCTGCAGGGAGGAGCTAACTACACTGAAACTACACTGAAACTACTCTGAAACTAACACACCTACTTTACAGTTTCTGTTTGTTAGTTAAGCCTATTGAACTGCAATGAGTGTGGGGTCATATTAGCATAACCAATTACGGCCATAATGGGTGCTTTCATGCCTCTGGACCTGACCTGGCTGTCTCTGTTCTTTTCCTTGTTTTAGATTTAAGTCTGAGGATGGAGTTATTAATGAGAGACAGATGATGTCTGAGGCCTCCATTTCTGTTCAAGGATGAATTGCCTTTCCTAACAATAAATTTATGATTTTTAATTGCTGTCTTATAATGGACCATCACTTTCTGTATAGTGATAGATAAGCTTTAAAAAAAACAAAAAAACAATTACTTTACTTGCCTACCCCAGCATGTCAAAGCCTGATCTCGTCGGATCTCGTCAGATCTCAGAAGCTAAGCAGGGCCAGGCCTGGTTAGTACTTGGATGGAAGACTGATGGGAATACCAGGTGCCACAGTGTGGTGCCAGTTGTAAAACATTTGTCATTGTATCCTTAGTCAAGCCATTGCCTAGTAGGGCAGGGCAGCTGTGGCTACAATAGTAGCGTACCACCACTTAGTGTGGAGTGAATTAATAATGCACCATATTGTAAAGTGTCTTTGAATGTCCGTTATATAAATCTGATCCATAATAATAATAATAATAATAATAATAATAATAATAATAATAATAATAATAATAATAATTATATTATTATTATTATTATTATTATTATTATTATTATATATATATATATTATTAGTATATATTCTCAAAATCTGCGCAAATTGATGTATAATTGTCCAAAAATATTGCTATTTAACAATTTTTACCCATTTTAAGATCGAATTAAATATGAGATGGCAAGTTTTTATCTTCCAAATATTGACAATAACCGCAAACTGTTTTCAATTCAACACTGGAAAATAAATGAGACATTACTTCTGATGGAGCGCACCAATCTAACTTTTCAATTTCCTGCTTCCCGCTACAATGAGAAGTCATTAAGGAGTGTATGTATAACAGAGCCTGACATATTATCCGACAGTAGTTTTCTGTATTTTGTTTATGTTGAAGAGTTTATGGAGCTATATGATTTTTATTTAGGTGAAAACTTAACTTATCAGCCCTGAAAAATGATTTCATAGTACTTACACATTTTATTAAAAGTTTTATATGAACCAACAAGTTACATATGTATTGGCTATATATTGCTTATCGCCGAATTTGGCGCTCTTATTTTTTATGTAACTCTCCTTGTGCTATAAGAGACATAATCCCAATCCAGGTTACCACCTGGAGAAGTAGGGGGGCACTGTCTGTCTAGAAACAACAAGGCATTAGTCAGGGACGGAATGGCTGTGAGATCAGCACCACGGCCAGCGCACGAGCGCGCAGGAGGGGACAGAGCAGTTCAATGGACAGTTCTAAGTACTGAGCCTTTGCGCGCTGCGGTGCTCAGCTCCGTGATATGAGGAAATAGTTTTTGTAGACTGTTGCTGGTTGTTGCTATTTACTCGGAGATCGCTCAGTGAGGAATCTGCAGAGTGTGTGCCCCTCTTATTTGCACGCGCAGGGCAGTCTTCCTCTACGCGATCCTTACATCATCTCCCCATTGGAGGGAGCGAGCAGAGACTGAGGAGAGGGAGAGAGGTAGAGAGCCCGAGCAGCCGAGCTCCTCTCACCAGTGCTCTTCTGCGAAGCGACTCTGACGGACGGCTGCTGTTTGCGCCGCTACGCAGTGTATTTGACTGACTCTCCCACTGCGTCCTGCGCGTCCACGCCGCGAAGATGCACCGGCACCATCCTGCCCGGGGATTGCCATTGTTATTGCCGGTCGCTTTCTGGATATTCAGCGGTGTGCACGGGATTTTGCAAACAACCCGTAAGTTGTGATTTTCATTTCTGGCTATCGTTCGGGTCAGGATAGAGTGCGACTCGTGAGCAAAGCGGGGGAGCTGCAGCTGCATGTACAGGCTTCTGTGGAACCAAAGCTTGAGAAAATCAAGCCAAGCCCCGACCCAAAACTGGAGATGTGTGCCCGGTGTGGAAGCTGTTTCACATCGGAGTTCCACCGGAGTTTTCAGTGCATGCATACCTTCGGTGCTTAGTAAACTTGATTAATTCCATGACAACATCAGCGGGTTGAGAGGGCTAGGCTATTTACGAGACATTCTACTTTATTTTAGCAGCATTTGGCATTGCAAAGTGATCTGAGTTGCGAAATGTACATGCAAGCATGCAAGTCACTAAGTGTTTAATGTGGCTTTAAAAGTCCTTGTAAAAGTCCTTTTAGTTTGTTTTACTATGACCACGCGTAAAAGTTTTGAGCTTTAATGTGCTGTGCATATAGAGCGAACGTACAAACTTGGAATGCCGAATTAAATTTTTATTACTGCCAGCGTGCCTTCAACTGTCGGGATATCAAGAAACATTCTGTAGCTCTACGTAATGTTTATGTTGTCACGTGGACGTAGGCTGTATGTAGTCCGTGGCTTTAGCCTTTTTCACTGGACGATTGTCTGTCCTAATTGTCTCATTCATCCACGTCGTGATCGGGCGTCCGTCTGGTTTTGCTGACGGCTGGGGATATTGTGAAGTGCACCGTGCAGTGTAAGTGAAATCCCGCGGCGATGGCCAGGGCTGCCCGGGTGTCGGCTGAATGTGTTCGGGGACGCGCCTCATTAATCATCTCCGACAGAAACAACACAGATGCGCGCGTGAGCCTGGTCCGCGCGAAATCTGAGCGCGCACGCCACAAAGTATGACACAAACCAGAAAGTGAGAAGCGAAGAGTGCAGAGACCCGGTCTGCTCTCAGTCAGAGCTGTTGATCACAGAGCGACCTCAGCGCCGGCTAGGTGTCACAGCATGAGCACTGCTTTATTTATATAACTTTATCGATCCCGCCATAAATGATCAGTCCTTTGGTCTCCGCTGGCAGGGCAGCCTGGGTCACCCTGTCTCTAGTGCGAGTCAACAGCCCTCAAGAGAGACCCATTGAACACAGGCTGTAACTTCAGATGCCTTTGTTGTGAAATAAATCAATCATCTTTTGTGATAAAACGACGCAATAAGTTACTCAAGAATAAAGAACCTCTAGAAATACAGCAAAGACTTTCATTATAGAACAGAAAAATGCTTGTGCAATGCAAGTTAAACACAGTATGATAATACATTAATACAAACACATTAGCCTGTTTGATATATTTTATAAGGCTATAAGTAGGCTTAAAAGTATTTAAAATAACAGTTTATTATCTTGGAGAGTTTTTTTTTTTTTTTTTGTGTGTGTGTTACCTCTCAGTGCCATTAACAATTCTTATCCGGTTAAGTAAGATTTAAGACATTCTTATCAAATAGCCTTGAGTGTCCACCGCCCACTCAGGTCAATGAAGTAGCAATGTTAATGCGCTTGTGAATTGGGTTCTTTCTAAATTTAAACAGCATCTGAAGTGCTCCTGAAAACATCATGACGATTATCATGATTTAAGTGCGTGTGTTCGTGTCACTGTAGGTGGCTAAATGAGTGGCTCTTTTTGAAATTAAATGATCCTTTTCTTACCCCTTAAACATTCCAGACGGCTGTCTGCACCACGCCAGTCCAGAGCGACACAGGAGCTGGTGCAGAAAGTTTGTTATTTTCTTTAGCAAGATTAGTCACTAAAACGCACAACCTGTTGCTATGCTACAAAACCATATCTGAAATGCTTTTAGTGATGATCAACACTCACTTGTGACTTTTCAGTGTGGTGACCCATTAGGAGGTGGTAATAAGAGGAGGAAAAGTGTGTACGAATCAGCCTTGTACTTATGTTTAACTTTCTGTACAGCCCTGCACAGTAGCAACATGTAGTAGGTGCAAATCCTTTTTTATGCTTGCTCATTCAAATTATATCTCTGCTTTGTTGTTGTATTAATGTTAAATAAGGGAGCTAATAGAATACTTGTTTAATGTATAAAGTTAATGCATTTAGTTAGACATTTCAGCTTTTATGAAAGCCATTAAACTACTTTTGAGATTTTGTTTAGCAAGTCTTGAAAATGCTCTCACTTTTCTGAAGCAATAAGAGCCCATCTGAACTTTTGACTCATTCCCGCAATGAATAAATTACACTGGCTGCCTTAAATAAAAAAGCACTTCAGTATTAATTTGAGAGTCGTATGTCACGGCAAACGGCATGTTTATTTATTAACATAATAATAGCATTAAAATATTAAGATGCACATGTAGTCCTTCTCATTGTGCGATGTCAGTGAAACATTAAAGGCTCTCTCTTGTAAGTGGAGGCTGCAGTGGGGCTATCCCTTTCACCCAGGGACCCAGAGTCACTGTGATACAAATGCACTGTGACAAGACAGTCTGCATAATTATTTTAACATCGTCTGTAACAAAGCACATTCACACACCACCCTCTCAGCCATACGAAATCCTCTTGTCGTACAGATGAGCTCACCGATTAGATTTTATTATGGAAAATTATGTATTGTTTGAATCATATAAATCTTGATGATTATATAAAAGAATTACATGCACTGCCAAATTGTGATCTGTACTGTACAGACTTCAAATATTAGTCATGCTACAGGTTGTGTGGTCACCCATATCATTCAGAATAAACTTAATTTCTCTATAATCACCAAATTAATCAAAACAACTGGACTTACTAAGCTTTTTTCAGCCGATGTTTCACTTCGGTTCAACCTCTGCAGCAATGGACTAACACCTGTCAGCCCTGTTGTTACATCAGTGGGAGTCACAGCCATTAACACAAACCCCCAAAGAAGCTACCTGGTAGTGAAATGTTTGCTGCAAAAAGCTTAATAAGTCCAGCTGTTTTGTTTAACTTTGTGATACTATCTTGTCCCTAGATGTCTCAAGATTTGCTTCAAGTCATCACTATTAAAAATTGCACAGCCCTGAAATACTTATATACTTACAAATGTTACATCATCTTTTGTTACTTTATTGCATTAAGAGATAGATAGATTTATTTATTGTCATTGTATGAAATACAACGAAACTTCAGCAGAGCAGATCTGTAGCAGTAAAAATTTACAAATATACACACATCCTCACATCCATACCAATAAAAAACATTTATTAAATAAAATAAATAGATTATTGCACCGAGTCCCTTCAGGTCTTTTATCTGTGCCTGTGCCCTTGGAGCACGTCCACTGCTCGTGGATAGAAGCTGTTGCGCAGCCTGTTTGTGCGTGTGAGGGGAGTTTGAAGTCTTCCTGAGGGGAGAGTGTGGAAGAGGCAGTTCCTGGGGTTTGTGGGGTCTTGCAAAATGTTGGAGGCCGGTGTGTGGAGACGTGAGGAGTAGATGGTGTCCAGGTTCAGGAGTGAGGAGCCCACCACCTTTTCAGCTGTTCTCACCACTCACTGCAGGTCCTTCTTTTCAGCAGCTGTGCAGGCTCCGTACCAAGATGTACAGGAGTACGTTAGAACGCTTTCGATGGTGCACCGGTAAAAGTTGGTTAGGAGCTTCTGGGAGAGCCCGTTCTGGCGGAGTGTTTGTAGAAAAAACAGTCTCCGCTGGGCACGCTTTATAACGCTGATGGTGTTTAGGCTCCAGGTTAGATCCTCACTGATCTCCACACCCAGGAATTTAAAGTTGGAAACCCTCTCTACCTCTTCTCCGTTAATGTAGAGGCCAATGTGATGGGGAATGCATTTGTTTTTCCTAAAATCAATTATAATTTCTTTAGTTTTCTTTGTATTTAAATGCAGGTCATTGTCTTTACACCAGGAGATCAGTGTCAGGACCTCCTCCCTGTAAGCAGCTTCATCACTGTTTGTTATGAGCCCCACAATGTTTGTGTCATCAGCAAATTTGATGACAGTGTTGGAATTATGGTGTGCTACGCAGTCATATGTGAAGAGGGAGTAGAGAGCTGGGCTCAGGACGCAGCCCTGAGGCAGACCTGTACTCACAGTGATGGTGGAGGACAAATGCTGGTCAATTCTGATGTGCTGGCGTCTGTTGGTCAGGAAGTTCTTTATCCAGAGACACAAGAGGGGTGAGAGGCCAAGAGTGAGCAGTTTATTAAACAGTTTGGTTGGGCTGATAGAGTTGAATGCAGAGCTGTAATCCACAAATAGCATCCTGACATAACTGTTGGGAGTTTCCAGGTGCGTCAGAGCAGCGTGCAGTGCAGCGCAGATGGCATCATCAGTGGATCTATTGGTTCTATATGCATATTGATGCCTGTCCAAATTTCCCCAAACACAACCACATTAATGTGGTTGTGTTACAGATAAAACATGCCACTGGAGATTAGTAACCAGTCCATTCTCTCACACAAGAAAATGGTTCAATGCCAGTTCTGATCAGTCCATACTGTGCTTTTAGGCTTTGGGAGTGTGTTGGTGAGAGAGAAAGTGGCCATGGAAATAGATGGAAATAGTCCTACCACAGTAACTAACTTTATGCCACTGACACAAAGCAGGATAATCCCAGTAAATCATTTTAAAATAGACAGTATTACAGTATATAAAAGGCATTTGCTGACAAACAAATAACAGAATGTATTATTAATGGTCAAGAATTAGTCAAACCTAGTCAAGGCACTTATTCAACCTTTTAGAGCTCAAATGTAATTGTGCTACAACAAAAAATATTGCAAATATCCCCAAGAAAATGTGCACACAATAAATATTGAGCCACAAAATGTATTGCTTCAGCTGTCATATATTGAAGCTGTCATATATCTCACACTTCTCCATCTGGAGAAGTGTGAGAGGAGGAGGCATTTGCTTGAAACGAGAGGAGAGTGGATGAGAACAAACGGCTTCTTTCTGACACAGTGTCATCTGAGACTATTGTTATGATTATTGTACATTATGTAGCTTCACCAGGACTCCTCAGTGTATTGTGTTTCCACATCATTTTCCCCAGAACGAAGAAAAACAAGAAACTTTGACTCATTCACATCTTGGGTATAGTTTTAGTCAGTTTTGGCCAATATTATATGAAAGGTCATTCCAAGATATATTGCAGAAAATGCAGTGGGTAAATGTCAAATGTAAAAAAAATATGTATATAATTGATTAAGTTTAGTCAGATTTTGATGCGTGTGAGTATTCAACATCATAAAAGAACCAGAACCATACAAACAATTAATGAAGACATGTCTAAATATGTTTATATATAAGCAGAAGGATGCACCAATACTGTTACTGGTGCCGAATATTGGCACCAATCCTGGAAAATTTGCTAGATTGTTTCCATAATATCAGTTTAGGCGATATCCAAGTTGGCTTTTTAATTCGATGTAATAAGACTATTGATGGATTTATGTAGGTCCAGTACATCTCAAAATGTTTGAACTTTAATTCATACAAAGTTGTTCTGTAGTTACTTGCAGGATATATAAGTTCCATCACACAATTCAATACAATTTCTTAAATGTTTAAGTGAAAAAAAAAAGAAAAGAAAAAATTCAATCCCTACACTTGTATTGGTTACTATGAGATTGGCAGTTACTTAAAACCATAGTATTGATATCGGTATCAGAACTGAAAAAGCTGGATCGGAGCATCCCTAAGCAGAATATACTGTACATTACTTTTACTCCCTTTGCACCTGGAGCTTTTTCTGCATGTGCATAGAAAAGAAAAGTATACATTAGTTGTGAATTGCATTGTTAGTTTCCCCTGTATTTCCTCTTTATAGTTAACCTATATCTGGCACCATTAACCCAGTGATGTGTAAATGCCTGCTGAGTGCCGTGTTGAAACCGCGGATTACTCTTTAGAAATATTGAGGCGACATCTGTTCAGCAACTGTCTGTTACTCACACGCACACCCACAATACCACAGTGTGTAACCACTAGGACCATTCATGTGGCTGTGGCTCTTACAGCTCTAGTGGGTCAGGATGAGGTCAGAGAGTACTGTGCTGCTGCTGCTGCTGCTACTGTCCACTGGAATTACTGTACTGTGCAAAGTTTAGGTGAGGTGCAAAACAATGACTTCTACAGAGTTTATGCAATTTAGTTTAATTTAAAGTAATTTAAAGCATTTAATCACATATGCATATGAGTAGGCCTGTCATAATAATTACACTGACTTATCTTCAATACATTTTTGGGAGTCAATACTTATTTAGCTGTTTAGCTGAAAAGGTTGAATTATGAACAAATGTTCATAATGTGTGATTTATTTATTGCAGTTAATATTTTTTGGGGGGAAGTAATTTTTTGTTTTATGATCTATATTTACTTCAGCACTAAAATATGTTATTGTGACAGGCCGAAATATGAGCACAGCACTTGTTTCAGTGTACATCAACTATAAAATGTAGAACTAATGTGCATAAATTCCATAAAATCCATACTGTGTAGCTGTGACAAGTCAGTATGGCATTGTCTCAGGACCTGCAGGCATAACAATGAGTTTTCAATACCAAATATTTCCAATACTGTCAAACTGTCCCTAGTCCTAGTATGCAGAAACAAAATTTCCTGAAGGTACAATGCAGTAAACAATGTGAAAGCAATAGCATGACAGAGGTTTATGCTCTTTCAATGTTTTTTGTGTTTCTTTGTCAATATTCACCTAAACATTCTCCTTTAAAGTTGCCCCTGTATTGTAGGTGTACAGTAGGTCAAATGCAGGTTGGAGATATGTCTCGCTGTACATTGTCCTATGGTAGTGCATGCATCTAACCTGAGTGAAGAGCTGTCAAAACAGGCCCTGCTGCAGATCCGATATTCACTCATGTGGAAGACTTGTGTGGAAAAGGCCATTGTACTGCTGCAGCTGAGACTAATGTTGTTATTACTTTCCTGCCTTTGCATTCAATTTGTTTTTAAGCCGCTTGAATACCCCATTTACAGGCCAAGATTAAGTGAATTAATCTTTTGGCCAGTTCGATTGAAGAAATGCACTGCTTTTCTTAGAGCACCTTATGGTATAGCCATGTGGCACACCTGTGTGCATATGTTACTGTGAAAGATTATGTATAGTTGCTGTAAATGTACTTCTTTATTATTAGTTTTAATGTGTTTTTGGAATTCCCTCTTGTAGACTTGGACATGCTTAGTTGTCCGTATAATGGTGAAAACAAATGAATGTGAGTCGTTCAAGGGAAGACACAGTAGTGTACAGTAATTGGGATGTTGGACAGGCCGGTGCAGAAGATGGTGAAGATTTTGTCCTATACAGATAAAACTGTGGTGATGATGTATTCAGTTGTATTAGCAGTACAACCCTCATAGTACAGAGCCAGGGTCAGTGTGTCCTCATCTTGAACACACTTTCAGTTCATTTGCTCTTATTTAAGTTCATCTCCCTCTCCCTGTCTCTTTCTCTCTCGAGTTTCATATCCATCCTTACTTTCTCTATTGATGTAACACTATTTCTGTGCCATGGTCTAAAATTACATCACATTTACTACTACTCTAAATTTGAGGTCGAAATTATTTTCAAGTTCTTGGCATAAGTAATCCGTGGGTTTCAGTAATACAAATCTAGCACCCTTGCCATAGAAATTAACCAAAATATTATATCTTTTGAATGTGCACATGTACTCAAATATCACCTATAATAAAGAAACTGAAACCAATAAAAAGACATTTTTAAGATAACTTTCCAAAACAAAAGTAGGATGGCAGCTACAAAGTTTGGACATGCTCTGGATCCTTCAGTTTTTTCACTGAGAAATGTGCACTTTCTTAATTTAATAAAACTCATGTCTTACCAAAAAGACACCACTATACTGTTACAGATGTAAATCATATTTTCTTTGATTCATTTGCAATCTGACTTTGATGCAGCAAGACAAGTCGAATGTAAGAGTGTTTTGATCACTTTGGCTTAAGTTTTGCCCGTCACCTGCACCAGTATGAAGAGGGCCTGAGAGTTAAAATACCAGGTTTACTGTGAACACAGCAGACTTGCAATGTTCTGACTCAGATGTACATGTGTGTACTCTGCAATTGTGTCCTACCCCATTCTTGAATATGTGAATGGGGCTTAACAAACAAGCTGGTCTAACACACATCCAAACACACAAGGAAAGGGTCAATCATTTTGAAGTTGCTTTAGTTCTCAAATGGCGAATATTGGTGTGCGCCCAGCCTAAAATCTCTTGTTCCTCCTCCTCCCGCTGCTGCTGGTGGCTGCTGAACACTCCTCATCACCAGCTTTTGGCTTGGTTTCTGCTGGTTGATATTTCTGTTCTTTTTGCTTTTCTTTGGGCAGGGTTTTGTTTGGCTTTACAGGTGTTTTTGTTAAACTTTTCTTGGAGTTATCTCACACTTTTTAAACAGCAAATTCACTTCCATTTACATCACTCTCCCGAGCTGTGTGGTCTGGCTGTGTTGACTCCGTAGCCTTCTCAGCCTGGATAATGGCAGATTAATTTTCTTGAATTGTGCTTGAGCTCTATGGTCTGTGATTTTTCTGTTGACTGCTTGTATTTGAATGAATTTCAACAGAACAGTCCGGTGGTGCTGGCAGAGGTGCCAGGGTGTTCCAGCTAAATTCTGCTGGGAGTCTATTTTTGTTATACACCAGAGCCACTACAAGACTTTTCTCTTAATAAATGAATAGTTATCACGTGGAGTGAACTTTTTGCACAAGCAGCTTCAAAGGAGGTGACCACAACAAAGCTCTGGTTTTCATGTTAGTGCCACAACTACACTGGTCCCACACAGGAGCCACAGCAAGATCGGGTGCAAACTGAGCCAGGCGTAAAGAGGACTATTTACTATTTACTCAGGGCCCAATGCAGAGGGGCCTTCACAAAGAAAATGTCTAATTTTCATATAGAGGGCATATACTGGATTATCAAGAAGATGTGTAGCCAGGGCCCAGAATTTTGTGCTACACACTGGTGATTAATTTTTATGTTTTATTGTTTCTCGTTAAAGCAATTCTCTTATCTTCTTACATGCCATTATTTCATATTTAGAGCTAATGCTGTAACTGATTTCATTGCTTTCCTGGTTAAATAAATAAACAAATGTCCTAGAGCAAACCAAATTCAACTTTAGTTCAAATAAATAAAACAGAGCCTCATTTTTATATCATTACTTTTTATTATGATCATCTGCTGGCACCGCTGTCCGTCTTCCACAGATCAAATGGTGTCCAAAATGGAGATAAGTGCAGATCTGATCTCAGGTCAGTTTCAGCTCTGTGATCTGTGGGATAGACAGACTGCAGGATGTGTCCACAGCACACCCACACTGACAGAGGCAGACAGGAAAATCAAATGTCTTTTATAGATTTATCTATTAGTGCAGCAGCCTGTGTCCCTGCCAGCAGAATGCTTTGTGCTCCAAAATGCAACACTACGAGCACTAGGGCTGAGCGATCTGGGTAAAAAAGATCTAGTCGCGATTTTGTTTTCTGAGAAACTTGCGATTGCGATTAGATTTGCAATTCATGTTTTAGTAATAGAATTCTTTTCAAAGTAAAATTTTTCAATGTGCTCAGAAGAATTCACAAAAAGGACTGACAAAAGTGACAAACAAATACAAGAATCCCATTTCAGAGCACAGATCTAAACTACAGAGTTAGTCGTTTTTGAGACAGTGTATTGTTTGTGGATTAAATTATTGCGATCTGATAATTGGGTCGATTCAAATTGCGATTTAGATCTTTTAAAGTTAATCTTAATCCTAGCTATCAGGAGTATAAAAGGTAGTAGTAGCTGTGCATGTGCTTGTCAAAGTGTAGGGAGCGATATGCACATTCACACATTCAAGTGCAGGTGAAGACATAGCTTTTTAGTAAAGAGGCTGAAAAGTGAACCACCGATCGGCAGTGGGAGCACAGAGGACCCTGCTCTTTCTAAAGGACAGAGTGCAGAGTGTTGCCCCCAAAAGCTCAGGGGTCCTTTCATACCTTCACTACACTCACAACAACGAAGCCTGAAAGGTATGGACATAAAGAGTCAACCTTCTGTCTTTTTGTAAACATTTTTTTATAAATATATGCAGCAGTGACTTTTTATAAAATACCAGAAGTCTTAAGGTGCTGCTGCTCTTATGGTTTAGATTCAGTGATTGGCAACAGTAGCAATCAGGAGGCAGAACAAGATGGTCATCATAACGTTTCATCATCATGTCATGCATGGTGGTGGTAGCCTATTACATTTGGCAGTAAATAAACATTTTATTTTAAAGTTTGTATTTTTGAAATGGGGCAGGAAAAACTGAGTTGACCAATGACCAATAACATACCCATGTTCATATGACGAGTTACATGGATAGCCATCTGACATGAATTATTATACGGCTTTCCAAATTATTGCTTAATAGGTAAACATAAAGGTAGGCCTGCCATGATAAATACTATATCGACTTATCATTCAATATATGAAAACTGTAACAATGTTGTTTTGGGATCAGTATATATTGTGTGTACATTTTCTTTGCACTACTGGGAATCTTTTAGTTATTTATTGGCTATTTAATAAGATTTAAGTCATAAAAGATTAACTTAACTTCTATGGCTCACTACAAATGCTAAATAAGTACTTAAGTGTAAGCTCATGTTTTTTTTAAAGAATATTGTACATTAAGAATCGTTTTTGTGGTTTAAATCTACTTTTGGATTTTTGTGCCAGTGGCATAAATTAGTTTCAGTATTATCGTTTATCATCTATATTTACATCAGCATGGCGTGACAGGCCCACATGAAAGCCAAATTGTTTTTTATATCACATTCTTGTGTCATCCTCCCCCTTCCTTCCCCAAACCCAATCGATCCCTTTCACAGAATTGTGTTAAACTTGGTTGCTTGTCATCCTACATTTTGTCTGGAGCCCCACGCCTTCGGTACAGCTTGCTATTTTGATCTGGAGCAGAGAGAGCAGAGGGGAGAGCAGAGGCCAAGGGCAGTGGAAGTAGCGTGTTTACAGTGTCTCCTGCCTAATGGACACACAGGACACACTGGCTCCCTGAACAGACTCCAAACGCATTAGCCACTCTCACACTTCAGAGGCTGCTAATGGGAGACCTTGTGAAAACCTCCCCTAATGCATGCTGTGGATCTGCGGACAAAGAAACGTATTTATTATATGTGTATTTTTCATCTTTTAATTTGTATAGAGAGCTGTTAATTATAGGCTACATCGTTCCAAAGAGAATAAACAGTGACCAAACAGTAGTAAAAATGAATAGCAGTCAGGAGTGAAAATGTAAAGCAAGCCAAAGGTAAAATTATGTTATTATCCATAATGTTTAAACAGCCAATTTACAGGCACTCCTAACAGCATGGGCTTTCTATAATTTAGCATACCCATTTTCTACCTCTGTTCCTCTCCTGAATTCAGATCCAGGCAGAAAATATGAATGAAGTGAATAAAATACATATTGCTCTGTGTAATTTGATTTTCTCTAACACCATGTTTGGATCACTGTAACACAGACTTTAGTATCTATAGCTTTGCTCAGCACACAGATATTTTATCGTTCAGCTGCATAAATCACTAAGATTATATAGGATTATACTAAGATTATGTAGGCCTACTGGAAGTTTGTGAAAGTGCATTGAAAGGCCGGACCAAGTTGGCTATAGCGCAGCCTGGTTATTCTGCCTATTAGCAGTTGTTTGGAGCTAATCTCAGCAACTTCCAGTTAAACCAGGAAATGACCAATGTCTTCAATTAACTGTGTAACTAACACTTTGTAATTATTGATATTAGGGATGCACCGGTTCCAAGATATTGTTCAGTAGATATCCAATTTTGATCTGTACATTTTTGTACTAAGACGATTTAATGCACAATGTTGGCTCAAACCACCTTGTAATATTTGTCAAAGCTTTTCTGTAGTTACTTAAAATGATAAATAACAGTTACAAAACACATTTTGATTTTTTGATTTTTTAACATAGGCTGTTTGCTTTTATGGGATTAAAGTGGCGGATACTTATAACCAACATTGGTATTGGAATAGAAAAAGCTGGATCAGTGCAACCCAGTTGATATAATATGAACAATTCCTTCATTTATCAACTTAAACACAATTTATATTTACCAGTTCCTTATAGATTCTCATGTATTGTGGATCTTGTGAGAAAGTTATACAACATCCTTACTTGTAAATGTTCCCACGATAACTAGTTTTACATTAAGAGTTGGCGGAAGAAATGATTTCCTGTCTTTTCACCCTCAGCCCAAGGTTAAACTTTTCAAAGTATTCCTGTGAAAATAATCAAGAATATTTAAGCCTTGCCTGTTTAAAGTCTGAATTTAAAGTCTGTTGGAGACCTTTGTGGAAGCCGTCTTTGTACCTGCTTTTGAGAAACTTTTTTACTATTAACTTCAAATCGTTGGCTTTGGGCTGCGAGTTTCCACTGAGCTTGTGTTTGTTCAATAATGCACAAGTGGGCTAATTATGAATAAAATATCTGCTATTCTTCAAAGTTATTCTCACCCCACATTGATTAAAATGCCCTCTGCCTGTCCCTTCTCCCTTTGCCTCACATTTTATCTTTCATGGTTGCCGGAGACTCCTGTCCTCTTTTGTCCGGCGTCTTCTCCTCTGTTTAGCAGCGATTCATTACAGTTCCTTCCTTCTCTCTAATAAGGAGGCAGGGCATTGTGGTGCCCAAAATAATTATCTCCGCTATGATAAAAGATTTGACTAAGCCATTGTCATCACCGTTTTCCGAATGCACCCTTTTTATGATTTGACCTCGTTACGGAGTTAAAAAGCCCTCATAGTCCTTTTGACTTGGTTTATTTCGTTATAATTTTCTTCTGTGATTACAGCCCACTCACCTCCTCTCCACATGCCCTAATGTTTCGAATTTTTTTCTTTTACTTTAGCCTTGGATTCCATTGCTCTGTTTTCTGCTTGAGCTGTCTTCTAGTTCATATCACTTGTCACAAAGAATACATTAAACATTCAATCTGTGTACTGTCTTTTTCAAGGCCAGAGATAGACAGTACAGCGAGGAGACAAGAGGGAAAGTGACAAACTGAACCTGAATACCTGCACAGCTGAGTACATGCATGTTTTGTTGAACACATATGATCAAGGCTGATAAAAGTAATGTACTGTAAATATATTCTTACTTTAATGGCCTTATTAGATAATACAAGTCAATGAAATGTAATGATTTTGAGTACTTGCCAGCGATACCAGAGAAAAATAAGTTCATTAGCTTAATTTTAACAAGCTGAGCGCACATGCATCTAAACTACAAAATCCAGTAGTATGGAATGGAATCTTCATTAATACTTTCATCCTTGACTTACTCAGTGCTTCTATGAAGTTGATGATTTTAGTTGTTTAAATTACAATAATACTACTTACTGAACTGCAGGAAAACATATGAGTGAAGAAGTACCAGTAAATAAAGTCCACCAAATGACTGCAAACATCACTCTGACTGACTCATCTTGTTTATACTTATTTATACTTGTAGCAGTGAGTTGCAGACCTTCAGCATCCTTATCATCATACAGAGGTCAGCCAATGACAGCCTCAGTGTCTCTGGAGGGACCAGAGTCATTGGCAACATGCACATGTGATGAATAAACCATATCATATACTTTTATAATGCAGCATGTGGAGCATCTAAGACTTCAGCTGCTAAACAGTAATTTTATCTGAACTGAAATGAACCCTGATGAGCAAAAAGTTTCATCTTCTTTCACTTTGTTTTCAGGCCTCCAGAACCAATCTAGCTCCTATACATTTCTCGTGTCGTTCAATTACGGCTGCATTTCGGACGAATTTTAATCAAGATTGAGATTCACTCATTTCAAATCGTTAAAGCTCGGGTCTTTTTAATCAAAAAGTCCACAGCCAATCCTCTGTCAGTGAAAGCATGTGGTTTGGAGCAGAAACAAATTTCCGAGGTGTAATCAAAGAGTAGATCGATTTTATTCAAGACTAACAGGTGCTGGACACTTCACCAGAGAAGTTACATAGTCCATCTTTAATATCCAAGCAGCATGAAGCCATATCCTCACGGACTTCTTGGCTTTACCATTTGTCAGAACTTAATCATTAGCAGAAAAATCTCCATTAATACTTTCATCCTTGACTTAAACTGCCAACTTTAAGCAATAGTGAAATAAAAAATGGCAACTTGAAAGGAACATACAATCTTGCTTTGCACAAATTCACAACAAAGCAATGTGTGAGAGATTGCACTCTATTGCGGCACGGAGCTAGCTAGCAGGACGTTTCAGGTCAGGCCTACAATTTGGTAAAGGGAGAAGTTTTTGTCTACTGCAACTTTTGTTTTACTTTGTCTGCAGACTATTGCCTCATTCTTAGGTGTTTTTTACCAAATAGATACCATATTTAAGCCTTAGTAAAACAGCACACAGATGCAGCTAATTTCAAGTAGTTAGCATTACTTTAGCCTAAGTTTAAAGCACAAGGGGCGTTAGCGTTGGGACTAAATGCTAAATCTAAGTGGATGGATAGTGGCGAGAGGATTCACATTATCTGTGCAGCAGGCTCATTAGCACTGTGAGGGGAGCTGCTCTCACTGCCCAGGCTGGACCCATGTGACCCACACAACCATATTAATAACCTCACCACTCCAACTCCATCCACAGATTTACATTCTTGCCATTTGCCTCTTCATTTGGTTCAAATTGAGAACTCTCCAATTATTTGAAATTTTTTTAATGCTGTTAAACTTGCCCAACTCCATAGAGACAAGCAGTTAAGTCTACTATAGGCTAAGTTACAGGTAAGATCTGTGAAGAGATGACCTTGCGTATGGCACACCCTGTCTATAGCAGAATGTTTAGTAATTACCGTGGTGACACAATGCACACATGAGCCTACTAAACCAGGGCTTAACCAGGACAAAACAAGAGCTAAACTAGGACTAAACTAGGGCTAAACCAGAACTAAATCAGGACTAAACCAGGGCTAAACCAGGACAAAACAAGAACTAAACTAGGACTAAACTAGGGATGAACCAGAACTAAACCAGGACTAAACCAGGTCTAAACCAGGACAAAATAAGAGCTAAACTAGAACTAAACCAGGGCTAAACCAGGACTAAACCAGGCAAAACAAGAACTAAACTAAGACTAAACCAGGGCTAAACCAGAATAAAACAAACTAAACTAGGACTAAACTAGGCTAAACCAGAACTAAACCAGAACTAAATCAGGACTAAAACTAAAAGGACTAAACTAGGGATGAACCAGAACTAAACCAGGACTAAACCAGGTCTAAACCAGGACAAAATAAGAGCTAAACTAGAACTAAACCAGCTAAACCAGCTAAACTAGAACTAAACCAGGGCTAAACCAGGACTAAACCAGGACTAAACCAGGCAAAACAAGAACTAAACTAAGACTAAACCAGGGCTAAACCAGAATAAAACAAGAGCTAAACTAGGACTAAACTAGGGATAAACTAGAACTAAACCAGGACTAAAACAGGCAAAACAAGAGCTAAACTAGGACTAAACCAGCACTAAACCATAACAAAACAAGAGCTAAACCAGGGCTAAACAAGAGCTAAACCAGGGCTAAACCAGGACTAAACCAAGGCTAAACCAGGACAAAACAGGAGCTAAGTAGAACTAAACTAGGGCTAAACCATAACTAAACCAGGACTATACCAGGCAAAACAAGAGCTAAACTAGGACTAAACCAGCCCTAAACCAGGACAAAACAAGAACTAAACTTGGACTAAACCAGGTTTAAACCAGGGTTAAACCAGGACAAATCAAAAGCTAAACCAAGACAAAACAAGAGCTAAACCAGAACTAAATGTGAGCTAAACCAGGGTGACAGTGTGATAAGTTTTTAAATGGTCTGAAAACTCCTTTAAAAATACAAAATAGAGTTGGGTAGTTGGATAATGCTAGCTTGCTTGTAATTTTACGTGTGAGAGACTTGTTTAACAGAACAAATCAGCTCACGTCTTGTATTTCCAGCTAAGTTAGCCCACGGTCTGATTGCGTTAAATTAAAGCTCTGATTAAAGTCTAACTTGAGTAACAGAGCTTCAGACAGAGCAATGCCTCAGATTAGCATCACGCACGCAGGGAATGTTGATGACATCAATAAGAACATAATGTAATTGAAAAAATACAAAGTTGATTACTAGGGATGTAACAATAACCGAAATATTGTGATATCGTATCGTCAAAAGTCTCACATTAAAATTGTGGGCTGGCACAATATATTAAAGTTCCTTTGCTTAAATGCATGGTTTTATAGTAGCAACAGCTTATAGACATAGGGAACTACATATCCCATGATTCATTTGAGTCCAGACAACATGAAGAGATATGTTTTACTTGAATTCTTGGGATTATGATGGAAATAATTCACACCAAAATTTTGGCAAGGTAATTTAAAAGCAAAAATGTTTCCTATCTAGAATTATATCAGCCTCTTTAAAATATCGCAATAAGTATCGTACCATGAGATGCATATCGTGATAATATCGTACCAAGAGATTTGGATATTGTTGCATCCCTATTGATTACATTTAATGCCCTACTGTGTAAAATCAGGCAAAGCAAAAACTCCACAGAGACAAGCAGGCGATGAACACCCAACTAGAAAATGTTTAAACAAAAAAATTATAATTAAATGTAGATATTTTATTTTTCTGTATAACTACTCTCTTTGAAGCCATCTTATATCTTTAATCAAGCTCCATCTGTGGACAGTGGCTGTTGTCAGAGCTGTAAGCCCCAAATCTCCTCCCAACTTCAAAGGCTGTCTCTATGAGTGAACCCATATAGGCCGTCTAAAACCAGGCTTTATCACTTTAGCTCTAACTCTCTTCGCACCTCCCTCACTGCCTCAGCGCTTGCTCCGGTGCCCAATTTTATTTCCTTTAAAGATACTTGGCTGGATTTGCTTCTCGACGTGACCTGTCAGACAACCCCATTGTTTCGGCTTCATCTATAGCAGTCATACGTTTCAGAAGTTATATCTCAACTTTTGGTGTAAGCATCACGCTGGCTCTCAGACTGTCGGGTTTAAGCTGAGTTTGATTTGTCAGTAAAGCTATAAAGATCGGAGCCTGATTGAAGTATCGCATTAAGACACACTTTTCTTTCAACTCTGTCTTCACCATTCACTCCTCTATTCTATGTTCTGTCATTCATGGGTTGCCTTATCTGGTCTCTCATTTAAACATTTTTCAGAATGTTCAAGAAAATGTCACTTGAATTGTCGCGTGCTTTTGTGTTTTTGTGTGCATGTTATTCCCATTTTATAAACTTTTTAATCTAATGGAGTAATCTCTAGTATGGCATATTATTCCATTGGTCACAATACAGCATGGTCAGATATAAAATAAACTGCATCAGGTATCAGGAGTTGTTGATTGGGATTTAGTTAAGGGTGTGCTGCGTAATTTTGTTTTTTATGGCTCAAAAATATCTTTAATTCTGTGGCCAGCGTCACCTCTCCAGAGAGCTGACCTGTAACTTGGCCTAGTGGCACCAACAGCTTGTCTCCATGGAGATAAAGAAGTCTAATGCGAAAGATGAAGACAGATGGCTTATGCAGTACAGCTTTATAGAAGTCAAAGTTCAGTATTTGTAGCAGTGCTTTCAAAGATACTGTATATTCTCAGCCACTTTTCCACTGGCTAGATTTTTGTTTACTTTTTCTGTTCTTCAATAATGTTTAAAAGAGCAAAAATGTCCTATACATCTTCTGATTAAGCGTAATGCATTTGAAAGGTTTCTAAACAAGTACAGCTTGTATTTGAGTCCTGCCATTACTGAGTGCTTGTAGACAGCCCCTCCCGCCTCCTCCGTTCGACTGACTGCCACCTCCTCTCTCCCACAGCCAAATCAAAACTCCGGACCTTGGGGGACTGAGCCTTCGCCTTCGCCACCCCAACCCTCTGGAACTCTCTCCCCCTTCACATCAGAAACACCTTCAAAAAACAACTCAAACTCACCTTTTCCTCATAGCCTATAACCCCCACAAATAACTGCTTCCTCACTTCTTGTTTTGTCTGTCCTGTTGTTCTTGTGAAGTTATTATTAGAGAAAGCACTGTTACACCGCAAAAAATCTTTAAAGGTGCACTGTATAACTTGTTTGCTGCAGGGTCCGTCACCTGCTTCTCTTCATGGAGATGTGCCCAGAATGTCCCACAATATGGCGAGAAATGTATAAATCTCCATGGAGACTTGGGGCCTGTTTACACAAGAACGCTTGCGAGTAAAAATGACAAAATATTTTATCGGAAGTGCCTTTCGTTTAGATGGTGACGGCGTTTTGGGGCTTAAAAACGCAAAAATCTGAAAGCACCCTCCAGAGTGGAAAAGTTTATTATGCTCTGTCTGCACTGTCCAAGACTCAAAACTCTGCTCAGATCTGCTCACGTCGCATATGTGTTGACGTCACATACATCACCACCTAGAGTCACCACCTAGCCACCTGGCATGCATACTCAGTCGAATTCCACACACTTTTGCGTCACCATATGCATGCAGATTTCCTTCCGAAAACGCGCGTCTAAACGCGGAATAAAAAGTGAAGACGCAAAGCCATTTTTGCATCTTCTGTTCAGACCGTCATCGTATAAACGTAACCTCGCAAGCCAAATTCCCGGTCAGATTTGTGGAGAAACGACCCTACTTTAAGATCTTTTTGATCAATAAAAACACCTGTAGTTGAATAAATGAAAAGACAGACTAGTTTTATACAATGCTGTGGACAGTTTAAACCAAAGCATTAACATGGAGACAAAGAGGTTGCAGAGCCCCTCCAGAAAAGTTCCATAGTGCACCTTTATCTACAGTATACCAAAAATACTAAATCCTTGGTGTGTATATTACTGCAATTGGCTTTAAAACACCACTTTTATATAACTAGAGCATTAGTCTCAGTGGCAGTTTGGGATACAGCCATTTTAAGCATTCAAACTCAGAGTGAGGTACCCTGCTGTGAGGCCATTGTGGAATCATCCAAGTATGTTCTGCTTGTAAACATACTGTGCGTCTTTTGTACATTACTTTTCTATATTACATAACAGATCTTATATACGTATTGAATTAGATGTGAGATGAAGTTGATCATATAAGATAAACCTGTTAAAATGTGGACAATAGGACTAATTATTTTCTGTAATTTCAGATAAATTGCAAGAAAGCTCAGTTATTTGTGGCATCTTTGGAGCTGGTGCCGTCTTCAGTGCTCAGTTTGTTATCAGGGCAATGTCTTGTTAGCCTCTCATTCTTTGTAAAGCACTTCATAACTGACTCTAATACAGTGTTCCAGTCCAATTCTCATCAAATTCTTTCTCTTCAACTCGACACAAAGAAAATGGCTGCTGACTACAAAAAGAAATCAGAGGGACTATTTGAACAATTCAACAACTGCTCTATCCACTCCTGTTCAAGTTCAAGTCAAAACTGGTCCAAGTTTTATCCAAGTCATAAAAAAAGATCAAGTCAAGTTGTTCTTCTATTGAAAAAGTATGATGTGATTTATATCATTTTTGTGTGTGTTACATTTGAGAGGATCTGTTACCATGACTACACGACATCTTAAGTGACTAAATGACACAAAATATAAGCATCACTAATCTTTTTTTCCTCATATTGATCAATCATGATTTTGGATTGGATTTTATTTAGTCTTATTAAAGATAAAATTACTTTCAGTATTAATTTCCTGAATTTAAGCATATTGAATCATTGTCATTTAGCATTAAAAATCGTAACATTTCCTCCTCCAAAATCTGATCTCTGCTCCAAACCACATGCTTTAATAGACAGAGGATTGGTGGTCACCCTCTTCATTAAAAATGATCAGTGACAATTACATATCTGAAATGCAGTCTCAATTAAAGTTTAATTTTACAGAAGAGAATATTATCCTGAGGAGAGAGTTTAGAATCTGTATTTTTGTTTGTTCATAGTTTAATGTCCAAAAATGAGATGAAGTCTAACTTAAATCAAGCTCTTAAAGATTTTGGTCAAAACTCAGTTAGGAGCGTCTGGTCTCACATTGCTGATTCACTGGCCTCTACTTGGCCTCCTGCGTTCTGAAAGTGCAGGTTAATTGTATTGTCACGTGACTTCTCCTCAGCAGAATTAGGCCTCTTGCTTAAAGAGCCCAGCGGTGCACCTCAGTGAGCAGTTATCTGAGGAAATCTGTGTCACATGTAACCTTTGCACACATGCACTATACCTGTTCATTTCCATAAGTTCCATTTGTTTGACTGGTCTTGAGTGGTCTCCTTGCTTTTCAGTTCTGTCTGAGCATTTTATTTTTGTTTTAACAGTGTGATTTTGTTTACTATTGATACAAGGCTTGCTAATAGGATGTGCATTCAAAAACCTTTAAGAAATTGGTTTTATGTTTAAGTATTTTTCTGTAGTTGTTTTGTCCATAGAGTGCCACTGCCTAATGGAATGAGTATTCAAAGTGTCTTCTGTTCACAGGTTTCTATTGGTGTTTAGACAGAGGTTATACAAGGTGCGGGCCACTTTTACTAGAGGAAAAAAGACACACATGGCACTTGCATCAAGGACCTGCTTTATGGTGTCTGTCCATTTTAAATGCTTGAGTGTTGAGTGCTATCAAAATGAAAAAGTTTTCAAAACCAATCAAAAACTTTTTAGAAAGTTATAATTTTAAATGATACAAATTTTCTTTTACATTTATTTAGAATTGATTTGACGAAAACAAAAAAGTAAAATTCAACTTCAGACTTGAAATTTGAAGCACATTTTTAACTTCTCATAGCTTTATAAAAGACAGAATACAATATAAATGTGTATATCCTTTACAGAGATAAGTCATACTGCTATTCACAATAAAACCTTAAAGTGGTGTTGTTGTGGTTGGCTTTAAAACTACTACGTGCATCTGACTGACCCACTGAACGAGGGGGATTAGACCCATCATCTGTGTTCCCTGGATTTACCCCCTCACCCCTCCCCTTCCAAACACACATGTACTACTACTACTACTATCACTACTACTACTACCCTCCCCCACTCATGTAGACCTATCATTTCTGTCTGGAATAGTAAGAGAAGATTAAGATAGGATGTTTAGGTTTTGTTAATGGTACGGATCAGGATTTGGCTTTTATTATGGATGTTTCATGTCAGTTAGACACGGAAAGGTGTTGTACTTTTACAAAGGACACAAATATATATCTTTTGGCCTTATCTTGATAGATAACCAATTTTCAGGCTTCAAGAAACATGCCATAAAATGACAAAGTCAGAAATTGCTTTATACTCTTGTTTGGGTAGTTTCTGTCTTTTTTAGGTCATATTTTAAAATTGTAATAACTCAGTTTTCTAATTATACAGATCTTCAAAACAACAGTAATATTAATTTTTCAATATATCTCCTTCCTCTGACTCATATTCTGTAGTTTATGTGTTTACAGTCACATTCAAGTCCTATTCTGACTTTGTAAGAGTTGGTTAAAAATCTGAACAGTACACAGTTACAGTTGTGTAGAAACAATATTGGCTCGAATATTGTAAATGACATGATGGAGGGTCTGTAAGACACTTGAATTGTCCTGTGTGCTTGAGAATGGTCCCTCATAAATCACTGGTTGCCCCTGTCAGTCCGGGCGCTAACACTGCTAACATGCAGACAGTGTGATCAGATTTAAGTGGCCCGGGCTGTGGAGCTTGTGAACCCTGTCCATGTGCCCTGAATACTACCACAGAACTGGAGCACAGGGGCATTTGGGGGCTGCTGGGGCACAGGTGAGGAGAGCTCTGGGGGGAGTGCGAACGCAAATGTTCCTGACTAAACTGAAAGCTTCCCAATGGCTTGTGACATTGAGTTTTTTCTGCAACACAGCTCGTGTGAATAAAACATGTTGAGTAGGCAATATGTGATGTGAAAACCTAAGAGGGGAGATTGAAATGCACGCTCTGAGCTGGCCCCATGACACATGCAAAGTGCAATTGTGTGTGAGACGCTCTCATCATTGGAGAGGGCTTAGGGGAGCACATTGTCATTCTTAGAATGTGGGCTAGAGTAACATGGGTGTACCATGTGTAGTAGTAGTAGTAGCTTGTAGTAGTAGTAGAAGGTATAGTAGGCATGCCACGTTTTGTAATTAGATATATTGCCCATATACCCCAAGAGCAGGATTATCCCAAAAAGTATTCTAAATGTACAGTATACATACTATAGAAAAAAATAAATAGCAGATTAAAATACTTTAGTAGTTAGGGTACCTCTAGGATGAGTCATAGATGTTTTCAACCCTCTTCAACTGAAAGACAACAAAAACTCCCCCATAACTACTGACCCCAGAAATAATTGTTCCATGTTTCATATACTGAACGAACAGATCTAGGTATACGCATTACATTTACTTATGAAGAAAGATTGTATTTCTTTCGTTGATCCTCTATCCTGTCAGCCAATCACAGTATTTCACCTTTGCCTTTAACAATCACCAGTCACACAGTTCATACAGGAGAGCCACAAACCACCTCAGCCTCTCCTCCATCTCCTCTGTTAACTCCCTCCACCATCATTCTAATAATTCAACACATTGCCAAGTTGCCACTACACGCCAAAGTTTAACTATTACTATTATATAATATTGAAAACCTAGCAAACCTCAGTGTGCTAACTCTCTCCTCCTTCGTAAACATTATAACTAGCAGCAATGATATGATAATGTGTAATGGTATTGTAGAAAGCTCACTTGGTACCCCCATGGATACTCTATGGTAAACCCTATAGTTGTTAAGATGTCTGCATTAGAACATTGACGTTAGCGCAGCAGCAGGCAGATGACAGTGGCTCACCTTTTAAAGCTGTTTAGACACTACAGTGTTCGCTCAAGCAGGGAAACGCTCCTGATGTTCCATATCAAAGGGAAGCTGGCACACGCGCTGTTATCTGTCACCAAGCCACGCACAGAGCAGATGTGACAAGAGCGGGCACAGGCAAAATACATACTTTGTTTTGAAACATGTTTTTGGGAAAGTTTCAACTAGAGATACCTTTCATGTGATAGTAACTGGCTTTACACTTAGCCTCTTCACTGGCCATGTCTACTTGCTTTAATCAGTATGCAAGAAAACAGCTAATCTTTATAATAGTGCTTAAGCAATTTAGAAGTTGTTAACTGTTATCTGAGCAATACACCGACACTAAAACCTGTCTTATGTCAAAACAGAAAGCAGGGATTAACCTAAATGTGCCTTTTAGTTGTAAATGGTGCTTTACATGAAGTGCTCAGGTGTTAAAGTTTAAACCTGTTCTTTCTTTCTCAAGTAAAACAAAATCAAATTCAATTTAACAGCAGTATTTCTTTGTTAAACCACTAATTGTTTAATCACTAAAACAGTGGAAATGTCAAGGGTATTGCATAAACAAGTTTCCTTCTTCTAAATAAGCAACACAATTGTAGTGTAGTTACAAAAAGCACTGCTAAAAATACCAACAAAAAAAAAAAAAATTTCTTGGTGATATATTGATACCACAACCCATGATAATGATACTGTATCACAAAATTTAGTATCACGATATATCAATTTTGAGCAGTTGTTTTCTAAGTTTATCTGAAAAACGGTTTCCAAAATAAGATGTATAATAAGATGCAATCCTACATGTGTATCTTTGAGAACTAGCACCAGTCTTCTCACAGGTCTGGCTGTTCTTAAATCACTTTGACGGTCAGAACAGTTTTGGACCCTGACCCACTTGTCTAGCCACTGCCATAAACTGTTAATTCACACATTGTCTAATTTATAATTTTTTCCAGAACCTAGCTCAAACCTTGGAACAAAAAGCTTCACTACAAAACCACGGTGAATGATTCTTTAGTTCTTCACCTGTCGTAATGTTATGCCTGATCCGACTCGAGTTTTATCGTTCAGTGTTGTGGTTGAACTATCAAAGGTCAGGTAAGATAATCGGAGCTGTCTCCATCCCTCTTAGCCCTGACTTGGGGGGCACCTATAGCTCCAGTCTAAACCCCGGCTCCTTCTCTCTCTCTCTGTCTCTTTCTCTCTCTCTTTCTCTTAGCCTGTTCAGCTTTGGGCATTCATGCAGATCTAGAGCCTAGGCATCGGCAGCCTGTGGCAAAAGAGACAGACATAGAGAAAATAATAAGGAAATAGAAGTGAATGAGGAGAGAGAGAGAGATGGAGAGAGGAAGGGGGCGAGAGAGAGGTGGGAGAGAGATAGAGACAAACGGAGATATGCCGAGAGAAAGGGAGAGAAAGGAGACAGGATGAGAGAGAGAAAGAAAGTGAAAGGTGAAAGAGAAACAACAGAAAGCAATGGAAAGAAAGAAAAAAAGACGAGGGAGACAGACAGAAAGAGAGAGACAGAGGTAGACATAGAGAGAGGGAGAGAAAGAGGGAGAGAAGGAAAGAGAAAAATGAGAGAGGAAAAAACTGAATGAAACAGAAAGGGAATGAAGGGGAGAGGGAGACAGAGAGAGGAAGATAGAAAAAAAGAGACAGAGAGAGAAAAGAGAGACAAGAAGAAGACACAGAAAGAGAGGGAGAAAAGTGAAAGAGAAAACAGAAAGAAACAGAGAAACAAGGGGAAAGAAGATGAGAGTGGTAAAGGGAGATGGACCGAAAGAGAGAGACAGGGGTAGACAGAGAGAGGGAGAGGAGGAGACAGAGAGAGCGAGAGAGAGAGGTGGAGGTGCAGAGGTATAAATCACTCCAGCACAATGTGTCAGACCAAGGACGAAAACATCTCCAGCAGCCCTCTGGGAGACAGACTGTTGGAGCGAGATGAGAGGGAAGCATGGACAGCACTGAACGCATGACTTTTGAGTTTATTACAAAACAATAGGAGAATATTTCAAAAGTTTTCTATAACTGTAGCTATGTCGGCAAAAAAGTTTTAATTTAGAGAATAAATCTGGATCGTAATGAAAGAGTACGGAGAGTCTTCACGGGAGCACCAGTCAAACACAGTATTTATGCAGCACGATTAGAACATTTTATTCAAGTTCATAAAATTGCTTTTAAAAATTTGTATATTTGTTTTGTTTTTTGTTTTTTTACCGAAATTTGGTTTTTGCCAAATGTTGCTCTGGCATTTGAAGTTGGTATTTTTTAATTTGTCGAGAGAGAAACACTTTGATTCGGTTAAAGGTGTAACTTTTTGGTGGAGGGGGTGATGTTATTGTTTTGTCTGAAATGTTTCACAGTATGATATTAAGCCTTTCTATCGTCATGGAGACCAAACCAGACCAAGTTACAAGATGGATCTGTGGAGAGACAACCCTGCTCAGTCAGAACACCTGTTTTTGTAGGTATTTTTGAGCCACCTGTGATTTAATACATGTAAGATTTATATGTTTAATGTCATATTGTGGAACATTCCAGGCAGAGCAATGACATAGCCATAGAAACAAGAAGGTGATGGAACTCCAACCAAAAAGTTACACAGTGCACCTTTAAGACTCTGCACAACTAATATACGACCAGGTTTATTGTCATTTTACATACAGTGTCTCACCATACAAAACCAGCTTGTCATTGTCACCGTCATGTTTGAAGGCTCTTAATATTTCATTTCAGTTCCACACCTCAATGCGCTCTGATGCAACAAAGGATCTGTTTGAGCAATCACTTATCAGTCCCTTCAGTGTTGACTCTGTGCTCTGGGGCCTGTTTGTGACGGTGGAGCTGAAGCCTGGAGACATCTCTGCGTTTGTCTTATGCCCAGCCTCTTAAAGTCACTGTGCGTTTCAACAAAATCTCTTTAAACATTCCTTGATCTTTGGCGACACACATTGCGTTTGATGGGTTTACACTTCTCAAATATATTTTTTCCTGTGAAGCACTTTGACTCTTGTGTTTATGAGGAAAGAGGAAGTAGTCTTTGTTTTGGTAAGGCCGTAGGTCTAATTCTTCAGCAAACAAACCTGAAGGAGATATATTACATTTATGAGCTTTTTTGTGTTTTGAGAGATTCAATTCAAGTTTTAGTTTCATTGTCCAGCATTCAAAGCCCCATTGCTGTGAAACTTCATGTTTTCACAATGCGCCGTATACACACCCTCCTGCACTGTACTTGAATTTTCTTTTGAAATACTGTGCTTCCATTTTTTTTCTTTTTTTCTGAAATTCACACATAGGGTTTGTCTGTGTTGTGTTGACATTTTGGTACAAAGAAAAGGTAAAACTACCTGAAAAATCATAATGTGTTTTTAAAATTTAAAATGAATCATTTTTTGACCTGACCAATTAGTGTAAAATGGTTGTGTTGTGTTGTGTTGGGTAAAGCTTAACTTCAAAATCAAAATGCAGATTACAGTTAGTGTAAAACTAATACTGTAATAGAATGAATATTGAGTCATCAGAGAGACCATAAAAGCATCTCTTGTTATTTAAACAGTTTCAGTTTGGAGTTCCCTTCCCTTGTGGCTACAGTCTTTAAACAGAGTTACTCTTAATGCAGGGATGATGGAGGGCTTAGCTTGTTATTGTTGACAAAGATACACATTGATCTTCTCCATTAGCACAGTGGCAGCTGCCAGATACTGCCCCATTACAGAAGGTTGGAAAGTTGCCGTTCCAAAATAGTAAAATAATATTCTTAACTATTTGAATTTAGTGGCTTTCAAGCTGTCTGTCATAGTGGTTCACAGTGTTCTCATGGGGGTGCTTTTTTAGTCCAGATCTTTGGCTTACTTCTGGTTAAGCGCAAGTTTAATGGATTAAATTAGATTGTTCCCTTGCTTGTTTTGGTCTGGTTAGTGAAGTCCAGATTCAGTCCCTCATTATTTGTTTAGAAATGTCAGTTGAACCAAATATTTTGTGGTATCTGCTGTCAAAACTATTCAACAATTAGGCTCAAGTATATCTGTGTAAACTGTGTGAACACTTGAAATCCAAGTGGAGCCTGGCCCTGTATTTATCTACATTTGGGCACGTGCTGTAGAAGTATAGGTGTCCATTAGCTCCTCTTATCCCACCATCATTAGCGCATTACTCTTGTTTTTTGGCCCACTCTTGTTTGGCGCTGAGCCGCAGGTCCTGAGTCAGCAGAGCCAGGCCTTATGCACCGCACTCTGTTACAGGAAGTCAAGCAGTAAGCAAGTGCTCATGTTTCAGACACCCAATACTCTGCTCTTACTCTGTTGTGTTTAACCGCCTGCACTGTTTACACTCTGTCTACTATACAAGGAGTTTAGGCCAGTAGATCTGATAGCTGTGGGCCATTATATTACATGACTTTTCTCTTTGCTTTTAATCCTTATTTCATTACCGAGACAAAAAACTTGGAATATGGTTAAGCAACTTTTCTGGAGAAGCCTGCGGCACCTTCTTGTGTCAAGGAGATTATTTTTTGGTGTGTAAAATGGTCCTCAGTATAGCATCATCTTGCGTTGGTTGAATTACAGGTGTTTTCATTGCGACTTATATTGGATATTTTGTATGCTAAGCCAAACCTCAAAGTGTCTGCCTATTAAAGTTGTGTGCGTCTCCACAAAGCTGTTTATCCATACTTTGCCAGAATCATTAATTGGTGTTGGGGAACTTTGAAATGCCCTGATCAACCTCTGCCCACCACAAACTGCTCCGTGCCAGGGTTCATAGTTTAAACTTTAACTGTCTAGACTTGGAGCTTTGAACCTCAGAGCGGCGTGAACCAGAGGCCAAGAGGTCCTCACCCGAGAAGGCAAACAGAGCCTGTGCAAATGGGCTGCATATTAAACACTGGCAGCTTGGACACATCCCAGCTTGATTGTGAGGAACTATGCAACAGCAAAGTCAGTGAAGAAACAAATGAGAACTAGTACATCGCTTGAACAACCTGCATTGTAATTGTTTAGGTTAGGTTGCAAGAAATTTAAGTAATTTTCCTTGTGGATCAGTAACGTTGAACTAAGTCTGAGTTAAGAATGCACTGATACAGCTTTTTCAGTTCAATGCCTACGATATAGATACTTAGACTTTAAGTATTTGCAGATACTCGATATTAACCAATTCCAGTGTAGGGATGGAAAATGGCACTTATTTCTTGACAACTTATTTCACAAGAGATCCAAATGTGTTATGCAACTGTTATTTATCTTCCAAATGACTACTGAACAGCTTTGTATGAATAAAAATTCAAACATTCTGAGATTCTGTAGGCCAAAATTAGCCTGAAAATATTGTCCAATTAAAGGTCAAATCACAATATCGGCTTAACTGATATTTTGAACCGATACCAAACCACCTATTTGATACAGTAATCGTAATCGGTGCATCTCTTGTCTGAGTAATGAAGTACAGACAAAGTACAGGCAAAAACTGTAGCTCATGCAAACATTCACCTTGCAATAAAAGGCAGAAGTTTGATACTGATCTACAAAAAAGGCAAAACATTTCACAATCCTCTGTTTTCCTTTAGATGTCCTTCCTGATGCAACCTGCTCTATTTATCCATGGTTTAAACGATTAAAATAAGTGTTTTTAGTCATATTTTTTGGCAATATTGTTTTAAAGACGACCTGTTGTGCTTGTGTCTGCTGCATAGTTATAATCTGTGACACCCATGGATCATAATGCTGTAATTTGGACGTGAGTAAGTACAGAGCAGTGGGCGTATACTGGTAACAGTGAAAACGGGAAATGATCAGCAAAATAACGTCTTGAAAATAAGCGATTCAAAATTTCTTAGATATGCATGAATCACTCCAAACACAACTTTGGTGAGTAAATGGTGAGAAGAAACAACTATAACATGGTTAAAAACTTGATTTTGCATAAAGCTGACATTATATTTTATTATTTGAACACTTCTCACTATACCCAGATTATATTTTGCTGTCACTGTGTTCTTGAGCAAGGCACTTCACCCTCCTTGCCTGATTTGGTTTGTTAGGTTTGTGGTCGGAAAGGATTATTCTAAAAGGCTTTGTTGAATAGATGTGTAAGACCCACTTGCGATTGTGTGTCAGCTCCTGGTAGATCACCCTTGCAGTTCGGCTGTGATGAGAAAAGTTGAGGCTCAGAGAGAAAATGGAAGAGGCAGACAGTGAAGAATAAACAACTGCATAACAACTGTGAGATAAAAACGCAACCGAGGGGAAAAATCTGAAAGAAATACCTCTGGAATAAATCCTCTATCCCCGAGCTGTTTGTGTGGGGAAATGATGCACTGTAGATCTCCTTTTGCACAACACCAGCTTTGTCAATATGAACCAGTGCAGCCGCCTTTGCACTTCACCTTCACTTTTGTGCCCTCGCTACCATTTATATCCTCCTCTGGGCACCGGACATCTCCAGGTTTTACAGAGCCAAAACCAAAATTTAATTTAAAGGTGCACTGCGTAACGTTTCTAGTGGAGAGTCTGCCACCTGCTTGTCTTCATTGAATCCATCTATCACAGGGGAAAAAAAGCAGGTTACAGCACTACGCTAAATTACAATTTAGATCTGTGAACCAGGATGGAACCAGGACGGAACCAGGACTAAAACAGGAATAAACCAGAACTGAGTGCCGGGACAGGCCCAGAGGTGCATCCACATAGACTGTCTGGTGATCTGGATTGAGACCTCGACCAGACCGGAACCAGACCAGGACTGAGACCAGGACTGAGAGCAGAACTGAGCTCAGGACTGAGCCCGGGAACAGACAGGGACCAGGACTGAGACTGGGACCACACCAGGACTGAGACCGGGAATACACAGGGACCAGGACCAGGACTGAGACTGGACCAAACCGGGACCAAACCTGGACTGAGACCCAGACCAAACCGGGACTGAGACTGGGACCAGACCAGACCTGAGACCTGGACCAGACCAGAACTGAGACCAGAACTGAGACCAGAACTGAGACTGGGACTGAGACTGGGACTGAGACCGGCACTGGACCAGGACCGAGCCCAGGACTGGTCCCGGAATCAATATCCGTTATCCATTTTTTCATTTTGGTTTTGGAGACAATTAATGAAGAAAATTGTTGTTTTTTTCTTTTTCTTATTTTTGATTTTACTTTGAAAAACGAATGATACACGGATTTTAATGTCGTACCATGGAACATTCCATGGAAAGCAATAACATCTCCATGGAGACAAGCAGGCAGCAGACCCTCCACCAGAAAAGTTGCGCAGTGCACCTTTAAATGTCTAATTGCCAGTCAAAACTGCTAATAAGAAAACCTGATGGTATTTATTGAATATAATGTTCTTTGCACAGATGTGTCGAGTCTTGTTTGGGTCATTATGTAAAAACTTTTCTAACTCTGTAGTCTGGACCTCTATACAAACATATGCTGAATTTTTATTATCAGTCAATAGTTGAATGTTCTCAGTTAATGTTTATGCACTGATATAATTTATTTTATCACAATTTATGACCAATTTAATCTTAATCTTTTAAAAATATGGAGCCTTAGCTTAATAATGCATTTAATATATTGAAACTCAAAAAGCCTTATCCTATTGACATTATTAAACGTACAAGATGGTATGAAATGTTCCAAAGCGTGTACTCCCACGAGGCTGGTGCTTCTGACTGCTTGTGACCTTCATTACAGCCATTTAAGAAAGCTGACATTTATAATCTTCTACAGTTAATGAGGTAAAAGTATGCTCCAGAGTTTACCGACATTGTACAAATAATGAGAAATAATGTAAAGTGAATAGTGTTTACTCGCCTTTAAAGGTCAGGTTGATGTGTGTTTTTGAAGTGGTACAAAGATTGACATTTTAATAAAACTCATAAATGGTTTTGCAAGAACAATGCATAAAAAGAAGTATATCATTAAGAAAAATAATGTTTCTCTACATCCAGAACGAAGTAATGAATGTCTTTTCACAGAGCCTTAAAAAGCAAAAGTGCCAAATGCTAAAAAGTGCAAATTTTATAATTATACATGACTGACTACATAATTTTTTAGCTTTGAATAAAGCTGAATTTGTTTTAATTTTGAATCAAAAATGTATTGAATGATTTACTTTATTGTTTGTCAGTGAACTTTAGAGAGATATTTAGAAACAGAAAAATGATGGGTGAAATTTTAAGGGGCAAGTGAAAGCAAGAAAAAACTTTCTTTTTGAGTTCAGTAGTTCACTATGCAACTTTTCTGGTGGTGGGTCCACCTCCTGCTTGTTTCCATGGAGATGTTATTGCTTTCCCTGGAATTTTCCAAACACAGCAGGGCCTTAAACAAGCAGGTGATACCACAGGGCCAAGTTATGGGTGAAATTTGTGGAGAGGCAACCCCACTCTCTGTTAGAATGTTTTTCAGGATATTTTTGAGCAATAAAAACAGCAGCTACTGAATAAATGAAAGACTGATATGTCAACTCCATGATGTGGGACATTCTTGGCAATGCAATGAGATCTCCATGAAGCCGGGGGGATCCTTCACCAGAAATGCTACAGTGTATATCTTTAAATCATGTCTCAAAGTCTGACCTGAAAGCCCCTCTGTAAACACCTCTTTCCCCAGTACAACATATGTGCATGATTCAGAACAAGTCATCTACTGAAGTTAGTGCTTAAAAAGAAGATTTTCCTCCTCCGGGCGGTGACCCCACGTGGTTCTTTTGTGCTGCAAACTCTTCTGCTGTAGAAAAGAAAGGACTCCTGATTTTGGAAGGTGTTATTTATTATGACTCACTCTTTTATCTCTAAGTACTTGTCCATGCTAGCTAGCGAGGGAGCGCGCACACTTGCAGAGTTCTCCCGGGGATGCTTGCTTGTCACACTAGCGCAGGAAATCAGAAAACCATTCAAATGGAGGGCCCTGCTGATTCAGCTTATACCAAGCGAGGCGTATGGGGAAATTGGCAGATAATACCTTCATTGTGTCAGCTTGTGTGGGAGTGAGGGGGAGACAAGTGGAAGAACTGAAGAAAGAATTGGAAGTACAAAACAACAAGGTAAAAATGGAAGCACTTAAAGCTGAATTACGTTTTTAGTTGTAACATGATGTGATTGTCACTAACGGAGTTTTGAATTGTCAATCATGGATCTATATATATTCCTGTTGCACTCTGCTGCAGGTATAGCCGAACCAGAGAGAATGAACGCAGCCAAAAATAATCTTAAAAGTGCCTCAAAACAGCTCGATTACTTCTGTTTTTCTCATAAACCTTTGCTAGCCGGTATTTGATGATGTTATCTTTGTAGTTTTTTCCTTGTATCCCCACGGTGCTGCCATTGCTTCCTCTGCCATCCCCTCTCCCTTCGATTTTGTTTTGTTTGTTAGCTTGCTATCTGCTGTGCTGGAGTTCTTATGTGAATGTGTGTGTTCATTTGCTCAGTGTTAAATTCCAACCTCCGAGGAGACAGCCGCTGAGCTAAATGCTAATTTGTGCAAATCTTTGACATTGGCTGCATGATCTCACATTGGGTAGGTTGTGTTCTATCTATGTGGAGAGAGGGGAGCTGTTAGCCCACTGTGCTGCTGCTCTACTGTTACGAGCTTCCTGTGACTTAATAGATTTTGCCAGCTTTGATAGGCACAGAGGCCTGAGGGTTACAAATGAGAAGAAATGAAAGACTGAGAAAAAACCGAATCTATTCACCCGAGCTTTCACAAAATTACCATCTTTATGAAACCATCACTGAGATTCTCCACATCTTATTGCAAAGGCTATAACAAGTTGTCATATTGTTTTCACTTGATAATTACAATTTGTGCTCATAGAAGCTCCAGTCAACAGTCTTACTTTTCAGGGTGTAGATCTGGTGCTCTTTGCCTTCGTGCCTCCAGGTTTCTTCTGCAGAGTAATAAAGAGTGATGAGAGACCCATGGGAGGTACCACTCCACTCACATTACAGATGATGCTGGCACTTGGCAGGTTGCTGTCAGTCCTGTCCTGTTAAATGCTGGCAGGACAGTCAAGTACGCCGACTCACACGTCCACGAGGCTAACATAATCACTCAGGTGCTTCAGTGCCAGCCGGGGAGGGATATTATATTTTTACTGACTAAATGTAATCAATGCAGGCTAGTTTGTCCGTCAGCAACTGTGTGTGTGGCTGCTAACCTGTCGAAATCCAGAAATATTTGATCCACTGGTGTATACTTTTACACACGCCGCCTGACATGGTTACCTTGATGGATTTTCACCAGACAATCAGGCAATTTTCAACAGTAATAACTAACTCAGAATAACTCTAACGTAGCAAGGAAACTGCTCCTTCTATGTAGAATGTGTAGCATTTACTGCATTGCTCTTTGCCCGGAATATCAAGTGCCACAGGGGGGCGCCAGCGGCAAAAAACTGACATTGTGTCCTTAGGCAAAGCACTTCACCCACATTGCCTAGTATGAAAGTGGTGTGTGTGCGAGTGTTAGTTGTGGTTGGAGGGGCTGATTGTGCACAGTGGCAGCCTTGCTTATGTCAGTCCGCCCCAGGGCACCTGTGCCACCACCGAGTGTGGGGGAAATAAATAATACACTTGTTTTTATGTATTTTGGCCCCATTGTGTTGTTTGGAGAGACCTCAGTTGTCATCATGTGCTGCACCACCTGTAATGTAGATGAAACCAATTGGCTTGAGCCAGACAGATTTATTTTTGTAAAAAGTAATTATATTTTTTTTTTTATGGTGCAAGCCTGTTTCAGTATTCAAAGAGGTGCCATTTACTTCCACTGAGCTCCAGATCCCATCCTAGAACATTCTTTCTTTCACTCAAAACTCAAAAGTAAAAGGTGGATGCAGGTCACACTGGTCTCCCCATTCTCCAGTGGAAGACGACTTCTCACTTTCAGATATCGATGTTGCTTTTAAGTTGTTGCTGACTAAAGCTCAACTGATATTTACACTTTTTGTGTATTGGCTTCTGGCCTTAAAGCTCCAGAATAGGTCAATACTTTTTAGGGCTCACCACAGATTGAAATACATTAAGTTACACTTGCTAAGCGGGTGGTACAAAATGTGACTGCATTGCTCTTTTGTAGATTTTCAGTGAAGCAAGGCTGTGAATGTCTACAAATCAATACTATAGATTATTTTACTTTTGTAAAATCTACCAGTGCACTGTATAGACATTGACAGTGAAATTCATATTATACTCTTTGGAGAAAATTAACTAAATATCTGTCCTAAATATTGCTTTAGCCTTAGGACTATTGATTGCTTGATATTATAAAAAACATACTGATATCACCCATGAAAAAAACAATATTGGTCAATTTGTATTGCTGACACTGTTGTCTATAGACCATTCCAAGACAACTTAGAATACAGTATATAGATTTCAGCCTTGTGTTGCATTTGCAGTCTTGGTGGAAGCTCAGTGAAGGCAACCATCAGCAGTTCAATTTGAGCCCTGATGGGAGAGTCAGTGGGGAGGCCTCACCAGGAGACAATGGAGACACAGGGTTTTGTTTGGATGGCACAAAGCAAGGTAGTTGAGAGTGAGAGGTGAGAGAAGGAGGGAAGGAGACAAGGAAGCAGGAGACAGGAGATGGACTGGGAGGTGGTGAAAGGCCGAATACAAGAAGAAAATGTGTGAGAAACCAGTGAAGCCAGAAAAGAGAAAACCACTTTTGTACTGAGAGGACACTGCACTCAGACCAGTAAGGCTTTGGAATACAGGAATAGTATTGTACTGGTGAAAGAGAGTGACCTGATGCAACTTTTTAGAGAATAACCAAAAGTGTGAGGATCAATGTGATGACATAGTTTTTTCAAGGTGCTCTAATATATTGGATAAATGTGAGCTTCTTTGCTATTGTGAGCTTTTGTATAGTATGTTTGTTCTATATTTTGTTTTTTGTTTTTTCCAAAGCTGTTTGGTAGTTACTTTAACTAATAAATAACAGTTGCAAAACACATTTAGGTAATATTTAATGATCAGTCAAATCAGAAAATAAGTTATACTTAAGTCTGTGCTCTTGTTTTGGGTAATATTGGGCATCGGCAGATACTTAAAGCCAAAGTAATGACATCAGTATCGGAATTTCAAAACAGAAAAAGCTGGATTGTTGCTTCCTTAGTTTTGTATATTATGGTTGTGGTTTTGAGGCTCCAACCTGAGCTGAATCTTCAACGTGGCAATCAGCACTTTTGTAGAGACCCAAAAGTTTAACCCCTTCAATACAAAGAAACATGTGTAATTGCTTTTCATTAACATGTACTGCACATAATCTAACTTGGAAATGAGTCCCCCTTGTCTTCTAATTGTGTTTCGGAGTGTGCTTGAATGTTATACAGTCTGAACTTACACCCACATCATTATATACTTGCAGATTTATTGATAACTTTGCTATGTAAACAAAGCTGATTATAGTGTTACTGGTTTGCCCACGGATTTATATTTCTTTAATTTATCTTACTATTTGCTTCTTGTTTATTTACTCTGCTTTAGGGCTGATCTCTATGCATAACCAAAATGACTCCCACACAAGTAGTGCACTTAAGACCAGCAATTTAGAAAACATGTAATTGATTTATTTGGTTGGAATTAACCGATTGGACACACACTCGTCTCCCTTTCACTAATTCCAAACATTCATTGACTCTGGAGTTAATTGAATTTTCGGCAAAAGCAGAAAATGCACTAAACACACCAAAACACACACAGTTTGACTTATGCCAAGTCAAAAGCAGCATCCACACTACAGTGTTTCTGCCTAAGTGCTCGTGCAGGCAGCTGAACGTGCATCTGGTTCTGGAGATACATATTCACTATTTGTACGCATAATTGATTTTTCTGCTTTAGCTCTATGTAAAATCCAATGAGGCTTAATTATAAATGCAATGAAATGACAACACCTAGCCTGAATACTTTTTAATGCAAAGTCGTTTTTTAATTTTCTGTTCATTTAACTCCTTACTGACATCTAGTGGCTGGAGTCACCATTATTAAATCTGTCTTGTAACGATAACACTTAACTTAGACAGAAACCACTAGATCACAAAGGTAGAAGAAGTCTGGATGTCTGTAAAAATATGATCTGCATTTTAGTCATATTTCTCATTTTGCTTTTTAAAACTAAATCAGCAAATTAATTCTGGTTAAAAAGAATAATTAATTTAAATAAGAAATGTTGTAAATATAAAGACAACCTCTGTGTACCAGATTTCCTCTTCCTCTCTCATCAGCTCCACTTTTAGACTCACACCAGACCTCTCTCAGGATTGCCCACTTTTAACAGCAGGCCAAAGGTGATTGACAGTTTTTATCACTATTGACCAAATGCTATTAGCGGTGTGCCCCTGCTAATGCGCTAGTGTTACTTAGAGACATAAACAGATTGAACTTTAAATACTTCACCTTTTCTCTGGAAAGTTAGGATAAATACAGGCCTACGGATAAAGCTACAGTGGGTTAAACATTTTGACCTTTCCACAAGACCCCAAAGAAGGAAAATGAAAAGCACATCACATCAAAACATTATTGGTGTTTTGCGGTTCATTTGCTGCCCAGTAAGTTAACATTTCATTGGCCACTTATGACCAATGGCCCGTAAAGTGGTAAAATGGTCAGTTTTCTCCGTTCTGACCACGTTGAGCTGGTCTTTATAGTGTTTGGAGCACTAGACTTCTAAGTGAAGAGTGCACAGAAGACTTGAGTATGTCTTCAATGCACAGCTGCCATAACATGCTGCCTGGCTAATGAATACAATGAATCCTGATTAGGTTTGGGGCGCTGGGACTAAGTCAGTGTTCTGGAATAATAATACAGCGAATTAAAGATGGTTTCTTTTCAAGTCAATTAAACTTTAATGCCAGGAAATTTCTACAGATTGATTATTATTTTATTAAATCTCTGACGCAGTCACACAGAAGAATTATATATAGAAGAAAGCTTGATACACAATGGCAATATCTCATTTATAGAGACACTAGTATTCTTTCTGAACCTGTGCACAGGCTTGCTATAATACTAGTCTTTTTCTTAGTTGTAGTTAATACTTTCGCTTTAATAGAAAAAACTCTCTATATATGTATATAGAGTCCCTGTCTACCTTCTCTGTTTTTCTGTTAATCCAAGATAGAAAATGCAAGTTATAATATATGAAGTGATGCTGTACCTGATTTTAACCGTCTTGAAAATGCAGGGGGGAAAAGTTCACTTTAAACAGTTTGCACTGATCCAAAGTCTTCGCCTATTATACATCTCGGCTATCCTAATTACTCACCATGAGAGCTATAAGAGCTGTTTCAACTTTCTAAGGGAATAGTGGAGTTTTGCCATTACAGTAATGCTAACAATAACTGCTAACCACACATTTCCTGATTATCAGACAATAAAACGCAATTAGATGCAGTACATAGCAGATCAGTATATATAGTATATCTGTACTGGGGAAAGACAAATTTTGCTCAGATATATGAAAAAAACAAAGAAATCTGGCACCGGTCCTCTAAAGCAAAGCAAGCTATTGCCATAACAGAGAAATGAATACTAGGGTCTATAAATGGGATGAATTGCCAGTATTAAATCGTACCTTTTCATTCACAAAGCCCAATTCTTTTGGTGTTCCTCCACATGTAACACTTCCTCAGTCCTGATGACTCAAAGCCCCCTGCTGGTGCCCACTGAGAGCTCCTTCAGAACACTACAACCCCGTGAGGGGCAATAACGCACAATTTTGCACTTTATGATTTGTTCAAATGTCAGTCTTCAGAAGTTCACTTTTGTGTAGGAACCTTGTCTCCCACATAGTCATCTTTCTCAATCATACTCAGGATTCAGTCTTGGTGCTTGATTCATGGTTATTGTCTTTTATAGCAAGAACAGAAACAATTTCAAGGACTTTTTTCATTTGAGCTTTCCATCCTTTGGTATGTTGTACAAATGTAATTGGTCACATTTATATAGAGCTTTTCTATCTTAGAGGCACTCGAAGCACTTTACATCAATTACACACCATTAATTCAGTATTCACACGCACATTTTCACACACCAGGGGCAAGGTGAGTTAAGTTTCTGGTCTCAACAGCAGCAGTTTTTCTGTGGGAACTGGAATCATACTGCCAACCTGGGGTTCAGTAGAGCTGATCACTAACAATGTTATATATGTTGAGAGTTGGATTCGAACTGCCAACCTTGGGATTAGTGGATGAGGAGTCTACCTACTGAGCTACTGTTGCCCTGACTATATATTTAAATCTGTATTTTTCTATTCATACAATGCACTGATGTTGGAAAAAATTAATAATTGATTTATATTTTTTCTACCTTTTCAAGTAAATAACAAAATAGCAGTACAAAACAAATGTTTTTTCATGGTTACATGAAGGTTAAATAAAAAATAAAGCATGTTTAATAAAAGGTAATTTGTGAAATGAGAATTGCTGTGTTTTTTGATTGACAGCCTGTTAAACTTGTTGTAATAGGCGGACATGTCAAAGTCTATGTAGAACAATGCCATGTGGTCCAGGGCAAATCCCACAAGAGCCTACCTTTTTGCCTCAGGCTGAGCACACAGTATCACATAATATATAGTATTAACAACATTCATTTTACGATTATGATTAAAACATGCCACCATGTCAACAGAGAGAAAATATCAGGCAGTGTTTAAAATGCCATACACGTCACACATATTTGTTTTCGTTGGGACTAGTGGACCATTTCTGGGTTTCCGAGCGTGATTCGAGAGAGGGGTCTGCATCTGTCTCCGCGCATGTTCGGCCAAGTTTATGTATCCCTCAAAGAGATTAATGTGTGCATGGTTTCAAGTGTCAACTCCAAATATGAAGCTGGAATTTCAATGGACTTTCAGTTGAGCCCTTGGCACAGGTCTCGCTTGTATGATCTGCCACCAACTCTCTGATGTTACTTCAATGAGGCCCTATCAACATGAGCAGGTGAATAGCACATCTCTTCATTAAAAAGTTCGTGGGCGGAATATATTTGGCAACATCTCCAAGGTGTGTTAATAGGAATAAAGCAAGCAGAAGAACTTATTGTTTTACATGGATGAAGGAATCTATGTCTTAAGTCTGGTAGAAAGCTGTCCGAATTACAGACCTACAGAGAACAGGAACTCTTAGGATCCGTCACCTGCTTGTTTTCTATGGATATGTCATTGCTCTGTCCACAGTATGACATTAAACAGCTCTATTTACAGGTTGTTTTATACCTCAAGAATACCTAGAAAAATTAGGTTGTCTCTTCACAGATCTGACCTAAAAAGGTTTAATAACATAGAAACATTCCAGACAAAGCAATAGCGTTTGACAGACCCTCCACAAGAAGAGGTACGCAGTGCACCTTTAATGTAAGCTGGTGCTAGACTGTTGTTATTTGCACAGTTAGTTGTGTGCAGGTGTTTATGAGAAAACTTTTAGATTGTGAACACTTTAATTTGGATGTTGTGTATTGAGTGTGTTTGTTAAATAAAGCTATCTGGATTTAGTGCACTCTTATGAATATAGTTACAAGCAATTTCTCTTTTGTCCACAAACCTCAGGTGGAACTAAATTCCAATTAGGTGATACAACATTTGTTCAAAAACCAATTAGTCTGATCTGGAGCTCTTGTTCACAGGTAGTGGTCTGGCTCAGGCGTTTAAACTGTGGTCAGCCTCCAGAGACTCCACTAACTCCAGGTTACCTATGTCTCTGCGAGCTGGCCTGCGCTCCACACTTGGTTTCCTCTAATGTAAGTGCTGTGCCAGCAGGATAAAAGCTTGGCAGCCCTGTCCCTCCAGGGGCCTGGGGTGAGGGGGTGGTGATGGGGGGTGGGGGGGTGGAGGTGAGTGGCAGGGGCTTGAGTGCAGGTAAACGTCTGTGCCAGTGCTCTCATGAGGGAAATGACTGGATCGAAGAGTTGAGTTTAATATTTTATTACATTATAAATAGATTAAACTATTAAATGGTCTTATATTACAAATAATTGACTCTTGTAAACTTTAAGCCATGTTATAATGTTGTTACATCTTCAAAAATCTACTGAGAGTTGTGTATTGTTTCATTCACACAAGTTTGATTAATCCATTATTATTAATCTGTCTAAATGTCCAAAACTCAAAATGCTCTGTTCCACCTTGTGATGTCATGCAGTGATAGTGTTCAGATTAACAGCTACTTTTTTTTTAACCTTTTATTCAGTAGAAATGGGCAATTCCAGAGCTGAAATGATGCAATGATGATATAGTGAAGATGTATGGCGTACACAGAACACAGTGGAGCACTTTCATGACATCACAAGGTGGAAGAGTGAAATATTTTCTGTTTGGGAGATGAACTCAGCCTAAATATGCAAGATTTGTGAGTTAAACATGTGTGAATGAAATAAAACACAACTCCTGGTGTGTTTTTGATGAGGAAACAACATTATAGCATAGATTAGAAAATAATAATATGGGCTCTTTAACAATCACATTTTTTGTATTACTTTTTTTTATTAAAAAGAAAGCATAAAAGTCACATTGGGTCATGTTTTTATGTAGCCACCATCGTGAAGATTCAAAGCATACACTGTTTTAAATTGAATTTTAACTTATCCACCTCCTGCCTGCCACTGCCTCTACACTGTACAGTAATAGCGGCGTAAATAATTACTTTTTCACAATCTCTGAATATTCTGACCTGTCCTTTGCTATATAATTCAAAATATGTTGTTAAGATGCAGATGAAAATGTAATATTCAAACATGAATAATTTTGACTTTAGTAAATAGCGACAGTGTTAAAATTAATCGTAAAAATAATTGTAATTCCACAAGTACAGGAACTCAAACATAACCTCTTTTGAATCAGAAATCACCCAGTATCTGAACAGACAAATAGACAGATTCTTCCATTGAATTATTATGCCCTTGTGCTTCATCCGTGCGCTGCAATTTCCGACCTCATTCCCAGCACAATGGAACAAAAACTCTGATTTATTCTCCCTCCTGATTGTATCATTATAAATCCCACTTTTGCACAGATTCATTCAAATTTTATGAGCTGTCATCACTGTGACTCATTTGGCCGTAAATTCCACATTCAAATTATTCTGCTTTTTACTTCAGTGGTTCCTCCAGATACTTAAGTTTATTCCCTATTCTGCTTTGCCTAATCCACCCAACAAGACTGTGCAGCCATTTTATTTTTAACATTCTGGAGCTACAGAAACTACCAGCCTTATTTCTCTAACCTCTCTAACTTGTTTGAGGACAACATTTTATTTGTGTACAAAATCGTGCCTTTTTGTCCGAGTTGCTATGCAGTTGTGTCCTAACAACCAGCTCACAGCTCAGACTGATGGCCTTATGACACTGTTGTACATTTGAACATTTGAAATTTCTAAAGTGCACTCTGCCTTTGCCCCACACAGAGTAGCAAGTAACTGCTAGCTACATGCTGTGTAAACATTGCTTTTTAGCCTCTGCTGCTACCAATGGGTCGATTAAAAAGATCACAAAGTTGGCTATTCAGGAGTGAGAAGTACACAGATGCACCATTTTAAAATGTATTTATTAAAGGTGCACTATGTAACTATTTTTTGAGGATTTCGTCACTTGCTTGTCATTGCTCTGCCTGGAATGTTCTATAGTGTGACATTAGACCGCTCTACCTTACATTTATTCAATCGCAGGTGGTTTTATAGCTCAAAAATAACTTGAAAAACAGGCATTCTGGCTGAGCAGGGTTGCCTCTCCACAGATCTGACCTGTAACTTGGTCTGATTTTGTCTCCATAAAGATAGAAAGGCTAAATACCATACTGTGAAACCTTCCAGCCAAAGCAATAACATCTGCAGGGAGAAAAGTATTTGATGGGTCCTCTACCAGAAAGGTTACACCATGCACCTTTAAGGGTTTAAGTATATTTTAACTAATACATTAACTAGCTGCTGTCACTTTACAATGTACAAAATAAAGATTTAATGTTTTGTTGCATGGCTATAATTGAATATAATAATGACATACACAGAGTAAATACGCACTTGTTTCCAGGTGTGAAGCTTTTGGAGCGTTTTGGGCTTTTTGCTTTTAGACTGACTAATCCTGATTAATTTATGAGTAAAAAAAAGAAAATCTGTATTTCCCCTATTGAAGCCTTAGTTAATTCATAACCAAGGTATTCTTGCAGGTGTAGCAGTACTGGTTGTAGAAGTGGTAATAGTAGTAATAATAGCAGTAGGAGTAATAGCAGTTATAGCAGTAACAGTAGTAGTAGTAGAAGAAGTGGTAGTAGTGGTAGTAGCAGTAATAATAACAGTAGCAGTAGTAGCAGTTATAGCAGTAACAGTAGTAGTAGTAGAAGTGGTAGTAGTGGTAGTAGCAGTAATAACTAGAAAAGCACTCAGAGAGCGCAGACCTCCGCCAAGGACTACCCCCATTTTTTATATAAATTGCGATAAAATCAGTCTTCTGGATCAGATCTGGATCAGCCTTTGGAATATGAAAGAGGATCCCATTGTCCATCCCTGAGTCAAATTTCATGGGGTTTGGTCAATAATTAACCGAGATATTGAGAAACAAAATTTTTGGCCCCATTTACCACAATGTTAACTAAAATTTCAAAGTGATCCAGAATCCAGGATTTCTTCCGGATCACCCCCAAAATGAAATCAGTTCTTCCTTTTCACATTTCCAACAAATCCTGAAAATTTCATCAAAATCGGTCCATAACTTTTTGAGTTATGTTGCTAACAGACAAACAAACAAACAGACAAACAAACAGACAAACGCCGGCAAAAACATAACCTCCTTGGCGGAGGTAATAACAGTAGTAGTAGCAGCAGTAGTGGTGGTTGGTAGTGATGGTGGAGGTAGTAGAAGTAGCAATAGCAGTAACAGTAGTAAGCAGTTGTAGAAGTGGTAGTAGAAGTGGAAATAGTAGTAGGTGGTAGTGGTGGTAGTAGTAGAAGTGGAAGTAGTGGTAGTAGCAATAGTAGTAGTATTTGTGGTGGTGGTGGTGGTAGTATTAGTAGTAGAAGTAGTAATAGCAGTAACAGTAGTAGAAGTGGTAGAAGTGGTAGTAGTGGTAGTAGCAGTAGTAGAAGTATAGTAGTAGTTGGTAGTGGTGGTAGTAGTAGAAGTAGTAGTAGTGGTAGTAGCAGTAGTAGTTGTAATTGGTAGTGGTGGTAGTTGTAGAAGTAGTAGTAGTGGTAGTAGCAGTAGTAGTTGTAATTGGTAGTGGTGGTAGTAGTAGAAGTAGTAGTAGTGTAGTAGTAGTAGTAGTTGGTAGTGGTGGGTAGTAGTAGTAGTAGTAGTAGTAGTGGTAGTAGCAGTAGTAGTTGTAATTGGTAGTGGTGGTAGTTGTAGAAGTAGTAGTAGTGGTAGTAGCAGTAGTAGTGTAGTAGTGGTAGTAGTAGTAGCAGTAGTAGTAGTAGTAGTAGTGGTAGTGGTGGTAGTTGTAGAAGTAGTAGTAGTGGTAGTAGCAGTAGTAGTAGTATAGTAGTAGTTGGTAGTGGTGGTAGTAGTAGAAGTAGTAGTAGTAGTAGCAGTAGTAGTAGTATATTAGTAGTTGCTAGTGGTGGTAGTAGCAGTAACAGTAGTGATAGTAGCAGTAGATGATGATGCGGTAGTAGAGGTAGTAGCAGTAATTGACAGTGGTGGTAGTAGTAGGTAGTGGTGGCAGTAGGAGTAGTAGTAGCAGTAGTAGCAGTAATTGACAGTGGTGGTAGTAGTAGGTAGTGGTGGCAGTAGGAGTAGTAGTAGCAGTAGTAGCAGTAATTGACAGTGGTGGTAGTAGTAGGTAGTGGTGGCAGTAGTCGAACTTTGCCACAGTAAAAGTCCTGCTCTCCTGCTCCACTTTTGGAGAGCTGGAGCCTGGAGTTAAAGCATCTCAAGGTCTTGTTTGTGAGCGAGGAGGAGACTGACAGGCGGCTCACTACTGCACACCTACTACAGTTCAACACCTCTCCAATGTTGTGTGGAAAGTTGATGTGTTCGGCAAGCACTGGGTTATGACCAAAATAATATGATTTTATTCACATATAGTTACACCTGGGCACTGTGAGGAAGCACTTAGATTTTCAACGTTTTATCATTTTAATAGAAAACGAAAGAGTTTGGGGAAGTCTCATCATTTTTAACCTGCTAAAATCCACTCTTTCAACCTAAAATACAGTCTTGTATAGCTTGTCATTTTATACTGAAATGTTTAGAAATGTGAACTCAAACAATCCTGTCTTTAAACTGCACCTGAACAACTGATATCATGATTAAAGATGCGCTATGTAACTTTTCTAGTGCTGGGTCTGTGGGAGTGCTCTGATCTGATACTGCGATCTGATAACAATGGAATATTAGCTTCCAAATAGCGATTCAGTTGTTATCCTAAGTTTATCATATAATTTATATATATTAAATCATTTAACTGATTTAATAAGACTATTTACTCGTCATAATCGGCCCAGAAAATCTTGTAATGTTTGAACTTTTATTTATACAAAGGTGTTTTATTTGTCTTGAGAAATAAATAACAGCTTATCTGTTTTGTTTATTTTAATTTTGTCTCTGTACAGTATAGTATCGAAATCGGTATCAGAACTGAAAAGGCTGGATCAGTGCACCCGATCTGTGGGTCATGGAGTTGTTGTTGGAGAAAAGTTCCATAGTTCACCTTTAAGTTTAGGTCCACCTGCACAAAACAAGCAGTGTACAGTATTTGGTTGCTGCATAAATCAAAGTTGCAGGGCCTGTCTCACACTATCATGGCACCTCATCCTTTGCTGCCTCTCCACCTCCTCCTCTTCTCTGCTTCAGTCCCTGCTAATCCCCCTCTCATTTGGGCTGCGCTGACACTATCGGCCCTCACATCTCATCGCTCTCTCCCTCCGCTTCACTTTTACTTTTGCCTGAAATTACAATCTTACAGTGCGGCTTGCTTCATGGCTGACTCTCCCTCTCCCTTTCTCTCTCTCTCTTCACCTCAATCCCCAGCCCTCCGCCTATCCCAACAACAGATGGTCACCTCATCCCTCCCACAGACACAGGGATAGACAGCGATGCAGAGAGATGGGAGGAGAGAGGGGGAGGAGAGAGGGGGAAAAGTAGAGCAACCAGCTGAACGTGTGCCTGACAGGCAGAACAAGAGAGGTGTGTGTTTTAAAGGGACAGAACTCCAGGGAGGGCACCAGTGACATTTTGGACAACACTGAGACTGTGTTGGGTTTCAGGTACCTACAAAAGTCTTAGATTAGGTTTCTCAAATATACTATAAATTTAAACAGTTTAAAACTAAACAAACCACAATTTGTCTAAGGCCTCATAACTGCTTCTACATTTAACAGGCCTAAAAAAAGATCTCCATTTAATGATTTTTTTTTAAAGCAGACCTATTATGCAAAATTAACTTTTCAGAGCTTTTAGCATGTTATTGTTGTTTCCCTTTCTCATTTACCCTCTCAAAGTTCTAGTTAGAGTGATTCAAGCATGTTTTAGCAATCTTTGATCGCTTCTTTTTAAGATGTCATTTTGGCAATCAACCCCCCTTTTCACCGCTACCGGTACACACCCACTGCTCTGTCCTTATTTAGCTCTCCAGTTTTATTTTCGGTGGTACATGTAGGATTCTGCAGCGTTGCATAGTCATTTTGGTACAGTTTTTTTTTAAAGTCAGTGGCTTGGTAGCATGATCTGCAGTCATCCATCGCAGGTGCCAATAGCTTTGCCGCTTTTTGCTGTGGTGACGTTTATGGTGACATCAGCTCCCACTGGACTCTGCAGTTTTTTTTATTGGAAAGTCAGTGGACTTGTTCTTTTTATTAAGTCATTTTAGATGAATATTGTGATTTAAAATGTATAATTGTGGCATACTGGGTGTCACAGATTATAATTATCTAGCAGACTCCAGCACAATATGTCTTCTTTAATAGTTTGTTATTAGAGAATAGTCTTCTTTTATTTAAAAAAAAAAAAGTATCAAAGTATCACATAATTGTCTTTTTCTTTTTCTGTGTCACCCTGGACATTTTAAGTGAATTTTGTTAAGCAGGTGATTAATTTGTTTTAAGAAATAATTTTAAATGTACTTCAGTGTTTTTCAAATACCTCTTCTATAGACATCCATAATACAGTATATACTCTATTTAGAGTGAAGTGTTAAATTATTTGTATGTCCCAGAGGACGCATGGCTGGGGTTTCTCAGGCTCCACATTGGCTGTGTTTTGGATGTTTTGTGGACCCTTTGTTTTGCTATAGGCAGGTGGAAGTTTGGAGCAGGAGATGGGACATAAAGCACAGGACACTGCTCAGAGGCTTTTGTCTGGAGACACTGCAACCTTTTACCCTGGTGAAATATTAAATATAGGGAATAATTCAGGACTTCCAGTAGTAGGATGCAGTCTTTTTCAAACAACTGTACACACCATTGTATTTTTCACCCTAAACTATCACACTGAAACCTGGTTTTGGTGGCCTGCAAATATAGCATTATTGTTACGGAATATTGATAGACTGGTCATTAGTAGCTTCAGAATCTAAAATTTTTTATATATTTTAAGCGTGGATTTTTAATGCTCATCACCATTGTCTCTGTATTGATTTGCTGTACTTCTTTCCATTTTAGTACTTGTGAACCATCTGTGGAAATGTGGCTAATTGTTTTCCTACTGCTGGTGGGTGGTACTGCACTTTGAGTCTGTGCGGTCAACGTTGAAAAGCACTTGTTATTCATATGATGCCCTGGGTCAAAGAGGAGTTGCACTTTCTCAAAACACGCTGGCACAGACTGCGTCCTCACCCCACCCGAAGCCAATAGGTCACTCCATTATTTAAGCATCCTTTAACATATGAATAATGATTAACAAACTGCCGGGGTGAAAGGGGAAGACGAGAGAGGAAGGGTGAGGAAGATGTATTGACACCGCTGATGATGAAGAGGGACAAGCATGGTAGTGGCAGATTCAAGCGCAGCGTAATGTGGGATGAGATAGGGGGGTCACGCAAGGTGAACGGGCACGGGCGGAGGAGAGGGGAAACCAGGCCAAGCTCCTGTCCCTCTCAATATCCACTGTGCAGCTGCATAGGACCACCAGTGCCCCCCTTCTCCTGCTCCTCTTCTGTCCGCTCCACACCCCATCTCCTCTGCTCAAATTGGTATGCACGCTGCTTTGTGGTCAGTCTATAATTGAGCTGCTATCAGGGCTACAGAATGATGACGGATGAGGGAAGAGGAGGAGAGAAGAGGGGGAGATCGGAAATATTGGGAAAATGATGGAAAATGTTGCGCAGATCCCAGGTCAGAGCTGTAAATTAGGTGTCAAAAGCCAGTACCGCTCCCAAGCCTGCGTAAATAAAAAGTCTGTAAATTTAATATAGGGTAGCAACTCAAATTAAATAGAGATGATTTGCCATGGGGACCCCTTAAGCAAAACGCCGAAAGGAAAGATGTATCAAGACATGTTTCCCAGTGGACTGCTAAAAGTTGATTATTAATTCTAAAAGACTGGCCATGATAAAAGGGAGCAAAGAACTTTTCTGAAGACTCCAATCTCCACTTTAAAGAGACTGTGTAACCCCCGTGGGAAACTGTATATACTCTACTCTGTCCAAATATGACTTGAAGCTGTTCATAAAAGAAAAGCGTAACCCATAAAAGTGAAGCATTTTCGCAACAATCCTCACACCATTGATCCGTGTTTTCTTCATTATACCAACGCCAACGAAATTTACATTTTGGAAGTGTTCAGTTGTTCATTTGTTCTCAATATAAAAGTTAATGGTCTGATTTTGATGAACTTTTCACTAAAATTTGAAACACTCCACTGGCGTTATTTTCAGGGTAGTTCCAAAAGCTGTGCAGACAGATCACTGCCAAACTTTGCTATGGTAAACAGACTTTGGGGTTGATGGTGAAGTTCGGGTCTAACATTGTAGATTTATTTGAAAGTTTAGTTTAAAATATAGTATTTTCTTCACAGTAAGTTAACCAAATTTCCAGTTGCGTATAGTGAAGGAGTGTGAGAACATTCTTCTTTAGGTCTTTTTTTGTAGTTCCACTTGAACGCAGTTTGATATTTATGCTATAATGACTGTAATTATGTTACACTGATACAAATTACTTAATGTTTTGTTTCCACTACAATAAAACAAATACTCTTAAAACATTTTGAACATATATTTTTATTTTAAGCACCTTTAGAAACAAGTTTGGACACACTCATTCAGTGTTTTTCTTTGTTTATTTCTTTGTAAATTTTAGATACATACAAAAGACATCAAATATATGAACTAAAAGGGTGGCTACTTTGAGGATTGAATATACTTTTTTATTTAACTTTTTTTCTTTGCTACATAATTGTCCAAACTTTTGACGGGTAGTGTATTTGGACAAGAAAAAATGCAATTGTTCTGACTATAAAACCTCGCATTGAGATCTCCGAGTTGCCTTTTGCTTTGAAAAGTACCCATGTCTTGGCGGTTCCAGATCAGCAGGAATGGCTGTATTGCTGATGTCAGTCTCTTGAGTTATGTTCTCCTGATCGAGCCCAATGGAGAATCTATGGGGACTAATTACACGGGCCTGAGATTGGGTATTGATAATGCTCTGAAACTAATGATGTGTGTAAAATGGTGATTAGGTATTGCAGTGTGTGAGGTTTCATGCATGTTGTGAATCTGTGTTTTGTCCCTTTCTTTTTAAATGCTGCAGATTTCTTGACTTGAGCCTCCCTGATGGACAGTTGGAAGTGGAAGGGGCCAGTTTTAATTTGCTGCTTGGATACCCTCCTCTCTCTCAGGACACTGTGCTTACACCTACTCACTTAAACCAACTCATTTTTGTGATCCAGAAAACACTCCCAATGAATTTTACAATGCTTCCTACTTATTTATGTATATAGTCATATTGAATTAGTCAGTAAAATGCAGGTTGTACTGTGTGGTAAATATATTTCTGGAAATGCAAGTCATTGTTAGTGCCTGAATATGACTTTCTGTTGAAAGTGAAGTGACAATGACAGTGGGGTTTTTGATGGAAAAGTACAAATAAACAAAGGTCAAAGTACAAAGTCTACACAAAACACTTTGGATAAATAACAAATGAAGAATAAAACATTCTAGAGAGACTGACACCATCTGACACTGTTCTCAGTAGACATGTCTTCATATTTCTTTCATTATTAGCACAATAACACAATTACACTGGCAGTCCGGTGCTTTGGGAATTAAAGATATTGTACAATGCCAGACAGCAATGTACGCAATGTCAAATAAACTAACTCTAACGCTTAACTGTGAGAGTAAGTGGATCAAAGAAGTGACATAAGTGTTTTTTATCTTCTTCAAAAACAGGCTTGGTTGCCTCATGTCTATTATCGTGGCAGTTGGATTGAATGCTTTATTCTTTAATGGCACTTGACTGATTGAAATGAAAACTGGTGGCTGCGTCACATTTTTATCAAACTGGGAATAATATGTATAGTATTTAATATGTTAGTAAAGTATTCTTAAAATGTTAGTGGAATACAAGTGTTCGTCACATTCTATGCCACTGTCCTGTGCATTTAGCACAGAAGAATCCTATTTGCCAGCAATCAAGCTTAACTCAGTTTACACCAGATCTCACTGAAACCGATTAGAAATGCAGAACGCCATGACAAATATTTTAATCTGATGGGTCCAAGTGTCACAACAGCAAAACAATTCAAAAAATCTTTAGTTACCTCCAGTTGAGAGAAAAGCACAGACATTTTCCACGTCCGCAGATGCACAAAACTCTTACCTTCTGCACATTTTTCACAAACAGAATAGTCTGTATTGACACAAAAATACACTCAAGTACGTCTGTCAGTGTCGCCATATTTGTTTGGGTGCTTCTCCTTTGGCTTCCGCGCAAACCTCAATGCTGCAATGTGATTGGCCTCCTGCTACCTTTCGGGCCCTATCGCAACAGTGGGGGCCAAGGTGGATTCTCGTGAGTTTGCAAACTCACAAATATTGCAGGAATTCATCTTGCTGTGCAAGGTTGCATTAAGCTTAATTTTTGCATCAGAAGGCAGAACATTTGATTTATAAAACTTACAATTAAAAACTGTTATTAATACATTAAGGTATAATTTTGTTAACCAGCATATAATTTATCTTTAAATGGAAATTTAGCAGCTACTACAGTGTTGACAGTTTAAAAATGACCAGTCACAGCAACTCGAGCTGTGATCACACCATCTGAGTGAATGCTATATCCGGAAGATTACATATATAAATATTTTGTGGTTGCCCATAGACTGTGGCTTATTGTAACAAACCTAACCGGACATACTGTATTTTCCTCCTCCATGGTCAGTGATGCCATGTCTGTAGAAATCCTTTAACAGTTTAAAATACAGCAGTTTTTCTCATTGAATTTGATGTCTTCTGATACTTTGTCTATGTAGTTTTATTGGAACAGCTTTAGAGGCGTTTATGGCGTTGGTTAGGAACATTATCTGGCCAGGACTTCTTATAAAACCTTAGATAGCTTAGATAGGCCTGCTGTTTCCTGTTTATTAGCAGATTTCCATGTTATTGCTTTACTTTATAGAGCACTGTGTTTTACTATTACTAAACTATTTTCCTTCCAGTCGCATGAGGAGGTTTTATGATTTGTGCAGCATAAGAATCAGCTTGGTTCTTCTCTAAAGCCTCATTCACCCTGCGCCTGCGTCTCAACTTTGTCTCATAATTGTGTTCACACACCTACTCTCCATCTCCATTCATTTTTCTCCCTTTTTCTTTTTCTCTCTTTCTCTCTTTTTTCTCTTTTCTCCTCCACTCCTGCACATTTCCCTCATGTGCTTTCCTCTCGTAGGGTTTCAAAGCGGTGGCGGCACATTCAAAAGCAGTGTAAAGTACCACACGGGACCCAGTACAGTGGGCTCCAATTAAAATGCACCACGAGAGGCAGCCGCGATCAACATCAGACATTTTTGGTATGCTGATTCGGGGCTGTGAAGTCTCATAAGATGTGCTGCTGAGTTGTGTGGGAGAATGCCAGAAAAGGAGCCACTTGAATGATTAAAACACCTGTACACAGAGAGACTTACTTGGAGTACTGCCTTTTGACTCATTAAAAACAGGCATAACATTCTGAACTTATATTTCTGTTTCACAAGCTTCTCTAAAACTTGACTCTCATAATTACTTTCTCTTAGCCTATTAACCACAGTTGCCCTGGGGTAGACAGACTGAAGTGAGGCTATATCACATACATCACATTCATATAGAGGCAGGGGTGGGGGAAGTGCCTTGCCCAAAGACACAACAACATTGTGCACTGGTTTTGTCTGGGATCTAACAGCCAGTCTTTGAATTGTATGGTCTAACCACTGAGCTACTACTCAAAAGACAACATAAAAAAGCAAAGACTTAACACTTTTAAGTTACTTTACACTTGAGGTCCATACAAAATCAGTTTGCTGTAAATAGTCAGTAAGTTATCGAGTTGTACACTAGATCAGACATGTCAGACTCAGGCCCAAGGGCCAAATTTTGCAAACAATATAATTATATTTGGCCCATGAGATCATATCAAATACATATTAGAGCTGGTCCACCGACTACAGATAGGCTATGGAGACATTATTTATTAATTTTTTTAAATTATTAGGCCCGACCGCCAGAGGTTGGTGAAGTATTAGTACGACAAAGCGATGCTCCTGGTGGTCAAAAAATGAAATGTCATGACGTGACTCGCCCATAGTGACCAGGGACCGTCGCCATGACGTAGCAATGTGCCTGAGGTTTCCGAAAATGTACTTTGTCATATCAGAACATTCCAAGGAGAAAAATTGTTCTCGTATCAGAATATTATTCTTTCTTTCTTTCAATCTTATTATTTTTCTTCTAACCAACTCACCCATTTTTCACCCACTAAACAATGACGAAAAGTCCTGAAATTTTGCCATCTGGTAAAACTCGCGCTTATTATGCTTGTTCTGGTTTAATGTTTAAGCTAAATTATTTTTAAACATTTACTTTAATAAGAAAAGGTTTAACATCACATATCTCGAAAGAAGAGAAAACTTGCAGATTTTGTTGAAATCTTTCAATAAATATTTAGTTTGGCCCACGACTTATTTTAATACGTTTTTAATTTTTGCCCTCTGTGAATTTAAGTTTGACACCTCTGCTTTAGTTCTTTTCTTTGTCATCGCTGCAAAACTTCATAGTAAGAATCTATCACCACTTCAGTAACATCTGTTTGTTTACATGCAGATATCTTGTGCAAAAGGGTGAGAAATCTCAACAGTTTTTCACAGTGCTAAAAAAACAACAATGAGGAAAAATGCACACCTCAACAGTGATCGGCACAGGCTCATTTCTTAGGCGAGACACACAGTGAAGGGATGATTGCGCACAGCTTTTAATTGGTTTGGGCAGGAGAACAGATGCGGGGACGGGAGCGCTGAAATTAGCAACACGGTAAAAGCAGAGAGGCAGAGCCACTGAGAGGGAGATGTAGTGAGAGATAATGTACACTGAGAATAAGGGAGTTTGAGATATGAGGAAGATAAAGGTGGAGCGTGGGCTGGGAGGGGAAAGGAAAGTCCACTGAGGTTCAAAGATGGAGTTGTTTGGATGGCTCTATTAGAACCGTGCATAGTTTGGTTAACTAACTCACTGTTGTTCTTTTAAAAGTGCTTTGTTACTTTACATGTTCCTACTAATGTGGCTGTTAAACACTATATATAGATAGATACTTTATTGATCCTGAAGGAAATTAAAAGTCTGGCAGAAGCAATACAGAAACAACATAGCAGTCCATCCTCTTGCATTGTACAGAAGTATTGCATTTACAGCTTTGAGTGAGTCCTTGGAGCAGGACAGGGACAAGAGCCTATCCCCAAAGGTGCTCTTCTGTCCACTCTTATTGTTACTTTTTTTTACCTGTCCAGCCAGAATCGCATGCTTTGAAAACAAAGATGAGGGGATCTGGAGCCGTATCCTGTCTTGCTGTTATGATTGACAGGCAGATCAACCGATCAGAGAGATGTGTGCTGAGTTTGAGGAAAAAAAGGAGAACAATCTACATAAAGGACTGAAAAAAAACGTTGATACTTACAGAATCAACAGTCGAAGCATCAAACTATTACTTACATAAGTTCTGTATTTTGTTCTGAATGTTACGAGAATGTGCTACAAATGCAGTGTTTGAATCGTCTCAAATTTGGACAGAGGTTTTTCATGCTCTGTTGTCCGGTTCTGGATTCAAGCAGAATGTAGAAGGGACTGGCTGGTCAGGTAATTTATTTAGCTCCTATTAATAAATTCACACTACCTATACTAATACTTTAAGAAGTTTTACTACTACAACTACTGCTATTTCTACTACTATTCACAACTACCATCTACAATTTGATGCTATACTATTATTGCAGCTAAACATTAAGAAGTTTAAAATACTTCCCTAAAGTATATTTTAATAGCATATTTATAAATAAGGAAAATCACATACAAAATGAAGCGCTTGTTTTTGGGTTTTACTACCAGTACTAATACCACTCTGGCACAACTGATGCAGTGGACTTGTTACGCTGCTACAACAAAAACCCTGAAATGAAAATCGTGATTCATCATTTTGTGGAAAAAATACAAAAATAAAAAACAGAATAATTTGTCCCTGTACAGCTCTTTTCAACAGTCAACTATCCCACCTGTGTTGATTTGCTGTTTTCTTGGCCTTTTCCTTGATGCTCTGACACCCCACTCTCCACTCTCCCTTTCAGAAGTCCTTTATCCGTGCGCACATATAGCCTTCATTGCACAGTGTGTACAAAACGCGTCCTCACCAGTAAAAGGCCCACTCTGAGCAGATTCACGGGGGATTCTTCACATCCATTTGCACAGGACTTGCATCATGTCTTTCTTCTGAAGGCTGCAGTCTGTGGCACAACACCTACACAGCAGGAGCAGACCCATGATGAGAGACCACTGGCTCTGAGGGTGCTTAAGTAGGGAAGGACAGTGGAGTATTTATTTACGCTGACCTAGATTTAGTGTATCACATAAACATTGTTGAGCTATGGTGGAATAAATTATTTTTTACTTTAATACATTCATCTTGTGGAGAAGGCTGTGGTATACATGTCAAATGTTACCAGTGTTTTAAATTTAAAGGTCCTATATCACGCAAAAGTATTATCATGTCTTGTTTCTATTTTGAAATTGGCTATTAACAGAGGAAAGGCTGGATTCTTGTTGAATTAACAGTACAGGCTATGGCTGTTTTCAATGTATTATTATGTAGTATTTTTCTTTTTTTTTTTTAAGAACTAGTACTAGAACTTTAATGTTGTTTTTCTGAAGCCATACTTTTTGGCTCTGAAAAGGCATCAGATATTACTGTGTATTGTGGTTGCTACTTTGATGCCGCTCTTGCTTTTGCACCTAATTCATGACTTTGACATTGCTCGCTGGAGTTACCAATTAATATCAATCATTGGCCGTAATTGGCTGTTTTGCCTTTTCTTTATGTTTTCAGTCTGAAGCTCACTTTGACGGAGAAATATTTCGTCTGTCATCGTCAAAATGTTTCATAGTTTAAAAAAAGAAAACTTGTATATTTCAATGTGTCACCTTGGTGGCAGAAGTGGCTGCCTTCACACATTTTGACACATGTTGGAAAATAGGGTTTAGCGATCATAGGCCTGTCATGATAGCAAATTTTGAAGCACGATATATTGCCATTAGGCATGGGATGTCCCCAGCGGTGGGAGGAGTTTGGAGAGGCCATGAAGGAGGACTATCGGTCGGCCTCAAAGAGATTCTGGTAAACTGTCTGACACCTCAGAATGGGAAACCAGTGTTTCACCAACGCTGTTTACGATGCAGATGGAGAGCTGTTGACCTTGACTGGGGATGTCTTTGGGCAGCGGAAGGAATACTTTGAGGTTCTCCACAATCCCACAGTCATGTCTTCCAAGGAGGAACCAGAGGCTGGAGACACTGAGGCGGACTCGTCCATCACCCTGGCTGAAGTCACTGAGGTGGTTGGCAAGCTCTTGGTGGCAAGGCTTCGGGAGTGAATGAGATCCATCCTGAGTATCTTACGTCTTTGGAAGTTGTGGGGCTGTCTTGGTTAACACGTCTCTTCAACGTCGCGTGGCAGTCGGGGACAGTGCCTCTGAACTGGCAGACCGGGGTGGTGGTCTGTCTGTTTAAGAAGGGGGACCGGAGGGTGTGTACCAACTACAGGGGAATCACACTTCTCAGCCTCCCAGGTAAGGTCTATGCCAGGGTACTGGAGAGGAGAATCTGACCATTCTTCAAACCTCGGGTTCAATTGGACCAGTGTGGTTTTCATCCCAGTCGTGGAACACTGGACCAGCTCTACACTCTCCATTGGGTGCTCGAGGGTTCATGGTCTTGTCCAGCCAGTCCACATGTGCTTTGTGGATCTGGAGAAGGCATTCAACCATGGTGCCTCATGGTGTCCTGTGGGGATTACTCTGGGAGTATGGAGTCCGGGGCCTTCACTAAGGGCTGTCCGGTCCCTGTATGACCGGGCAAGTACCGCCAGTAAGTCAGACCTGTTCCCAGTGCATGTAGAATTTCTAAGTGCAGTCAGGGGTCGGAGGGGGGCTGGTTTGGGAACCAGAGGATCTCAGCTCTGCTGTTTGCAAGATGATGTTGTCCTGTTGGCTTCATCAAACCAGGACCTCCAACATGCACTGAGGTGGTTTACAGGTGAGTGTGAAGTGGCTGGGATGAAAATCAGCTCCTCCAAATCCGAGGCCATGGTTCTCAAAAAAGTTGGCTTGCTCTCTGCAGGTGGACAGGAGTCTGCCTCAAGTGGAGGAGTTCAAGTATCTCTTGGACTTGTTCACGAGCAAGGGGAGGATGGAGCATCAGCAGTGATGCGGTCACTGTATCAAATCGTGGTAAAGAAGGAGCTGAGTCAAAAGGCAAAGCTTTTGATTTACCGTTGAAGCTATGTTCCTATCCTAACCTATGGTCATGAGGTTTGGGTAATGACCTAACAAACATGATCGCAGGTACAAGCAGTCGAAATTAGTCTGGGAGTCCAGAGTGACTGGGCGCTCCCTTAGAGATAGGGTGAGGACCTCAGTCACAGGGGAAGAACCCGGAGTAGAGCCGCTGCTATCATAAATGATAATATTGAAACAATTTCATGCCACTGATGCAATTGAAATAAAGCAGAATAATCCATATAAAACAATTAAATAGACTGTATTATTAAAAACCCTGAGCTGTCACAATTAAATAGTAGAATAAAGTAATAATTAGCTATAGAAGTCAACCCTCAACAGCTCAAATCTTATAACAAAATAACAAAAAATCTCCTCATCATTGCAAAGAAATTGTACCCATGATAAATATTGAACCCCAAATTATATCGTTCCAGCTTTCATATATTGAACGCTAAGTCAATATAGTAATTATTGTGACAGGCCTAGGAGCTCACCTGGGCTGATAGAAAGTGCCAGGTTGTAGCTTCGAGAAACTGTAAATCTAGTGACTGTTTTGGACATATTCTAAGTCTGCATACTTGCATAGGGGTCAGGGCGTGGGGGAGATGTTGTTGGCTGCAGGTTAAAATGATGGTTTGAAAGAGTGTATCTGGGATGCAGGGCCTGGATCTAAAGAGGGTTCAGCCCATGTGAGCAGAGAGGCCAGGGGAAAATCAGAGGCTTTTGAAGTGTGAATCACAGCTGCAATTTTCTGCCAATTCAAACCATTAGGCCCTTTCCCTCTCTTATAGGACTTGATAAAGAACTCAACCCCATTGGAATTGCAGCATAATACTTTCATCCAAACTAGCTCTGCCTTAGCGTTGTTCCCCTTTAATGAACGTCAACTTCAATAGAAACAGCCAGTTAGAGTCACACGCAGGGATCCTCGGTAAGCCCAAGAGGTACTACAAGAATGTATATAGGCTATTCCATATGATCCATGGAACTGTTACTTACTTTGAACTTGTATTGACCCTATCGTATAGAGTTTGAAACCTCAGAGAACTTCTCCATTCACAGCTTTTCTACTTCAGTGAACAGAGTATTTTTTGAGATCTTGAGTTCGACTTTGGGTCTAGCAAGGGTGTCGGGCTGAGTGGGCTAAATGGCAGGACCCAAAGCAAGAAATAGGCCCTCTAACAGTCTGTAATGTCGATTTATCATAGAGATCATGTAGAGTGGGCCCATCAACATAGTGGCCATGTATTGTAGCCAGGACCCAGCATTTTCTGCTACACTCCTGGCCTCAAAATGTTTACCATTGTTACCACAGTGCCTTAGGAGAGGTCTCTGTACGGTATTTCTGATATTTCTAGCTCTATGTAATGTTTTTTATACGGTAAATGGTCACTTTTTTCACACTTTTCCACTTTCAAGGCACTCACACCATGTTATATCAATGAACATCTCACCCATTCACACACACATTCATACACCAGTATACGCAGATGATAATAACAGCTCCACAGCATTTGGGTCACACACAGATGCAGGCAGACTCATGGTGAAGGGTGCACTTACTTTTATAAAGACCGTTCCTTAAAGCTCTTCATACAGTGCGGGCGAGGTGGGTTAAGTGTCTTTCCCAAGGACACGACAGGATTCTGTGGGAGCTGAGAACGAACCGCCAAACTGGGGGTCAGTGGACATACGCTCTACCGAGTGAGCTACTGAGCCCTTATAACTATAAAATTATAATTCTTAAGCCTTATGTGTTAGCTCATGTATGTATGTATGCTCATTTTGTATTATAACTTCTCTAAAATAATTCACCATTCAAAATTCAGTTCGGCGAAATGAGTCTACTCTTTCATCCAGTCAGTCACTTCAATATGGAGGAAATAACATCTTATCAGAAATTGTCCACCATAGTCCAAAACAACACTTAACAGACTCCAGTATGTTTTGGGTTTTCTCTTTTTTGAAAAATAACAAGATATTTTAACTTTGTCTTGAAGTTGTTTGGAACTGTCAAAGTTTGAGGAATAGTCTTCATAAAAGTAGGTGTACCCTCCTCACCCTGAGTCTGCCTGCATCTGTATGTGACCCAAATGCTATGGAGCTGTTATTATCATCTGCAGTAGACAGCTGGATAGAGGCCCCTGAACCCGCCTTCCCTCTGATTATGTTGACAGTGTTTTAGTGCCAGCATGCTGTCCGTGGGATAGTGCTAGCCCTTTTATGCACTCTGTATCCACTGTACTGTATATCTCCAGACAGCAGCTCTATAAGGCTGATAGAGCCGTTATTCTGTCCGCGCGCCAGATAAACTTAAACTCACTCACTTTTGAGAGTTTACTGTGCCCACGGGCAGCACAGTAAAATGAAACGGCAAAACCAATCGGGCAGTGGAAATATTAAATTAAAGGAATGCTCAGTATCTCTTTACTATCCACTGAATGGATTATTGTATTACTGGAATGTTGTCTATTTTGAGACACGGGGAAAATGGCTAGTGCCCAAAAACACAAGAAAGTGGAAAGTACTGTAGCTGCCGTTAGGGAGAGCCATTTGGTGTTTTGGTTCTCTAAGTGATTTCCAAAAAGAACGCAGTATGAGGCTAACATGAGTCTCTCACTTTGGATGCCAGTTCTTACGATTAAAACCTGTTGGAAATTCATTATCAATTCATTAACACTTTATTTATCCCCAAGGGGGCAATTCAGAAGGCTCTCGAATCTGAATACTCTCTACCAAGTACCTGTTGTCAATGATCCAGTGCTAGTTTAGTCTCTGCAGCTCAGTGAGTGAGGTTTGGAACTTTCACATGTATACACAACTAAGTATACATGTATATTCTTATATTTCTCAAGGAAATGGTAACTAGGGTTCAAATGTACTAGTAATGGAATGGTAAAAAAGTAATAAATGCAAACATAGGTTTAGTATTCCCTGTCTACATTGTGACACTGAAGGTGTAATTGCTCCCCAATTGGAAATAATTATGCAATTTTAAATTATACTTAAATAAGTTTAAGACCCCAAAAGTAAAAGTTCTTTGATAATAACTACACCTAAATTACTTTTCAGGTCTGCAAAACAATTAAGTCTCAAATCTAATTTCCGTGTTGCATTGTTAAATTAGTCCTGAGTGAAACACAATTAGGGCTTTGATCACCTGGCCGTTGAGAAGGAGAAGACTGATGGCACTTTCAACTCATTTTCTCTGAGCGTGTGAACCTGATCAAAGAGTGTATTTGTATCAGAGCCAGACAATGTATTAATATCACTGTCTCAACCTTTAAGAAGTGTCACAGGAAATCTGCAGTGAGCCGCTGTCTGATTTAACTCAGCTGGGAGACTGGCCCCGTGCGACGACTGGAGGAGTGTCTTATCTTTGTACTTTGTACTTCATGATTTATACACACAGGGAGTCAGAGGTGAATGCTTGCATCTTATTCTATAATGACGTAAAACTTAATTACTGTTCATTTAAATTGCTTTTGCTCATGTAAAGGTTACAGGCAATCAACAGTGGCTAGATGGTGATGCAAAACATTGTGACATTCTAATAGCATGCAGCCATGTGTCTGTGTCTGAATTTGAGCAACCAACAAAAATATTACCTACACAAACTTCACTGAAGTATAATGCTTTCCCAATGGGACTTTTACTTCAATTGTTGCTACTTCCTTTTCCTCATAAATTTCCGCCAGCTCATCTAGGACTATTGCAAGGCGTTACCAGGCCAGCTGAGAGACCTGTCCTGGGTCTTTGCTGGGGGCCTTCTACTGGTGGGACATGTCTGGAACACCAGTGTATCTGGAGGCATCCAGGAGACATCTGGACTCGATGCCCCAGCCACCTCAGCTGCTCCTCTCAACCTGGAGGAGCAGTGGCTCTACTCTGAGCTCCTTCCATGTGACTGAGATCCTCACCCTGTATCTAAGGGATCTGCAGGGTGGCTTGGCACCCTCATTTCGACCATGGGTATCTGTGATCTTGTCCTTTTTTTCAATCTCATGAGTATAGGTGAAAGTAGGAATGTAGACTGACCAGTCCGATACAGTGACCATCACTGTGGATACTGCCCTGATCCACCTGTCAATCTTAAACTACATCCTTAAACAAGACCCCTAAACTAAATCTGGAGGACCAAACAAAAAAATATAAAACATTAGGCAAAATGTACACATTTTATTATTACCTTGATCTTTGCTGAGGTCGGATATCTCCTTAGAACTCAAGTTCTTTAAAGTTATGTGAAAAAGTTAGACATCAGTTGATAAGAAAACTCAATTTGAAACACTTTATGATCTTTGACTTGTCTGTCTGTCTCTCTCTGTATCTCCCCTTCAATCCATCTTTTAGCGTCTATGTGGCCTTTTGTCTCTGAGCGCTCTGTGGGTGTGCATATATTATGTGTAATCCTGCCTGCAATAGGAGTGATGCAAAAAGCAGCTATCCTCTGTCTTCCTCCTCCAATAAATTACTATTCATGGCTTCCTTTTGGGCCGCTCTTGTAGTGCTATGTGCCTTCACCCACAACCACACTGACCTGCATACAGAAACCTGCAGGAATGAAAGAGACACAAGGAAATCACTACGGACAATCAGGTGGCACAGGAAATGTGAACCAGAAAAATACCAAGAGCTGTAGCAAAACATGGATACAAGGAATAATGAGGGAGAGATAAAGGATCAAAGGCAGTTCTGCTGGAGAGTTCAAATAGTGGTTCTGACCAATTTTGAGAAATATTCCACATTTTGATTTGTTGTTTTTGGTTTATTTTTCACAGAAATGCACCATTTTTGACGCTAATAAGGACCAGGGGCAGATCTGACGAAAGATTCTACCCATTCATTCCCAGTCCAATTTGCAGCCACTCTGTTGTAGTCATCCATCCTTAAAAATTACTTTTTGTTTGTAAGAAGTTTCAGTTCAAACCCTTGACTTGAAATTAAATAATAGGAAATGTAAATAAGGATAGACAGCAATAGTTCATGTCACATTTTGTATAATCCTAATCATCGCCAACAAAGACAATGGCCATTATACTACCAGACTGTAGTAATTGTTTAAACATGGAACTATGAAGTTATAATTATTCATTTCCATGACATTTTTAAACTATCAGCAATTGCAATTATTGTGATATTATTCCATTGTAGTTATGATACGACGTTTCAGTATCTTTTTTCTTTTATATAGTTTGACCTGCAGAATACAACTTTTCTTCCACAAACTAACACTCAATGTTAGAATCTTTGGTATTTTTAACACCTCTAAGCTCTTACCTTCATACACACAGACAATGAAATACAAAAACAGAAATACAAAATGCCCAAATGTAATACAATGGAAGCCGATAAATCAAAGAAAGTATCCATGGTGCTCCTGAGTGAAACTAAATATGGACTCCTCTGCTGCCTTTTGACCTGCTCGGCTGAAAGGTGGATCTGTGCTGCTTCGCCAGAGTCAGTCTCAATTCGTAATCAATATCTCTGTTAAGCACGCAATGGACGATCAATAGGAGCGGAAATAACCAGCGTCTAATGCAATGAGGCCCATGCTCCCTGCTGTTTTATTGTGCAGTATCTCTCCTATAGTGCATGTGCTGACACTTTCCATTATCTGTTTCACAAAATCTCTGTTAGCATCTAGCATCAGAGAAATATGAACATGCTCCTGCTTCTTCCATTGTTTGCCATGTTGCTGACTTTGTTCAGTCTCACAATAGTGTGTGAAATTTAGCTAGCCTTGTTTTTGTTTTGTTTCTTCCTGCACTTGAAATTATACTTAAAATGCACATTGTGAACTATTTAAATACTTGCAAATCATGTTTCTTTTTTGCATAAATGGGGATCGTTCATTTTGCAACTTTCAGTGGCCAGAGTGGAGTTTTGCCATCACAGTAACAACAGTATTCTAACAGCGCAACAGCCTTACTTCCTTGTTCATAGTTGATAAAAATATAATATCTTGCAGACAGTAGTGTTCCTGTGTTCCTGCTCACTGCCCCATCATCCCAGCACAGCTCATGTCTCACTGAGTTTGCTGTGAATGGTGTGACAGGTCTCATCGCCAGCTCAATGTCAAAAAGACCAAAGAGGTGATAATTACTTTTTCCAATGTGCAAAGAGGTCTGGCCCAAGACAACAAAACAACTATCCACTATGACCCTGTCTATATTAGACAAGTACAAGTACCTGGGAACAGTTTTTTTTTTTTTTTTTTTTTTTTTTTTTTATCATCAGCTGAAATTTGCTTCAGACACGAACAAGATTGTCAAGAAATCTCAGGCTATAGTGTACATCCTGCAGGTCACAGAGAAAGAAGGGCACATTTGTCCTGAAGACTATATCCCTCCTCAGTAAAACTGCCCTGACACGGAACCGCCTGACTTCTCCCTCCTGATCCTGACCCTCTCTTGTTCAGCTCTATATCAAAACTACGCAATGTGTTTACCCCCAGAGGACAGATATTTAGTTAGTTAGTTGATTGATTGATTGATTGATAGGGCTGGGCAAAATGGGAAAAAACAATCAACATTTTTTTCTCCATATTGATCAGTCTCGAATTCTGGTTCAGTCTTCCATCATTTGAAAACACAGACAGGCATAAAGGGCAGGATGTCAGGACCAATAATTATGGAGAATTTCACATTTAAAGTTTGGACTGCATTTATACAATACATTAAACCCAAATGCATACGTGCGTTACCGTTAGCGGCAGACATTCATGCATGGGTGATACTGCTGTCAACAGAAACATGCGCGATGTCCAGGCGCTAAATTACGACTAAAATAGTCATTTACTTTCTGTAACTTTGATTACAATGAGCACAAGAAGAGAGAAGGAGGAGAAAAGGTGAGGAGCTGACTGCTTTTTCCTAAACAAGAGAGTAAATCCTCATCAGCACCATGTGCTTTTACTGCCACATGATTGGCTGTTGACCTGGCGATTAAAATGCATTTGCCTTATCTGGATTGATGATGAAATCATTGATATCGCGAACTCTCGATCTTACAATTTTTGGCACAGCCCTATTGCCTGATATCATCAGCTACAGGCTGTACACAGCAGTCTTATTTTGCCCCTACGAGCTGCTTTTACTACTAAATATTACAAAATGGAAGATCATCCAAGTATTGTCATTTATTGTGTGACTATACTGAATGAGCTGAATGTTTATGTAAACAGCAGCAAAATATATACTATACATTGAAGTGTGCAGATGGAGAGTGGTTTGAAGTATAAGAGGTGGCTCAGGCTCCTTGTAAGGAGATGCTATTGTGTGAGAGACAGAGTAAACACTAAAGAAAGCAGGCATGGCACTGTTTTACACTGCTCTCCAATGGCCCTGTGGTCTCATGCAGTCTCAGAAGCAGTAACGGAGGAGGAAATTGTCTCGGGACCAACAGTTCCCTACAAACTGAGTTGTTACTAGGTCATTCTGTCTGTATAAAATTATATAAAACAGAACCGGAACTGACTCAAAAGAAAAGGCATGGGAAAATCAAAATAATCTAAAATAATATGCTGTAAATTATGAAAAAAAATCTGATTTGGAAGAGGTAGCATTTTCAATAACACTTTTCACTTTATATAATGCTGTGGAAATTGTGCTATCTGAACCACCCATGGCAGTACATAATAGCAGCACAAATCACATTTCTGTTAAATTGGTCTGAAAATAGTGACTCGCACACATAACAGCTTTATGGGATTAAAGTGAGCGTCAGGTTCAGAGTGTTGGCTGTGACAAACCCTGAGCTGGAGTCAGCTTTGCCAGCCCTGCACCGGCACAAGTTTGTGTAAGAGAAATACTGTAATGTGTATGATGTTCACAAGCAGAACGCTTAGCACTGCAGCTTGGCCAAGGGGAGGCCTGCTCAACACAATCTCTATAAGTAGTGCATGTCCAGTACTTTTTTCCATTATGCTTCTACTTTAACTTTTATTGATTCTCCCACTGCTATAACTAGTTCTCTCTACTGATATGTTTTGTTAGCTGGAAGAGGTTTGTAGCTTTCTATCATCTTATTATATACATTATGTTGAGTTGTGAACCATTCAAACATGAACATACATTTAGTTTTGATTGGCGCATGACCCATTTCCTGTAGTAGGTAACAAAAAAAAGTAAAACTGCTGCTATAATTTGAATACTAGAATACTATGCAACTTGTTAATTTCGTCGACTCACTTCTCTACTTGCACTTCTCTGCTTGCAGTCATTGTTTTGTTTAAATTTTAGCCCAGAATGGTGTCTGTGAATTACATCATTGTGGTGGTATTCCAAAACCCCTTTATCCCCTCATCGAATATTAACCATATGAAAATACTGCATGCCTTATGAATAATATATCTTCTTCAAATGTGTGAAATTGTATCTGTGAATTCAAATCACGGACACCTTTTTCTCTGTTTACGCAATACATGTTTTTATGCACGCATCTTAGAACATTACATGCTTTTCTGTAGTGCTTACTTTTGAGGCTGAACTCCTGAGCCCTCCATAAAAGCGTGTTGAGGCAGCAGACACACACTGGCTTCTTCTTCTTTGGTTTGCACTTTGCTTCCTCGCGCTGTGCCGTCTGCTGTCAGCTCTATCTCTGACTGAACAGGAGGTCTGACTCTGCACCCTGACTACAGCCATTTACTGATACAAGCAAACCACTTAGCACCATGGCAACATTTTCAGCAACATGGCCAACATAAGTCACTTTTATGAAGTTGTAGGTGCATCTTTGACATTGCACTTGAGTTTTTTTCTTCTGGATCAGGAAAACTTAGTTGCTTTTACATATTTTGTATTTGTGAACAACTTTGAACAATGTTAAACTGAAACAACTACCTGTGATGTTTTGTTTGCTTTTTTCCCTCCAATCAGGCACTGTATATGATAAAAAACCACGCAGAAACAAAAACACATAAATGAATTATTAATCGCTATGGCAACGGTCCTAATTTTTCATCATTCTGAAATCCATGGATAGGATTAATTGGGTTGAGCTAACAGCTGAAACATGTTCCTCTTTCATGGTTCAAAAATAGGGTAAAGGAGCTTTACTGTTCCAATTTATCAATAGCTTTGTAACAATAATTCAATTAGGTAAGAAGGATTTGTCATTATAAGTTAATTAGTCATACTAAAAACAATCAATTCAGTTGTCTTTACCAAAGCATGGGTTGGTGTCCCTAAAATATGACATACATCAGCTCATATCCCACTTTGTTTCGGAGTGCAAACTATTTTAGTATTTTTCGGGTTCTACTATATTTGTTTGACTTTAATTAAACCTAGACAATACATTAACCTTTTGGTATTTTGATATTTTCTTCACTTTAAAGCTCCTACAGTGTTTTCATGTCTTACATTCTCTCTGCAGACACTCGTCTCCAGACACAGGTTTAGCAACTTACTTCTGTGAATATTTCATTACCAGCTCCTCTCTCTGGAATATTAATCCGCTCTGAAAAGGGGCTTTATTAAGGAACATGCCAGCACTTGTCTGATAATTGTGTTTTCTCCAACAACCAGATCAGAAGCCTCTCTCCTGTTAATCGCTGTATTCATATCCTCTGTAGGCCCACACCTCCAGATTTAGAGGATTTAAGAAAATTACCAAAGCACTTGTAGGAAGATATTCATGAAGCGAATTTAAGAGGGCAGTACCGATTCTGAACAAGCTTGGACAATAAAAATGTAAATAAAACCATTTGTTATGCACATACTTTATTGAGATGACATATTAAATTGTTTAATAACCTGGAAAAGAGGAGACAAAAGGGTCTGCCACCTGCTTGTCTCGTTGCACCGTATAGCATTAAAAATATCAATTTTTTATTTATTCACTTAGAGCTGTTTTTGCAATATTCAAAAAACATGTCAATATTTTTAAAATACGAATAAAATAAAATCTTGCTGTGAGCCACCTCCTCTTAATAAAATCAGTCGACAAGATGTTTGAAAAGAGCACAAGAGGAGAGCGAAGGTGTAGCTAGTGGCAAACCAAATGCGAAGTAGGGCAGCGAAGGAAGAACTAAAGTGAGATTTTTGAAAACGTCAAGGTAAAGATGTCATCTCTGTGCTGGAGCATGTGTTAGAGGCAGAGCCATAGAAAACAATATTTATCTGGCAAAATAAACTTGTTGACTTCAGAAAAAAAAAACAGGAAAAGCTTACAGCGAAGTCAAGGCAAAATCTTTGTACTCACAGTAAATCATCTCATCATTTGGAGAGGATGTGGCAATGCTTTGGAATTGCATTTGTTGTGATGGACAGACAGCAGACAGTGGACCAAATAGGATAGGCCAATACAAACTCCCTGTGTGCCGTGTCACTCCAGCAGTCATTTAACATTTGACTGTGGCAATTTGAGCATCCATTTGCATTGATTGATTTTTTTTCCACTCAAGTTGGGAGCTGTCAGGGGATTAAATTTAGACAACGTTACATGCAGGCTCCAGTGTTATTGCTTTCCCATTATCGCCCGCTTCACTGCACATGTACAGTCTGTGTGTGTGGCCAAGATGTTGGATTTGACTGAAGGGAGATTTGACATGACAAATATAGGAAAGTATAAAAGTTTGTATTGCAGAGTAGAAATGGTAGTTGCTTAAAGTGTTTTTTCAATGTTGAGTGAATGTTCAGCGATGCTGCCTTGATCTTTTCCTCTGGGTCATGGTTGGAGCTTGACTGAGTTAGATGAGACTTCAGATGTTCAGATGTAGTCACTTAAATGGCCCATATTATGCTATTTTCTGATCTATGTTATGATGTTGTTTCCTCTTCACAAACATACCTCGAGTTTTGTTTCATTCACAAATGGTTAACACACAACCTCTGCATATTTAGGCTGAGTTCTTCTCTCAAGCAGAAAACTGCTGGAAGAAGTCCTGTGTTTTTAACCTCCACACACCTTTACGAAAATCTTTTGTTCAGTAGAAATGGGAACTTCGAGGTCTGTAATTATCCAAAAGGCAAAAGGTAACTGTTAACTTGAAAACTATTGCTTCATGACATCACAAGGTGGAAAAGGGCATTTTGAGAAAAACTAATAATAATATGTGTGAATGAAACAAAACACAACTCCAGTTATATTTGTGATGAGGCAACAACATTATACCATGGCATTATTGCATAACTTCATAACTTCATTTCAGGCAATTTTCCGTAACTCGAAGCTTGGCTAAGCTGTCATGAAAACAAATTAACAAGTGCGATAAATGTCTGAAGTGAATATAGTCTGTAAACTATAAAACTGAAATTAAACCATAAAGCAGAATTAACTTTAAGAAAGTATTCTAAATGTACAATACTGTAAATAAATGTACAAAATAACCATAAATAAATGTACAAAATGAGATCAGATATTAAAAGTGTAAACCATCTCACACAGTGGAGAGATTATTTGCTCTGGCATAGAGTAAAAGCCAGAGCCAGATACAAATTTAATTACTTGTGCATAGAGTCAAATAAATTCATAACATGCAAAAAGAATATTGCCTTGAAATTTGTAACAGGATTTGCCCCCAAATCTCACATATCGTGTCGGTTGGTGTGTTTAGTAGTGGACCCCAGTCTCCCCACGATCAAAGAGGCTTTGATCAAATCATGGCCTTAGATCGCCCACTTAGTTTGTGCAGCCAACACTGTAGGTCCAAACGCACACACACACATGCATGCAGGCACACATACACATACACACACACACACACACACACACACACACTTGCTGTCATGGTTGTGCTAAGATGCCCTGCTTCAAACAGCACATATTTGACACTTCCTTCTGAGCCTTGCTGTTCATGACACAGCCTCTTCCCCCATGTGTGCCTCTCCGCCTCAGAAGTTAGACCCAACTTTCCTTTCTTCACACTCTACAAACTTGTGTCCCCTCGCACTTGCTCTCATTATCCACTCCCCCCTCTAGATCGCCTCGGGTCCTTCTCTGCTTCTCTACCAAGTCAGTGCACTAAATAGAGAATTATCTGTTTGGTTTTTTCATTTGGCCTTATAGACTGTCAAAAGAACCCCCTGCTGTGAGCACAGATTGGGCCAAGCAAACTAACTAGCTGTGCATGCCTTTAGTAATGAACATGTTTGAATACATGGATGCCACTGCCTAATCCGTGTTCCACTGTGTGGGTGTGATATTTCTGTGGGATCCTGGTTTTAGGTTTAATCTTATGGATTTTACATTTAATGAAAGGCACAGGGAGAGCTAAGCTGCCATTTTGATTCATAGAAGTGTTACCATTTTGAAGCTGATGGAACTTAAATTGAGCAGAACCATCCAAGCCTGCTGTTTCTTTTACTGAGAATTACCTATGTGAAGGTGAAGTAGTATCATAAGAAATTGCAATGCTCAATTTTAAAATGTATTAAATCTACACTGTAACAAATCTGGGAAAATTGTAGTAAAATGCTGGGGAATACAGCTATGTTCAGTGATAGAAGTTATGAATAGTGCTTTCAGTTAGAATGGTGTCAATGGTAATATGGCTTGATGCCGTATACGTGCCTCTGTTGGACATTGTCTGGACTTATGAATACAACTCAACTGGAACATTTTGCATTTAAAAGGATAAGAATAATAATCTATTACATTAAATAGAGAAATAGGGCATGATTTGGGAAAAATATATTTTACATTTGCAATTTGCAGTTCTCTTCTGCTGTAGTTCTCTTCCCCTTTTATATGCATCCAGACAAACTTACAACAATATTTATGAACAGTATGCAGAATAAGACAGCATATTTTATTGTTTGTGGAGGAAATTATGTTACTGAAGCCTTTGTGATTTGCTATTGGCATCCATTCAAATTACAATTTCTGTTCAATTGCGATTACTCTGGCAGCCCTAACTCAAACCGTAAACGTGTAGTACCTCACTTTTGTCAGTTGGTGCTCAAAATTAAAGTTGTAATATTGTGCACACTTTCACTTTCACATTGTCTTCTGAGTGAGTATAAACAAATAGGGCAGCGACAGGACAATGAAAGGCCCTAACCTGCCCACATCCATCAGCGAGTGTGATGAGCAGAGCTAGAGGAGCTTAGCTTGTCTGTCCCTCCATGTGTTAATGGTCCTTCAGAACCTTTCTCCAAATGTCAGGCCGCCTGTGGGTAGAGACAGTGTAGCACAGTCTGACAGCACCAGCGCCTGCTCTGACCTTTGGAATTACCACCTCAAACTCCACAGCTGCCCATCCTGTCCCCTCACTTTGGCTCTACCGTTCATGATTCCTCCATCATTGATAAAACTGAGTACAGCTGGGTAATCATGTAACTACAATCTAAGGGGCAGGATCTATCACAACTGAATCAAAATTGCTGTTTAAGTAGAATTAGACTTATACAAACTTTACTGATCCACAAGGGAAATTATTTGGACACATTAGCTCACTCATCAATGCATTATAAAACGAAACAACAATAATATATTCAAAATAAGTTGCAACAATAACAAGATAAGGCCTAATTATATAAATGTGTGTGTACAATAAAAAAAAAAGTGTATTTATTTACTTAGTTTAATCCACAAACCATTTCGTACATGTGTGGTTCTAAAAAAAAAAAAAAAAAAAAAAAAAGCATGTTTCAACAATAAAAACACATGAGTAAAAATCTGCTGCTCTCCATGGTGCAAATACGGCTCTCAGTTACTCAGTTTTGGACAGAAAGTCGATGCTTCTGTTTCTATTATTAGCATACTGTTTTAGATCAGTATTACAGATTCTAATTAATAAAATACAAAATTGTAATCTATGTATATTGTACTTTAATACAAAAAAAAAAAGTATCCTCAATAAAATGTGCTAGCTGCTAACCCTGCGTAAACATGCTTTTTCTCTCTAATGTTGCTGTTGGAAGAATTTAAAATGCATGCTGAGCTAAAACATTCATAGAAAAAATATTATCTAAATCAAAAAGTAATTCCATGTTTCCCCAAATTGTTTTGTCCATAGTAGTATACTATAATTCAACACAGCTTCTTCAATACAATGTTTATCCTTTCAAAAGAAATATTGGCTGCATTCTAGCATTGTATTGATGTAGCAATACAAAAATCCATGTTAGTTGCTCAGTCCGCCTCTGCTGGGAGTGTGGATCAGGCTGAGAACACATAGTCAATGAGCCCACGTCCTCATCCAGGGCCTTATGGGTTAAAAGGGCAGTGTCCCACTCTGTTGTCCACATTGCAGTCTTCAGGCTTGCTGCAGCTTAAAGAGTGGAAATGTCTTTTATGTCAGTGAGCGCTGCTGGTGCTAGTTTGTCTTATTAATGCAGCAGAGGGGCCCCTATTAATACTAAGACTCTATTGATCCTGGCAGACCCTCTGGCGAGAGATGAATGGCGCGTGCACATTATCACAGCTCCAGAATGGGCCCTCACAGATCTTTGACATTTCCTGCACAGACGCCTGTAATTTCCCCAGCACCGACACACCCGTCCTCCGCTCTTTTATTTCAACCATTTTCACTCTTCACTACTCTTTTTCACTCTTCACTCCTTCCGTCTCATCCCACCCCTTCTTCTGCTTCTGCTCCTGCCCTTTCCTGGTTACAGCTCTGGGCTACCTCATGTGATCACTCTCTCCGCTGTCTCTTCTATCTCGTCTTTTCTCCCACACCTGGTTCTGTCCTTGTGATTTTTTTACTTTTCGCTCAGTGTCTATCTTCACTGTCTGTGCTCACTTCCATTCTGATTTTTTTTTTATTCCAGTCTGTCTATAAGTCTGTGCTCTCAGCCCTGACCCCGGTTTTCCATGCAAGTCTAATTTGTTTATTATTTACTTATTTATCTCCCTGCATCTGTTTTTTCTAATTCTCTTTCTGGATTTCCCTCAGCTGCTCTGCTTTGTTTTGCAGTCGCAGACAAGGCTGCTGACAAAGGTGAGCGAGAGCATATTTAAAATGTCACTGGCAAAGTGACAAAAGGTCATATGGAAACTAAGAGACTCCCAGCACAGTTTGGTCTGACTGCTAAACAGGGTGCGTATGTTTGTGTTTGTGTAGCAGCGCTTTCCCATACACACTAAAACCTGTATACACTCACCTCATGAAGAACTGCCTCCATTATTATTACATCAACAACATGATTTACAGTTAAGGTATAGGTTAAAATAGGTCAACGTTAGGGTCTAGGTTAATGTTAGAAAACTCATAACTATCGGAGTCAGATCGGAGTCCAGGAAATGAATGTAAGTGAATGTAATGTGCTCCGAAGCCTGTGAACCCAATATGACGTAAAGTTAAGATATAGATTAAAATAGGTCAACGTTAGGGTTAAGGTTAGGAAACAGTTACTATGTTAAGGTTAGAATTGATCTCCAGGAAATTAATGTAAGTGAATGTGATGTCCCCAAAAGGCTTGGAAGCCCACATGTGTGTATGTGTAGTGTGCATTTATATGTGAGCTGTTTATGCAGCTGCAGTGGGTAAATGTGAACTCCACTCGCTGCCTGAGGTGAGGCCTTGAGCTGCTTCAATGATGAATCTTTCTCTAAACAAAAGTTGCCCCAGACTCAGGGCTGCACCAGACGTCAGGCTGAGGGCTTCAACCACGTCAGAGACTGTTTATAAAACTATGACCCAAATCAAGTGCTCCACCTGCTTCTCTTACTGTTACCTGACCAGCCAGAACCACACGGTTTGACAAAACTTGTGAATCTGGAGCCATATCCCGTCTCCTTGATTTCAGAGGGTGTGATTGACAAGGGGATTAACCAATCAGACAGACGCATGCTTTGTTGGTGTCAGTATCAACAATTGAAGAACCAAACTTATCTCACTTAAAATAAGTTACGTATTTTGTTCTGAATGATACAAGAATTTTGGAAAAGAGATGACATTTCTGCATTTCAGAGGCACATGCTACAAATGAGCAGCTCTATTTGGGCCTTCTCAAGTTAGGACAGAGAATTTTCATGCTTTTCGATCCAGTTCCAGTCCCTACTGGATTCAACAGAATGCAGAAGGTACTGGTCAGGCAACATATGTACAGTTACAAAGGAGACAATTTTCATCAAGTTGTTGAAATATCAAAGATTGTGCCTATAACTATTTTTGGTGATGGTATTAGGTTGAAATGTGAGTTTTCAAAAGCTTTATTCTAATGAGTGTGTGCTGTTGACATAAATCCAGTAGTAAATCTGTGAACCTGAAAGAAACCGTGTTTGGTGTGTGTTTTCCAAATAAACACTTCCTCTTCATGTAAGCCTCCCCCACCTTCTGTTTTGTCAGTCAACATAGTTATATTCTAATGAACTGCATAATTAGTCCGCTTACAGAGGTGTCGTGTTGCTCTTGTACAGCTAATTGTGAGCAAGGCGCTGATATAAATGATATTACTGAACCCTGTGAGCCGGAGTCTGTTCTTTCAGGTGCAGGTGTAAAATTCTGTAGTGCTGCTACACTAGTATAGAACCTAACTTTTCATTGAAGAAAATACAAAATGTCTATGAAATTGCCATGTAAAACTTACATGGGCCACATTTTGTCACTTTGTCATAGTCACAATTTGTGGATATAAATTGTGAACACAATTTTGCAACAGAAGTACTCTTTTTACCTAAGCATGAGTGAAGGGGTAACATTACAGTGTGAAACAGGTTAGCTTGAAATATTATTGTTACTACATATTTCCAAGATGCCCTATAACTTTTCAAGTGGAGGGTCCACCACCTGCTTGTCTCCATTTTAATGCTTTGGCTAGAATGTTCTAGCCAGGCTGGTGCCACCTAGTGCCTCCGCTCAATTTAATTTCTCTCCAGCGACTAGGTCAGGAATCAGAATACACTAGACGGTTCGCAAAAACCCCAAAAGTGCAAGTTCGGGCACCAGCCAATCAGCAAAGAGTCATATATTCAGTGTTATCAACGATTCTCGAGATTGAGATTTTAAAGCCAGAATAAAGAGAATGTTTGATGAATTTAATTAAGGGGAAAGACGTTATTGCCCTTCTTCGTACGGGATTTGGGAAAAGCTTAATATACCAATTAGCTCCATAAGCGCCACATTACATACATCACCACCAAACAGCAGCAATTGGTTAAATGATAAAAAGTACCGGCTTACCATTGAGCGAACGAAATCTAAGGCTGCGAGGTCAGGCGGTTTGTACGAAGTGAAACGAAATAAAACCGGCTGATGAATCAGGCTAAGAATGTTTCACAGTATGTAGTTAAACTTGTATAGACATGCAAACTATGGCACCAGGTCACATCTGTGGAGAGGTGACCCCGCTATGTTTTTCAAGGCAATAGAGATGCCTATATTTGCAAGATAGAATATTATAGAACATTAACAAGCAATAACATCTACATAGAGAACAGAAAAGTTTCACAGTGCACCTTTAAAATTACCTGATTTGAATACATCCAAGAAAAAGCCCTACCACAGAAATATGAATAAGTTTTGTTGTAGTTTAGATAATTATTACACACTTACCCACATGTCCTGTGCTTCCTGTACTTTTCACATAATCACAGATGACTACAGACATCAGGACCACACACCTAAGTAGAATTAAGCCTCCCTTAATCTTCTTTTGTGTCTCGTCTCTCTTTTACCTGTAAAGTCAGTTTAAAGAGCGCTCCTGTCTCTCACTAATGTGCCTGTAGTTGTGAAGCACTTTGCGTCATACTTTAGCTTGTCATTTGGAGTGTTTTTGCCACCAGCGCTAATGTTGTGTGTGTCTCATTTGCTCTTTGAGGCTGTCTCCCTCGTGCATGTATATATAACCATCTGCTGCCTTCATGTTCAGTCTCTAGCTGCCACTGTATAGCACTGCTTTAACTGTGTGTCTAAGTGAAAATAGGGGGAATCATTCATTTCCAGGTGGGAAATGTCAAGTCTGGATAATAGCTGATACAATTATTACAGCATTGGCCTCAGAGGTTTGCTTGAGATGCAAATTATTTTAGCACAAAACTAAAACACTATAGACAGGTTCACTCTCTGTGCTTGCATGGTAGTGCTTATTTAACAGAGCTTATTTCAACGTACTCACACAATATTTGCTTTATGCTTCACTAGTACTTTGCAGTAATACTTCATATAAAACAGTAAGGTTGCCAAAAAATGCCCAAATACTAATCAATACAAAAACTAGTATAAAAAATGACTAAATTGTCCCTTTTCTAAATAGTTTATCTATATTAGAACTAGTATTATACCACATGGTGATATTAAAGAAAGTTGAATTGAATGTTTATTTTTATTTATTTTAAAATATCAGAATATGTGGTATCAGAATTGGTATTGTGTACTGGATCTTTTCCTTAATTGTAATCCTAGAAAAAATATGGCTAGTATAAAATATGACAGTAATAACACCCATGTCATTTTCCCACCTTCACAGTTTGTTTTATAGTGTCAGTGTGATGCAATGAAACCCCTCCGTGCTTGTTGACTGTCACATGTTGTTCCCATGATTCATTCCTATGGCTCCAAGACAGATGATTGCGTCCGAGGCCGGGGCTGTGTGTTGGGTCAGTGATGGAGCAGAGAAACATGTCAGCCTAGTGTCAGCGCTTTCACTGAGATCAGGACACAGCAAAGCGGCCCGTGTCCAGCCCCCTATCCCTCCTCCTTGCTGTCCCTCCTCCCCTGTGCCCCCTCTGCCCCCTCTGCACCCATCTGTCCAGGACATCCATCCATCCACGGCTGCCCAATCACCCGTACTGTCATCTCAGGATAAGGGTGCAGGGTGACAGATGGGAGGTTAAAAGTGATTTGAGCTAGTTTTGTTTTAAAATCCCATGGTATAGCCCTGTGACGCGTCTCATCCAAAAATCAGGAAGTAGGTTGTTTTGCTTGCTGTTCTTAGCTTTGTTATGATAAAGTTATAAAACTATTCTCTGGTCTGAAAGTTATGAAAAGTTCACACATCACGGTGAATAATTGTGTTTGAGTGTGTTTGGCAAGTGGAATAACTTGCATACTATTTAAAATGACCTAGTTCTGTTTTTCACCTTTTTAAGACTTTATGATTTTGTCCTAAGTTCTATATTACACAAAACTGACTCTTGTGAGCTTTGATGCTATTACCTCATCAAAAACATACCTGGATTTGTGTTTTGTTTCATTCACACATGTTTGAGTCATATTTATTATTAGTCTGCCTAAATCTCTCGATGCGATATTATCACGATATGCATCTCACGGTACGATATTTATTGCGATATTTTGGAGAGGATAATATAATTGTAGATAGGAGGCCTTTTCTGCTTTTGAAATACCTTGACAAGATTTTGGTGTGAATTATTACTGTCATAATCCCAAGAATTCAAGTAAAAACATATTTCCTCATGTTGTCTGTGCTGAAATGAATCATGGGATATGTAGTTTCCGATGTTTATTCGCTATTGCTACTATTAAAAAAATGCATTTAAGCAAAGGAACTTGTAATTCGATATATTGTGATGCCCCACGGTATTATTGTGAGACTTTTGATGATCACAATATTTTGGTTATTGTTACATCCCTACACCTTAAAATGATATGTTCCACCCTGTGATGTCATGTAGTGATGGGTTTCATGTTAACAGTTACCCATTACCTTTAGTGCAGTAGAGATGAGAAATGCCAGAGCTGAAATCATCCAAATGATTCTAGTGAAGGTGCATGGAGATTAAAAGTGCAGTGACATGCCACACAAGGAGTGTTTTCTGTTTGCGAGAATTCTTCTTAAATATGCAGGGTTTGTGTGTTAAACATGTGCATGAAATAAAACACAACTCCAGGTCTGTTTGTCATAAAGAAACAACATTATATAGATAGAACATAGATCAGAAAATAGTTAAATAATGGCCGTTTTAGCAAATAGTAACAAATAGCAGTACTGGCCAGTGTAAATTTCAAAGTAAGAAGAAATTAAAGATCCCAAGTTAAGAGGAATGGAGAAATAAGAACTTTATAATTTGACCCTGAATACCAGCAGTGCTACATTGTGTTTTATTCTGTAAAACATAAGTTTGGAGTTGTCGTGCTTGTATTACATAAGCCGATGAACATAAACAAGTGTAATCTATGTGCAGTGATTTTCATATACAAGGTAAGGAAAGTGAAAAATGTATGGCTCATTCACAGGTGTTACAAGACTAAGCTAACAGTGTTTTGGTAATTGCCTATTAACTTGTAATGCAGTGATTGTGAATAGTGATTTTGAGTTAGGGCCGGTCAGGGGGAGAGTGACCTTGCTACGCCTCATCCTTTCCAAGCCAATTTCCCCAGGTGCTCCAGTCTCTGTCAAACTCCTCAAATCATAAGAACACGCTGTCAGCAAAAAACATAACAAAAAAACAATACTTGGGAGGCATATCTTGAGATACCTATATCCTTTGCAAAAGTGTATATTGCTGTTGCTAATTTATTAACACCATAAAACATAACACCCTTGGCTGCATATATTTCACATTTGCATTTTTTTATGTAGCTGTGTTGTTTTCTGAGCAACATTTAACACCAGAGAGCTATAAAAATATGCCAACAGACAGTGCAAAGATACAGCATATTGTTAGCATATACTTTTTTATCCTGTTATCTCTAATCTCTAAGCATAAATCCTATATGACTGCTGCAGAGACCCTGAGCCACATGGAGCGAGCCATGCGTCATTGGTGTCCTCGTTATAAAACTTGACCATCTTTTTAAACACCAATGGAGAGGGGCTGCGTAATGTACACTGTGATAGAAATGTGATTGTTGGCAGATGTTTCACATTAACATTTCCATAAGTGTAAATGACTAAATGTAAATATGTAAATGTTGTGTGAAGTTAAAGCACTAAGTATTCTACGGCACCTTGAGTTTGTAAATGGAGTTGTGAATGACTGATATCACAGACTGGAGTCATTTGTTTATGAATGGTTCATTATAGAGTCTCTGCTGCTGCATTAGCCATACAGTGAAAGATTTACAAAACCTACTGATGAAAAAGTATATGCCATCAAAGGCTTAATTATAGTTCTTAATAGTCGAGCTATTCAAAACACTAGGTAAATCAAATGGCCTTTGTGGTACCATTGTTACTGTTAAAGTGATACTATGATATAAGCTCATGTATCTACCTCTCTCTATTATCGACCTGTTCATTGACTGGTGTCTTTTGTGTATGATTGACGCAGGGCTATGGAGCTACAATTGAATCGCTCTTGGGGATACATCAACTTTTCTGAATCTGAAGTCTGTAATATGCTTTCAGAAGCACTTTGAAGTTGTTGAAATACAATTGCAACTTAAGTTAAGTGGCCTTTTCAGATCACTGAAGCTATTCAAGGTCAGGCCTGGTTAGTACGTGGACTGGAGACCAGGTGTCATAGTGGAGCAAAAACTGTGGTTGTATCCTTAGGTAAGACACTTAACCCATATAGTATGAATGTTCTGTATGTGTGAATGTCGGTGGTGGTTAGTGCTGTGGTTACAGTGGTAACTTAGCACCAGCTAAGTTACAATGGTAACTTAGCACTAGTGAATATACTGTAAAGTGCCTTTAAGTGTCCAAAAAATGCACTATCTAGGCACAGCCTAAACCTTGACTCCCAGACTTCTCACACCCCAGACACTTCCTAAGACCCTCCCCAAGATGCTACCAGGCCAGCTAAAAGTCCCTCCAGTAGGACATGCCCAGAACATCTACCTATAGGGAGGCATCCAGGAAACATCCAGAACAGATGCCTGAGCCACCTCAGCTGGCTCCTCGCCACATGGAGGAGCAGCGGTACAGCGATCTTCTCCGAGATCCTCCTCTGTGACTGATCTCCTCACGCTATTCACGAGCGTGTCCTTTCGGTCATTACCCTGCTCATGACCATAGGTGAGAGAATGTAGAGTTGCCTTAAGTAGAGGAGTTTATGACAAGTATTATTCAGTTCAGATGGTTTAAATGCAGTAACATATGAGATATATGTAATTTCTAACATGATGAAAAACTACACATTAGCTATTAGCTATAGATTGTGTAATATAGGGCTGGTAGAAGGAGGACATTGTAATTTATTAAAATATAACTTTTATAGCTAGACCCAAACCATGTAAACAGTATAAATTGTCTGTTAGCTTCAAATTTCTTAAAGGCTTAGAAAGCGATGGTCCTTCATAGATGTGACAGCTGGGCACTTACTGGTTCACAAGTGAAGATGGGTCAGCTCTTGTCCTCTTGGAGTGAATGAGGGTGGGCCGTGTCTGTGTGAATGTGATGTACCAAAAAATAACCCAGAATGAAAGCAGTGGAGTGACTGTGTCTGTACCACTCTGGCATTAGTGAGACTGGGCTTATGACCAGGAAGTAATGAAGCTTAGCACCTGTTAATGAGCGCATCACCATGGCAACCCGCAACAAGTGATTCTGCACGAAATTATATTACAATACTGCGTTATTGTGATGGGATTTTGGCCAATTGATTTAAACACACAAGTTTTTTTGTGTGTGTGAATACTTGAATGCAATTTACCAGATCAAATGTCTAATTTTCTGACTAGATTTCTTGTGAAAGTTAAGAATTTAGCCTTTTGAGTACTTTTATCTTTGCTAGAGTTGACAAATACTGTTTACAGAAGCAGCACTCCCAGCACTCCCGATTGAAATTTCTTCCGTATTGGTCTTTTTTTACTAATGGAAATAGTTAATATTCTTTGTAAATGCCTTGATTCTATTTTTGTAATGCTGTTAACAACACAGATAGAACAAAGTATGAAAATGGGACAAGCCAAGTTCCAACAGGACTGGATGCCAGAATCATTACTGTGTGAAATGTTTGAAACTAAGCAAGTTAACAAAAATCCATTTACACCCGATAAGTGACTTTGGCAACAAATACAGCAAATACAGTGTGCAGTGTCCAAGAACACCACCTTTTGTACTTCTTCTTGGTCAGTAAGAGTTGCATGTTTTTGCATTTATCAGCTTTATAGTTCTGGATCAGTATGTTAATGTAATGAGCTGAGATCTTGAGTCATTTTTAGTCATATGTGATAGAAGTCATTTACTCATCTTACATAAAGGTTTTAGGTATTAGATAGATATGGAGACAGATGGCAATTCTTGCTCATCATTAAGACCTCGTTCACATGTCAGCGAACAGAATGTACAGTTGCCATTGGTTGCATATAAGACATTGCAGTGTTTAATGTTGTAATTTCAGATGAAGAGAGGGGGCAATAATTTTATAGACAAGCATAAAATCCACCAATATTGAACTGTAAATAGATTTTAATAATCTTCTCTTCAACAGATTCAGCAATTGTATCTTTAGGCTTGAATAATGGCTCTGTTTTGTGAGGCTTAAAGCAACACTGTAACTTTCTGGAGGTGGCATGTCACCTGCATGATCCCATGGAAAGTTACATCCATACTAAGTAACCTTCTCCATGGAGACAGATGAGTTTTATGCCATACTGTGGAATATTTTTAACCAGGCTGGCGTCACCTAGTGTCTCCGCTCAGTTTCATTTTTCTCCAGCAACTTGGTCAGGAATCAGAATACACTAGATGTTCACAAAAACCCTGGAAGTGCGATTTTGGGCACCAGCCAATCAGCAAAGAGCCACACATTCTGTGTTGGGAACAATTCCCGAGATCAAGAATTTAAAGCCGGAACAAAGAAAAGGTTTGTTGAATTTTATCAAGGGGAAAGATGTCATTGCCCTTCTTCCTACGAGATTTGGGAAAAGCTTAATATACCGGTTAGCCCTGTTAGCGGCACATTACATACATCACGACCAAATACAAGCGATTGGTTAAATGAAAAAAGTTCCCGCCTGCCATTGAGCAAATGATTCTAATGCTGCGAGGCCAGATTCTTCAGCCGGTTTTCACTTCATAAAAATGGACTGAAGAATCAGGCTAGAATATTATAGCCAACGGAACTGCATCTCCATGTAACAAGCAGGAGGGAATTTTTTCGTTGTAAAAAAATATATTTATTTGAGTATATTTTTGGCAAGTTATACAGTGCTGAAGTGTAATAATAATCACACCAGTTTATTTGTGCAGTGAGAAGACTTTAAGCTTCATGCCAGCTTTTGTTTCATGTGAAAAGGCATTAGAAACATTCAAAACATCTGCATTTTGACAGCTTAATGCATTTTACCACAAACTTTGGGCAGACACTCCACCTAATTTTATACTATGAGCAATTTAGAATCATGTCATATGAACCCAACGTACTGTCCAACATTTTATCTGCTGTTTGAGAAGAGCTGAATTGATATAGTCAGACTAATACAATACAGTAGTTTCAATAGAGAAGAGTATAACGGAAGAGTTCATAATGCTATATTTGGATGTGTATACCTTTTACTGAATATACCACATTCTGCCAGTGATAACTTTAATATTTCCATCATTTGGCACTTTTCTGGTTCTGTGAGGAAGGTGTTAATATCGGATTTGCTTTTGAGTCACATTCTAAAATTAAATTCAAATCGCTTTCACAAAATTATGAATGTGATGATGCATTTTGTTAATTCATGATCTTTGATTATACAGAACAGTAAATCCTACTTAAGCCTAACCAAATGTTTTTTCCTTCTCTTTTTGCATCTCCGGTGTTGATCCTTCATCTGCTGTCATCTATAGGTAAGAAATACTTTTTTTATATACTGTGTGTTTGAAGTTAAATTGTGTTTATTTGTATGACTAGGCATTTTTGAATGTAGCCTGATTTTTCATAACAGTCACTAGTACCACGTTCAAAAACACATCTCTCTTGCAGCATGAAAAGAGCTTATCAAATGTTTTACTCTTTTAAAAGACAGGGCACACATGATTTTATAGCAGTTCGCTCATCTGTTGGTTGTGTGGGGGTGGCTGGAGCTTGGTTTAATATTCAGAGCTTTTTGGTGTAATTTTCTGGCTTCATTTAGAGATATGTAATTAACATCATCAGGCTTTATCTCTCCCACTTTCTAGTTCTCTTTGTCCTTGTCCTTTTTGAAGTTTTTGTTTTCAGTTGACTTTGTTCTTTTGTTTCATAATCACTTTTCATTTTTTGTGAATCTTTTAATTGTTTTGTTCGGCAGTTGCAATACAGCACAAATATGGAATACAATATTTTTAATCAGTTAGAATACAGATAATGTGCTTGTTCTCAGTCATAGTTTATGATTAAAGGTACACTGTGTAACTTTTCTGGTAGAGGGTCTGCCATCTGAATTATGTTCATGTAGATGTTAATGCTTTCACTTAATCTGTCTTAATCTAGCACTATGTCATTTTTGAATGGGAGTCTGTCACCTGCTTGTTTCTATGGGTATGTCATCGCTCTGCCTATAAATTTCCACAGTATGACATTAAATTACAAGTGGTTTTGTAGCTCAACAACACCTAGAAAAACAAGCATTCTGGCAGTGAGCAGGGTTGCCTCTCCACAGATCTGGAAAGGTTTAATACCATACTGTAAAACATTACAGACAAAGCAAACATCTGCATGGAGAAAAGGATTTGACAGACCTTCCAGCAGAAAAGTTACACAATGCACCTTTAATCTTCCACAGAGCGGCATTAAATAAAACTACAGCCAGAGTCTAAATCTGGAGATATCCCTTCAAACTGCACCCCGTCTTATGCTGTATAGATACAGTGTACAGTTATATAAATATCTATTTTTCTTTTATAAAGAAGCATTTTATGGAGCTAAATTATTTCCTGGTTGTGGGAAAGATGGACTGGCGTAGGTAGTGTTGTGTTTTATTTTTATTTTTTCCTTGAGTGAAGCAGAAAAGAGGGACCCTCTGTCTGTGTGAATGCTCATGTATGTTAGCTTGTTTGTTTATTGCTCAAAAATACCTTGAAAAGCATGTATTCTATCGATGAGCACATCACAACCCTAACCTGCAACTTGACCTGGTAGTGTCATCCTCTGGTCTCCATGGAGATAAATATATTTATGCCGTACTGTTAAACATTAATATAAAGACTTCTAACATCACATTACAGTTTGAAGACATATTTGTATAGCAGTCTGTAGATGAAGTGCTTTTGCGTTTTGGCAGGAAAGCAAGTCAAGCAGATGGCCTAATATGTTTTATACTAGCATTTTTTATACACTCTGATCCTATATCTTCTTGTGCCTCTGTGTTACTTCTCCACCTCAATACATTCCAACACATTTGAACTTTTGGCTTCAGCTCCACTTTTCTAAGTTACTAATGCTATTCATCATCTCTCCTCGCACTCAAGTCCGAGTCAGTGTGTGAGACCACCTTGAGCCTGTCCGGACCAGGCCCCCTTTAATGCCATTATGCATTTATGGACACCTTGTGAGGACATTGCAGGCAGAGGCTTGTCAGCAAGTCATTACTTGAAACCGCCCTCCATTGGAACTGCTTGAAGCCTGTTTCTGTCACCTTCCCTCCTCCGGCCGCACCCTCCACTTTAATGAGCCACATTTGCAACGTGAGAGACGAAAGGTTCCATCCATGAGAACGTCAAGGCCATTAGGAGACTCGCCAGCTGCTGTGAGGTGGAGTCGGAGAAGAGAGCGGGAATGGGTGATGACAGGATAAGTGGAGATGTATAGAAGGCATTTATGGACAGAGAACATGTGGTGTACACCTTATGAAAAGCTATACTTGTTGTCTTTCATTACACTATACGGTCTTGATCTAGAAGTGTTTTTATGCGTTGTCTCTTGATAGCACACCTCAGCTTGGCGTGCAGAATCAAAGGAAAGCAGTTTTTTTGTTTTAAATATAGGACTGTGAAACTGCAGGAAAATGTTCCACAGATATTTTATCAGAAATAAGATTAGGATAGGAGTACAGTTATCTTGACAAAAGTGCAATGTTGGCGTAATTTAAAAATGTGAAAAAGAGGACGAGTTCATTTTAAACTGTTTGCAGACAGTCCAAAATTAATCCTCACTTTTCTAATTTATTCCTCACATCCTAATTATTCACCACAATGAGATGATTTATAAGCACTTTTCATGACTTTCAGAGACCAAAGTATAGTTTTGACACTTCAGTAATGCTAAAAACAGCTAGCATGTTAACAAAGCACAAAGTTTCTGATTTGCGGAAGATAGAAGCACTATAATAATTAGATGCAGACCGCCGACAGTGGTCTCATTGTGACCTTGAGAAGAGCTTTTACAATACAGTATATCTGTGCTGGGACAAAACCAATTTGACTTTATTACCATAGACGAGGAATGGGCATGATTAGTTGATTAATCTATAATTGATCATTAAGAATTTCATTGATTACGTTCATTTTAATCAGCAAACCGAATGTAGGTTACTGTGCATAGCGTAGAGTGACCAAACAGGGGTCCGTACATGTAACTCTCTGCACTCAGAAGGAGCAAGCAGACACAAACAGTTGGTCAGCCTGCAACGTGCCGAAGTGCAAATGCGTATTTAACGATGACTTGTACAAGAAATTCCAATCTTTCCGTTCCGGTCGGGACAAGTGGGAGGCCATGTGCACAGTGTACAAAGCAGGCACATATGTTTCGGTGTCCAGTGGGAAAAAGCTCACCAGGACACCGAGAACATGAAAAAGCTTTGCCAGGTGAGAGTAGCGCAATGTCGATGACGAGTCCCCACCTCCCACCCCCCGTATGGTGTCCTGGTTTTGACAAACGCAAATATGGTCACAGTAACCTGTATTCCACTTAGTCATGCCGCATCAGCGCACAAGAGCTGTTTTTTTTTTTTTTCTTCGCTTACTTTATGCAAATTAGCCATGTGGTTTTAAGTTTCGTTTCTGTAAGACTTGCACAAAGCTGCATTAAACACATTCTAATCTCAAACGGGCTGATGTGGCTCTACAGTCGTTACGGTTTATATGTCATAAAGTTGAATTTCTTTATGCCGATTAGTAGTGCAGAAAGTAATAATAATGATGATAATTTTAATATAAAAATGTTAATGATTAATCAATAATTGATCTTTAATACTCCCGACAATTGATTAAGAAAATGTAATCGAATGCCCATCCCTACCATAGATTATGCGCGTGTTCCAAAAAGTGATCATGGGGCACTTCCAGCTCCTTCTGACCCTGGCTCCAATTGACTTTACATTGCAATTTTGTCCCTCCTCTTTCTGTAACTGCCTCATCATTTTGGTCTTTTCATATTAACCCACTCTACTCTATGATCCCGAGGTTTTTATTTATTATTTTATTTTGTTGGCCGGAGCCGAATGCTATGGGTGATGTCATACTCCCTTAGTTCGCTTCTTTAAACAGTCTGTTTTTATTACATGGAAAAAAATGAGTACTGCCACTTTCAGTTTACAATCATTTTACAGTATAGAGAATATAGCGTAAACAAAGTGTAAAAGACTAACACAGATATTGTTGTAGAGTTTAAAGTTAAAATCCACTACTATATAGATCCCACGGACCCACAAACAGAAAATGTCCAGTGTAAATCCATCTACAGCCGCTCATAATGGCGTCTTTGCTGCAGCGCACTCATTAGTCCTGTCATTGGAAAGCTGCTCAAGGCTGTTGCCATCATTAGCAATTTAGAGAGGGTTTAAAGTGAACAAAAAAGAACCCAACAAAGGCTTGTGAGAAAGCTACGGGAAAGATCGGACAGATGAATGAACATGGAAATGAGTGTCCACCTACCTCAAGGCGTGTTTTATCTATTTTTATTAGGGACAAAGTGATAATTGAAAAATGCATTCACAGACTTGCAAAGAATAGTAGGAAGGCGTCGTTTGAAAGCATTTTACTTTAGTTTTAGTATAAAGCCTTTCCACACCAGTGATAGGGATTTGCGCTTGTTAAAGGTTTAAACGGTAGTGGTGAAACTGTGTGCCTTTTCTGAGAGTAAAATGTGATAGCTGAATGAGTTTTCTGAGGTCTTTTATCATCGGTGAGTGACTATGCGTGTTTGAATGGGACATTAAGGCCACTGTGTTCTGTGGGTCACCAAACCACCAAACCAGGGTACACTGTGTTACACGAACACGACTGTCACTATGATTGGGACATTTTTCACATTTTTTAGGATTTGACTGACTTTTGTAGGCTTACAGTTAAATATTACAGTGCAATAATGGCTCTGGCTGTCACAGATGTCAATAAAAATCTCTAAAATGTTGGCCTCCCTATTATCAGACCTGGACTGAAACAGGTAACCATTTAGACAGGAAAAATGCTTTTAACGTTAGTCTACAAATGATATTTTTCACACACTTTGAAAAGAAGTCTAAAACTGTCCTTGTTACTCATCCATTGTGGTATTAATCTTTTATCTTGCTTTGAACAAGAACTTTCATTATTCAAAAAAATGACAGTTTGGATTTGTTAGATTTTTTTATGCCATACTGTGGAATAATAGCTAAAGAAACAATATTGCCATGGAAACAAGCAGGTGAAGGCCCAATAAGAGTCAGGTGTGTGGAGATGCAAGCCTGCTCATGGTAAGGACACATGTTTTTTCAATGTTTTTTAGTGCTATAAACATCCATAATGAAAAAAACAAACAAACATGCTTTATTTTAGTCTATTTTTTGGTATAAAAGTTACATACTGGAGCTTTAAATATTTCAAAACGGTAAATGTGCTAGAGCTTTTAAAGATACTGTATAACAAAACAATTTCACAGCAGTGCAGAGCTTGTTAACTGTAGTGAGACAGGCTAGCCTCAGGGGAAAGCATGAAACTGGCCCACTCACCCTCGGTCTTAACTCGGTGATATTTAGGGCTAAAGTAGAAAGCACTCTGTAATTTCTGTTCATCTGAGTGTCTGTGGAGCCAGTATAAATGTCAGCGTGCAACCGGCGGGGCAATCTGGTGCTCTTTAGCGACATTTGAGAGAAAACATCAAATTTGACACATTTTCAAAGCAAATCATAGCACACTCAGAGACAATCAGAAATGCATTGGATGGTGAGGGTTTACTTTTCTTATCATAAGTCTGATACTGACTCATGGAGCAAGTCAGTAACTCCCCGCTTAGAGCCGAATAATGAGCACGCCGGGAAGCAATGTAAATCTCACTATACATTATTACCAAAGCAGCAAACAATTACCATTACCATTCATCACCGCGGATTTCTGCAGCTCAGTGACGGCTCACCTGCCTGATAGATGACAAGGAAAATTATGTATTAACTGTAATCATTTATGCTAAATGAAGGTGCTGCTGCGTGCTAGCTGTGGCAGTTTCCTCTTCTGTCACTCAGCAAAGAGTGAAGGCTTTTATAATATGTTTGTTTTTTTCTGGCAGTACTGCTTCTAATGTTAACTGTCCCTTGTTCATGTACTCCATAGCTGTTAGATCGTTCATACTAAGCAAAGGTCCTATATTATGTAAAATTCACTCTAGTGAGCTTTAAGCCATGTTATAATGTTGTTACCAAAGCTTTAAATGTTCTGTTCCACCTTGTGATGGTTTTCTGATTAACAGCCACCATTTACATAACACACTTTTAATGGCTGCTAGTATTCCTGTGGTCCACCCAAAATCCACAATTACATGACACAGTGTAAATAGAACAGCATATTAAAATACAATTATGAAACAATTATAATAATTAAAAAAAAAATTATAACTTTTTTTTTTTTTTTCATTTTTCGATTTTGTGTTTAAATGAATAATGGAAAAAACAAACAAACAAAAAAAAAAAAAATTCAATTTTCCGTTTCTGTGACTTAAACTGCGATGCCGGACTTTTGCGCCGCATACGGACTGAACCAGGACTAAAACAGGACTAAACCGGGTCTAAACCAGGACAGAGCCAGGTCTAAACCAGGTCTAAACCAGGTCTAAACCAGGTCTCAGTCCTGGTCTCAGTCCCAGTCTCAGGCCTAGTCTCAGTCCTGATCTTGTCCCAGTCTGGTCCCGGTCTCAGTCCTGATCACCTGACAGTCTACTCAGGCGTAACGAGCCCGTCCCGACACTTCTGGTTCAGACCTGGCTTAGTCCTGTTTTAGTCCTGGTTCAGTCTTGGTACCATCCTTCGCATTGCAGTTTAAGTCATGTTTTTTCCATTATTTTTCCATTATTGATTTGAACACAAAATCGAAAACTGAAAAATCAAATAATTATCTTTTTTTTTTCATTTTGATTTTGGAGACAAATAATGATGAAAATAGTTGTTTTTTTGTTTTCTTATTTTTGGTTTTATTTTGATGAAATGAATGAACGAATGATACACAGATTGAGAAGTTATATGTACTGTATAAATAATCACTGAAGTAAACATGGCTACAAAAATGAAAGTTCTAATACACTGTTTTCACAGTCAAATGTTTGATAATAGATCACAGATTCTCATCCCCGTTGCACCACTTTGTCAATGAAAGCATTTGTTTTGTAAAAGACATGTTTTTTCTGTCACTTTATGAAGTCCCTCTCTCGGGCTTTGCTGATAAAACATTGGCTTGTCAGATAGCTGCGGTTAGATGGACACAAATTAATGTGTTGCTGTAATGAATTGCCTGGAGGATCTCATAAGATAAGGTAGACCAAAATGACTTCCCTGTGCTTTGTTTGTCACTGATAGTTTGTGCCCACCCTGCAGTGTGGTTGAACTCATCTGCTCATTTAGTGTCTCTGTTTGAAAGGAGAGGTCAGGCCAAGCAAATCAGATTTCTTTCTCAGAGGAAAAACTTTCACTGTCACTCCACTATTACGCTGTTGTCTGGATGCTACATTTGCACATTAATTATACTCAGCACAAATACGCTGTGCATTGGTTGACCTTGCGTTGCACCGCGGTAAATGGATCAAAATTTCAATGAAAATTCATGTTGTATTATGATAAAAAGAAAGTAGTTAAGTTGGTGGTTTGTGGAGCTTGACTACTAAACAAAACATGATGCAATTATTAAATGAATGCTGGCTGTATTCACATGAGAGAACATAGAGCTATTTTCATTAACAATGTTTTTTAGAGCCTTGATCTCGATTTCACAATTGTATTATGTTTTTTGTACTTTGAAGTTTTATATTGCCTCAGAGAGGGCGCTTAATATATTTGCCTGTTCTTGACGTCTTGTTCACTCAGGCACATGACGATAGGGAGTTTTAATTTCACATCATAATTTATCATAGCCAAAATAATTGTTGTTAATATTGACATCTAATTTCATTCCAATTTAAACTATAAACATGAGATTACACGTCTATACAAATGTAATTGAAGGATATTTACATTTTCTTAAATAATAGAAAAACATAACAATGAAAATTTAAAGAGCTTCCCCTGCTATAACAAAATAAAATTATAATAGTCCAGTGTGCAAAAAAAAAAAAAAAAAAAAAAAAATTTCTATCTAACCTTTTTTTTTTTTTTTTGTGATTAGCAATATTTTAGTTCATGGTCCCAGTCGCCTAGTGTGTAAGGTGTTTAAATTCCACTGTAAAGTTGCTCATTGGTTTGTGGAGCTGTGCTGCAGTGGGCAGTACTGGAGGTTCCAGTTGTCATAGGGCCTGTCCCGTGCTGCTGCAGCCTCTGCTCTCACGGCAGGGGCAGTCCCAGGCCATCACTGTGATAGATCACTGTTATTACCACATGTTCTCCATTACACAGAGCGGCAGGGGACTGGTGACTCACACACACACACACACACACACACACACACACAGATACACACACGCAGACACACACACATGCACACTGTACCCCACATTAACCCGGTCCTGACCTTACCCTTAACCCTCAAATGCACTGATTTATGTGGAGGGGCTCCCATTGTGAGGGTCTGTCAGATTCATGTCCCTGTAACACCTCAAAGGACCAGCACATGGCTCCATGGGTGAGACTGTACACTTTTGCTTGTATTAATCAGGTTAAGTGAAGAAAAGAACCTGCCATAATAAAGCTGATTTTTTAAATAGCAGTCAACAGTGTTCCTCCACAACAGTTTCCACAGGGGGGAGCATAAATCCTGCAATTACATTTCATAAGCTGTTGAGCACATAACCTTGCTGTGATTTAGAGCTGCTCGGACAAAGGGCCACACATTTATAAAGTAAATATACACTGATGCAGTCTGTGAGCACAATACACAGTAAATATAGTTTGAACTCCCTCAACCTCTGAGTCCCAATAATTTACACGCTCCCATGACCCCAGGTCAGGACACTGTCTGCACTCTCAATGTGTCTGCGGCTACTACGAGCCAAGGGACATTAGGTTTGGAGCAGTGTGCACTATCCTCTTTGGCACTGCTCACCTGATAAACATAAAAAAGCCATAAATAAGGCAGTCCCTTCAGTCTGTGTGTGTGACTGCAATGTTAAAGACTTGGCTTTAGGCACCGTGTCATTTTTTCAGCGCTCCGACATTACCATAATGTCCAGCTCAGCCAAACGTTGTCCATTATAAGTGAATGATGCAGAAAATGATACCTTGACTTGGGCTATGTTTTATCATAGACCATTTATTCTGTGTGTGTCTGTGTGTGAGGACTTTCTATGTAACTTTACTTTGGGGCCTTTATAGTAAAATTCATTAATCATCTAGGTATGACATTATTCCTTTATAAACTCAGCAAATAAGTGCAGATTTGTGTACACATTGTGACTGAATAACACACTGATTTAGACAGCAGCAGTGAGACTCCGACTCAGAGGGAACAGAGCAGCCCTCTTTTGGAAGTGGCTCCAGAACATGCCCCAGGCCTTGGCTTTACTCATCCACATTTGTGCAAACGCATTTATGGCGCTTCGGGCGAGTGGCGGTGACAACTAAATGTTTTACAACCCACTCTGCATTTGCACAAAGACTGTCCCAATCCAGCTCCCGTACATTTACAATCAAAGCATCAATATTGGTATTAGGACATGAGTCACCTTTCCGGCTGCTGGGGAGAGATAAAGCAGACAATGGCACAGAGCCGTCAGCAGAGAGGCAGATGGAGCAGGAGGCAGAGTACAGTCAGCAGGAAATGTAAATACAAATAATCAGCTCCAGGAGTCGTACTATATGTTTTGTGTGTATGTGTGTGTGTGCATACATGTATGTGTCTAGCTGTACCTCAAAACATTAGACCGCAAGTAATTGTAAAGAGAAGTAACTGTTCATCCTTCAGACTAAAATTTTCAGTCACGCATTGTCTCAATGAAGACTATTGTTATTGCGTTGCCTTGTATGTGCCACAGTATAGCATTAAACTATCTATTTTATATTCCATTACAGCTGTTAATGTTGAAAACATGAATTCTTACTATGAGCAAGATTTCATCTCTGCAGATCTGACTTGTAACTTGGCCTGGTGGTGTAACCTGATTATCCCCATGGAGATAGATACATTAAATGGCATAGTGTGTAACTTTTCAGGCTATAGACAGAAACAGGTAGCGGACTCTGCATCAGAGAAGCAACATAGTGTTACCCAGGCTGGTGCCACCTAGTGCCTCCCCTCAATTTCATTTCTCTATAGCAACTAGGTCAGGAATCAAAATACAATCGATGGTTTGCAAAAACCCCGGAAGCGCAAGTTCGGGCACCAGCCAATCAGCAAAGAGCCATACATTCAGTGTCAATGAGATCGAGGATTTATTGAGGAATAAAGAGAAGGTTTGGTGAATATCATCAAGGGGAAAGACGTTATTGCCCTTCTTCCTACAGGATTTGGGAAAAGCTTAATATACCAGTTAGCCCCATAAGTGGCGCATTACGTATGTGACTACCAAATAGCAGCGATTGGTTAAATGATAAAAAGTACTGGCTTACCATTGAGCGAACGAAATCTAAGGCTGCGAGGTCAGACGGTTTCTACGAAGTGAAACCGGCTGATGAATCAGGCTAATGTAGTGTACCTTTGTATTCCACTCAGTATATTAATGAATGTTATTTGATTAATCACTTCCATTGTCATTAAAGACATATGCGTGTGTGTGTTATTTGGTATAATTAATTGGGGAACAATGACTTAGCAAGTGACAACTGATACAATCCTGACTGACACAGAGAATACTGTTGCCGTTGTACTGTAATTATTTTTAGTTTGCGATATTGATCCCCTTGGACAGACTCATTTGTATTCTGTATTCAGATGAGAGAGTTTTCAGCAAAAAAAGATGTAAAAAGGATCTTTCTGTGCTTTTTATGGTTCTTTGCAAAGTTCAGTTTCACTTTGTCCTTCCGCCACCTTCAGACCCTTTGATCTTATGGGCAATTAATTTAGTCTTTTCACTGCTTCAGCCAAAATCCCACTCTCTCTTTGTTACAGGCGAAAACTGCTCTCCTCTCTCATCTATACTTTTGTGTAGGTGTACCATTTGTATAAAGGCTAAAATACCTTGAGTTGTGGAGTATTTTTTACAAAATCTTGAATTAGAGGTGGACTGTGCAACTTGTCTGCCACCTGCTTGTCTCCATGGAGATGCTACTGCTTTGACTAGATTGTTCCATAATGTAAAACTGATCTAATCTTTCTCTAATGCAAGTAAGATAAGTTTAATGCCATACTGTGGAACTTTCCAGACAAAGTAATAACATTATACACCTGTAAATACACTATTGTTCAGTATGGATTTTTCCCCCTCATTCTTTCTTCTTTTTTACTTTCTCAGCAAAAAAAAAACAAACAAAAAAAAACCCCAGATGAACACATGTTTTATTGTTTCAAGTTCAGTAACCTCATATTGAGAATCATGTTTGTGCAATTTTCCGATCAATTAGCTTGTACTTTTACATCTGAACAATGCAGTAGCAATGAAGTAACCGCATCATTAAATTACCAGTAAGGCCTACTTTCACAAGCCATTAATCACTGTTGTAGTGTTCACGAGGGCTTCTCAGCATCCACTGTGCTAATGCTACCTTTGACCCTGTGCGCTCACTGGGAAGCGAGAAATATTCCCACGCAATTCTCATTAAAGCCACACGCCAAATTAAACACAAGATGTAGTGTATAGTGTTTAAAGCAGAACCTTCCTACTGTGCATGCCTTTTCAACTTTACCGATTTCCCACCTGAGAACTTCGTAACATAATGTCTTATCTTACAAACCTTAGCAATAAATTTTTGACCACTACACAGCAGCAGGATTTACTAAGAAGGCAACACTCAAATGTCATAGTTAAGCATCCTCAAGCTTTCTCTCATGCAAAAGAATTAGTTGTTTACAAGGTTTGATCAGTTTCTACATATTCAGATAGTGAATAGAATTGGATAACATTAAATAGTAGCTTTGCATTGATAGAAGAGTACAGTTAAGAGTACTTTTGTAGTATTTTGTGTTTTAAATAATAATATAAGTAGACCCATACTGATCTAGAACAGCTTGATTTTCATTTACGTGTTTTCACTTTTAAAAAAAATGTCTGTGATAGTTTTGAACACTATGACTAAATTGTCTGTAATCATTTTGATGGTCTTTTTTTTTTCTTCTTTCTTTCAATTTCTATTCAGTACTGTACTGCACCTGTAAATCTTTTGGCCATCCGTTTGACTGCTCTTTGTATGTGGGTATATTTCAGTCACCAGTAGCAGCTAGAATGGCTACAGAAGAATAACTGTATTATGTAACAATGAACTATGCTTATACTCCCTCACCTTCACTGTGACTGTGTGTGTGTGTGTGTGTATGTGTCTGTGTGAGTGCCCGTGTATGTGTATGCAGAAAAATGCTCTCGCTCACAGCAGTTCTCTGACTGTGCCCGCCAGCTCCGAGTCAACTGTTTCATCCACACTGCCAACGGGAAGCGCCTTGCATCTTCTTCTGTCACACTGACACAACAAGAGCAATGCAGCGCTATAGAGGAGCGAGGGAGAGAGAGAAAGAGAGGGGGATAGAGAGGAGGTATGGAGATGAATACAACCAAAACAAAAAGGGAGAGCTGGAGTGAATTCAGTAGGTCACAATGTCTGTATAAGATTTCTATGTTTATAAATGAGTGAGGAAGAAGTGGCTAGTACTCAAATATTACCTTTACTCAAGTATGTATCTTATGTTCAGACACCATATGAACCCACACATATATTTATCACCGTGTAACAGTACTATTGAGGAGAAGTCTAAGTCTACAAGTAACAAAACCTTTATGTTGACACTGAAAACATTAAAGGATTTGAACATTTGTGTTTTGTACACAGCTCCAGATGCAGATTGCCACTACGAAACAATTAATTTTCTTTATAACTCATTGTTGGTGGAAGTCTATGAAATCAGAATCACTTTATTTATCCTTAGGAACTGCAGAGTACCAGCACAAGTGGGACATAACACCATAAAATCCATAAAATACAATAAAAGGGCACATTCATCAACACAAACAGTAAAGTACAAAAACATTTTAAAATTATGTTGTATAGTAGGATAGTAGTAGGCAAAATACAAACATAGCAGGTCAGGGAATTGAACCTTCAACCTCTTTCACTATAACATCCTGTGCTCTTTTTATTATGAACCTAATACTTCAACCCATGCAAACCAGTTCTAGTTTGTTTTTGGCATGCTGACACTTTTAATTGGACTTCATTGTGTTGCTTAACATGATAATTAACAGCCTTTATGTGCAATGTCATTTAGGCTTTGTCACAGTAAGCTCCAAAAAGGGAAATAGAGTGTGGATGGGACTGAGAATAAAACACATCTCCTATATGTAAAGTGTTTAATGTGGAAAATATTGACGTATTTTCATTAGATTGCCGTATACAGCTCTTAAGATCACACTCGTCCCACTCAATAACACTTGAAAAGCTGTTCTAACTTTGAGATGCTAAACAAATATGTGTAATGTTTTTTCTCTGCATAGCCCCCTGTACTTATTAGCATCAAGGAGAAAAATAAAATGAGATGCTTATTATGCACCAGAATCATTTAAGCAAAAATAAATATCTGCCTCTTGCTAATGGTACTTAGAAAACTGGAATTTCTATCAGGCACAGAATTCCTTTTTCTCTCTCGCAAAAACAAGTTATAAAAACACAAAGTAAAGAGCCCTTCTGTTCAAATTGGATGCTTATATTATATTTGATCACTCTTCTCCAGAAATGGCTCATAGCCTCTCTCTCTAACCATGTCAGTTAGCTTGTAAAATGTCAGGGGTATTTTTATAAGAGCTGATCTGTGCTCAGAATTGTCATTAGTTTCTCAGCAGGCAGCTTTTAGTGCAAAGATACTGGTACAATAGTCCAAATGCATTCCTTCTGTGTTCATCTGGAAATTCATTAAAATCTAAATTTGTCATAAAAGCAATAGTCAAACACATCCTTCGCCTCCCATCTGCTATAAAGAATTAAATGTATCCGCGCTGAAATAAAAATAATGTATATAAAAAAATCATGAAGTTTGCTACCTGCTAGTTTCCATGACGATGTTAATGCTTTCCCTGTAATGTTCTATCCAGGCTCACGCCACCTAGTGCTTCCGCTCAACTTCATTTCTCTCCAGCAACTAGGTCAGGAATCGGAATACACTAGACTAGATGGTTTGCAAGAACCCCGTAAGTTGTCCCTTTTGTGGTACAGCACAACAGTAAACAAAACGGTCGAGATGGATGTAGACGAAGACATATATTCTGTGTTGGCAAAGAATCCCAGGTTGGAGGATTTAAAGCTGGAACAAAGAGAATGTTTGGTGAATTTTATGAAGGGGAAAGACGTTATTGCCCTTCTTTCTACGGGATTTGGGAAAAGCTTAATGTACCAGTTAGCCCTGTTAGTGCCGCATTACATACGTCACAACCAAATAGCAGAGACTGGTTAAATTTAAAGAAGTACCTGTCTACCGTTGAGCGAATAAATCCTACTGCTGCGAGGTCAGAAGTGAAACTAACTGATGAGTCAGGTTAGTAATGTTCCACAGTAAGGCAGTAAACCTACCACACTTTAATTTAATGGTGTTTTATTGTCTAATAAATCTTTAAAAATACTTATTCTTACACTGAGCAGGATCACCTCTCCACAAATGTGACCTGTAACCTGCCCTGGTGGCACCACCTGTGAGATAGATACGCTTAATGCCATACTGTGGAACCTTACACAAAATAGCTAGGTGGCAGACCTTCTACTAGAAAGTTACAAAGTGAACATTTAATTTTTAAAGTATTGGCTGGCATATGCAACCGAATATATGCGTTCCATACAAGATATTGTGTGCATGTGGGTAAAGGCTTTGATCACTGCATATTATTTTAGTTGATGTCTGCATATATTGTGTGTGTGTGTGTATGTATGCGTATGTGTGCTTGTGTGTGTTTGGGTGTGTATATTCCTGTGTGTGCTTTTGTGCGCGTGGGTCCATTTCCGGGCCTGATGTGTTGCGCTGTAATAGAAAGTGTCCGGGAGCTCACAGTCTGGTGTTTGCAGCCGGAGCAGTGTCATAAACAATCTGCTTCGGCGTCAGTTAGAGCGGCGCGCGTGGGACGACCAGTGCGGCTCTATAGGCCACAACCAAATACTGCACTCTACAAATAGACCCATCCCATCAGCCCAAAGCACCGCCAAACCAAATGAGCACCCATCTGACACTGCAGCAATTACACAACAGGTGGTGCAGAGGTGGGTGCTGCTCGGGGATCGTCAGGACGGAAAGGTGTTGACTTTTGACACCCGGGATATGCTTGTATGTGGGTGTTGTATGTGTACCACAAGATCATACTGGTACAGTTATGCACCATAAAAAATATAAGTGAAATTAAAAAGGACCTATATTACACAAAATTGACCCTGGTGAGCTTTAAGCCATGTTATAATGCTGTTATCTCCTCAAAAACATAGTTGTGGAGTGGAGTCGTGTTTTGTTTCATTCACACATGTCTGAGTGACCATTTATTATTAGTTTGTCTACATCTCCAAAGCTGAAAATGCTCTGTTCCACCTTGTGATGTCATGAAGCAGTAGTTTTTAAGTTAACAGCTACGTTTTACTGGGTAGGGGCCTGAAATCATCTAAATGATTATAGTGAAGGTGTATGGATTTTAAAAACACAGTGGGTTTGTGTTGTGTTAATGAATGAATGTGTGAATGAATCAAAACATAACTCCAGGTATGTTTGTGATGAGGAAACAACATTATAACACAGACAATAGCATAATATAGGCCTACAAAGACATTTAGAGGAACATTTTATCATATAGTGTGTTGATTAAAAAAAAATCAAAAATCAAGGTTGTAATTTTTGATGCATTCTCCCACCCCTAATGTGAAGCATAGCAGACATGAAAAAGGTCTGAACATATGTCTCATACAAGTCGAAATGATTCGTCACTTAAATGTGATGAGGTGGGGAAGAGGTAGAATGTAGCCCTCAAGTGAATGCAGCCGTATATCATAGTAAGTGCAGTCGGACACTTGCACTGTAGCACATAAATAAAGTCAGGCCTTGGAGAGGGGGAGGATTCATCTACCTGGGGCCCGGGGTGAGCCTGGGGTGACCAGTGAGGACAGGAGCTGAGCAGCTTCTAGTCTAGAAATATATGGTCCGTTTCAGCTAAAAAAGAGACTTCTCTGGATGGATATTCTGACTGCCAGTGTCATCACACTGCATAGCTTTACTGCAAAATTTGACTCTGAATTAATGTTTGATTTGTAACAAGCACTAGATCAAAATATATGATTCAATTCATAACATGTAATATGTACTCATGTACATATTAGAGTATTATAGTTTCCATCTTTCCATCTTTTTGACTCATTTAAGTTTTTGTTAAAGGTGCACTGTGTAACTTTTCTGGTGGAGAGTCTGCTGCCTGCTTGTCTCTATAGAGATTATTGTTACTGTTTTGCCTAGAATGTCCCGGAGTGGCATTAAATGTACTCATCTTGTATTTATTCAGTAATGTGGGTTTTTACTGACTTAAAAAAACTTGCTTTCTTATTGTGACTGGGCTCACCTCTGCACAGATCTGACATGTAACTTGGCCCTGTGGTGTCAACTGCTGTCTCTGTAGAGATAAATAAGTGTATACCATACCGTGTAACAGAAAAGTGCACAGTGCACCTTTACCAACTTTTTTACTGATATAACTTTATTTAACTGAGTTGTGTTTATGTTTTGTCCTCCCTATGTGGGTGTACCTTATAGTCCCCTTTTTCTCAATATGCTTTGATATTGCAAAACTTTGATTGGTTTGTTGCAGTAACAGTTTCTGCAGTGCATTGCTTCATAGATTTTTGCAACTCAAAACGTTTCTTGGAGAGTTCAGGCTCTTGCTGCAGGGTAGTGAGCGCCCTGAGCTACTCACTGTTGTCAATACACTGCTGTTACCAATGACTTTATCAGCACTTTTGTATAGCTGCATTTTCTGCATATTTCTGTTCACGTTTTATGTATACTCTGATCTTGGCACTTTATTTACGGTAACTTTTAAACAAGTAAAGATGAAACCACATTGTAAAAGAACGTTAAAGGTCCCATATTACATTATGTTCTGATCTATGTTATGATTTGTGATGTTTACTCACCAAAAACATACCTGGAGTTGTGTTTTTTTTATATCCAAACCCTGCATATTTAGGCTGAGTTCTCTCAAACAGAAAACAACCTGTTTCACCTTCTGATGGCATGTGGTAATATTGGAAGTGCTCCACTCTGTTTTTAAACAGTGTTCACAAGAGATATCTGATTATTTCAGATGTGGAAATGCCAATCTCTACAGAATGAAAGGTAAAAGGTAGGTGTTAACTTGAAAACTATACCACTACATGGCATGACACGGTGGAACAGAGCATTTTGAGCTTTGGAGATGTAGACAGAGGTATAATAAAGGATTACTCAGACATGTGTGAATGAAACAAAACACAACTGTGGGTTTGTTTTTGGTGAGGTAACAACATTCTAACAGGCTTAAAGCTCACAAAGAGCCAGTTTTGCATCATACATGACCTTTATATATTTATTATGAAAGTTGAATTGCAATGAATTGCATCAAAACTCATCATGCTCAGACTTTATTTTGCTAGAAACATTAACTATGTAACATTTCTGATGGGATGTCTGGTAAGTACTGGCTCCTGGGGCATGTTATTGCTTTGCATAGAATGTTCCACAGTGGCTTTAACTAATTTGTTCTAAAATATGTATTGAAAAACATGCATTCTTATAGTGAGAGGGCTTGGCTTGGCTACTTCACACATCTGACCTATCTTTCTTGGTCTACTGGCATCACCTGCTTGTCTCCATGGACACAGAAAAGTTTAATGCCTTACTGTGGAACATTCAAGGCAAAGCAATTTCATCCCTATGAGGACAAGCAGCTGACGGCCCCTTCACTAGAAAATTTACGTTGGGCAGTATTAGTTAGATATGGATTGTGAGATGTTGGGAACGTGAAATGATCGGCTGTGAGCTGGAGATGTTTGTCACAGTGAGGGACAGAAGGACATTGGACAAACTGCTCTCCCTCATGGACACGCCTGCTCACCCACTGCACCAGACTATAGAGGAACAGAGGAGCTTTATCTCCAACAGGCTCCTACAGCTCTGCTCAAACAGCGAGAGATATAGAACTACATTCATACCATACTCCATACAACTGTACAACAGCTCATCCTTATGTAACCCTCTATCCTGTCAATCATATCCTCTTTCCACTGTTTTTCCTTTCCACCTCTTGTATATTGCTTAGATATATTACTATATTTCTATATTTTATGTTTACTTGTACATGTATTTTTATATAATTATGCTTTGACACCAGTCTCTTGCTATTTTTGCCACTTATTTTGAATTTATATTTTTGCTTTATAATATATTATGATGTGCGAGCTACTGTGTCCAAGCAATTTCCCTTGTGGATCAATAGAGTCTAAATAGATGGATAGAAAAATCACATTTTACTTGCACTTTTGGTACTCTCACTCAGACTCCTAAAATATTACTTGAAAATGTCCCTCTATCCTTTTTCTTTGAGAGTGAGCTTCCACATTTCTGACAGTATTTTGATGTATTTGTGCAAAAACCCATCCATGGAAAGTCCTTTAGTGCGGTATTTGAGTCAAAGCAGACTGGTGTATGCTGTAAGCGCTGGTGTCTGTGTGGAGAAGTGGCTCTGTTTAAAGCTACAGCTGTTGTCTTCTCTCTGACATGTAGCGTTCCACATCTCCGAAGCTGGATTTCAGAGCATGCATTTGCACACTGCTCCAACACTGCCATCTGTCACAGTGTTCTTCCTCCTCCTACTGTCAAAGCAACGTTGATAGGAAGAGAAACGGCGATTTAAGCGATGCTCCTTGTGACAAAATATATTAGAGGCTACATGCACACGTTTGACTATGTATCAGAATAATGTCTGTTTGTTATGGCACTTTGTTAGCACGATTAATCCTGAGAAAACTGACTAAACAGGTTATGCAATGAAGTCTGAACATTTTAACGAGCCTGTAGTTTATCATTGAGGTTTGAATATATGGTTCTGAAAGTACATTTTCCATTTATTTTTCCACTGACATTTCAAAAAATTCAAATATTAACCAGCTGTGGTAAATAATATCCATAACACAGTTATTTTAAAGATGCACTGTGTATCTTTTCAGGAGGTAAGGGGACTGTCACCATACAGATGTTGTTGCTTTGCCTGGAATTTTTCACAATATGATATTAAACTTATCTTATCTCCATGGAGACAAGCACCATGTCAGTGTACAGGTCCGATTTGTGGAGAGGTGGGCCCACTTACAGTAGAATGCATTTTTTTAGAGGTGTAATGATATCCAAGTCTCACGATATGATATCGTCACAGTATGAACCTCACGGTACGATATTTATATTATTTAGTGGGGGCTAACAAAACTGTTAATATGCATCTTTTTCCTCTTAAAATGTCTTGACAAGACTTAATCCAAAGAACTAACACTTAAAAGTGTTTAGAACTGTTATTTCTTCTTGTAGTCTGCACTGAAATGGAGCAAAGGATCATGGTCTATGTAGTTCCCTCTGTCTTTTTTGTTAAACTATTGCTGCACCATAACTCTTAATTTAAGCAAAGAGACTTGTAATTTGATATATTGTGATGGTCAACGATATCATTGTGAAAAATTTGGTGATACAATATCATGATATCTCGGTTATTGTCACATCCCTAATATTTTTCAAGGTATTGTTTTATTGTAAAAAAAACTAAAAACAAAACTATAATTAAATAATAAACATGTTTAATGGCATACTATGGTACACTCCAAGGAACGCAATCTCCCCAGCATACTACCACAGACACAATCAGGTGCTGAAAAACTTACCAGAAAAGGTGGACATAGTGCATCTTTAAGTAGAGCCTGCACCCGATGCAAAACAGTGGGGTGGGGGACACATTTTGAAAGCTCATTGCAGACGAGGGCAGGTGGGATGATAAACTGCAGTCCCGCAGACTAAATATGAGTGTCAAGTAAAATATACAAATGATTAATGTATGTCTATCATACATTATTTCTGCTGGATATTTTATTTGGTGTTCATAAAAACATTTTAAGCAGCCTAAATTTGCAAAAGTGGTCTAATCTTGCACATATGTTAGACAATTCCTTTCCACTTCTCCTTATTTGATAGAGCTTAAGAAAGCGAACATCCTTATCTTGCAGGATTTGTGGGCAGGAGTGGGACAAAGTATTGCAGATGCGGCTGGGACCAGAATTGAAAATTACAATTATTTGCGGGCAGGGGCAGGAGCTGGACTGTACAATGTGGTTGCTGGTGCGGGTGGGAGCGGGACTGAAAATTCTGTCCCATGCAGACCTCTACCTTTAAGTCTAAAAATCTGTTTAAAATGTGGTATTCTGTGAAATGTTTTAATAACTTTGTAGATTTTAATGAATATTCTTGTGCTCGTTAGTCACCACATAGTTGATTATGCGGTCACTGCTGAACTTCATACCTCTATATCTTCTAAGCCTACCTACATAGAAACTGAACTAAAATTAAAAAAAAAAGTTAAATTTTTCATAAACTTTCTCTGTCCTATTATAATATGCCCCATAGTGTATATTAGGCCCCATCTGACATATTCAAACTGTAGTAAACACAATACAGACATGTCATATACAAAGATATTTTCAACTTCTTTCACTTTCCCTGGAGTGAAGTTTCTCTCATTAGCTGCTCAAAAGTTGTTTACCTTATCACCTGTTTTGTTGACTTTGCCTCAAAGTATGCAATATCAGATAATCACTGAACTCTTTGTCGACTTTAAGGTGGCTTGTGCGTAATTATTTTTGTTTATCTCAGACTTACATAGTGGTGCTTTACTGTCTTGGCTAATTATCTCTGTTATTAAACCAAGCCTCTGAGCTGTGTCTGGGTACTGTATGTGTCTGTATGTGTTGACATGTGGAGTGTGCTGATTACAAGTGATGGCCTCGGATGGCTCCTCTCTGGTTCTCATTGATCGTTTCTCTCTTAAACAACAATGCAACAACAAAATCTACCTCTTTTTTCTTTTGTTTTGCTTTTCTTTCTTTGCTCAGCCGTGGCGTATCCTTTTGGGTGCACACCTGCTCCTCACAGCTGGAGGTCTGACAAACACATCCAGATTTAGAGCTCCCTGTTGTTGTGTTACAAAGTCTTATGGGCTGGAGTTTCCACATATTCTGTCTCTTTGACTTATTCTATACAGTTATTCACTGTTTGGAGTCATGCTGGCGTAGCTATCCATGTTGCCAACTTTCTGAGGACATTTGACCATTAAAAAGATAGATAATTTTGTTTTTGCCATGCCAACAGTGCAAATTTCTCATCACTCTATGGATAGCTAAAATGTATCAGTAGTTCAGGAGACATGTTTTGGTCAATCTGCTGCCTAAAAAATACATACAAAACTTTATGTTTACACTTTAATACGAAGAGACAGCTGTACAAAATGTGACTACACAGCTCTCCTATAGGTTTGTGGTTAAAAAAAGGTTTAAAAAAGGGGAAAATAGTCAAAATCAGCTCAAAATATCGGCAGAGTATATCGGTCATCAGTTTCTCTGGATTCTAAACACTTGCTATCGGCATCTGCCACGAAAAAACTCATATCGGTCAATCTCTATTTAGCATGTTTTGTAACCTTGAGCGCTGTAAAGTGAATTTGAACCCTGATTTTGACCCTCTTTGTATACCTTACATCTCCCTCTGCCTGGAATGACGATGCTAAACCCCTCACCCCAGGCTCTGTTGCCATGACGAATGCTCCTGACAGGGATGTGATGCTCATTCCCCCCCACTTACCCAACCTGCACCCTCTCCTGCACCCGCTCCTGCACCCGCTCCTGCACCCGCTCCTGCACCCGCTCCTGCACCGCTCCTGCACCCGCTCCTGCACCCGCTCCTGCACCCGCTCCTGCACCCGCTCCTGCACCCGCTCCTGCACCCGCTCCTGCACGGACAAAGCCAAAGACATTCCCAAAGAGATAAGTCATTGTTATGATTTTCCAAAGGAGCTGACGTGCACGTTTCCGAGCGCTCCAGCCTGTAGGGATTTATAATAGGATGCTTATCATTATACAGCTATGCCAGCGTAGATAGGCAGATTTGGGGAATTAAATTTACGCTTAAGAAAAATGGGAAACAACCAGCTGTCAGTGCATCAAAAGTGCATCAGGTTTGAATTTGCCTTAAGCATTTTTATCATTTGTAACTCATTAAGTAGTTAGTTTGATTATTGTTAAGAACGTTAGCTGCGTACTTGAGTTCAGGGTGATTAACATTGAAGGAGGGGAGGATGAAATGAGGCTTTATAACCTAGAAGTGGCGATGTACTGCAGCACTCAGAATGAATGTTTAATATACAGTAGCTCTTTCTCTTCTCAGTAGGTTATTCACTATGTCTAGTGCAACCACTGACTCTTTGCTATATGAGTCCAGCAGCAGCAGACACATGTGGCTCATAGTCATTCATAAAGTGTAGCTCCTGATAGAAACATTATGATTTGATTTACAGTTTGTTTGTGTTGTCTCCTGTTGAGATGTGGTGAAGACATATTTCAAGTTAAATTTGATACAAGCACATAATTATAAAAACAGCTGCCTAACATGGAACAATGTAAACAATGTCTCCACAGAAATGAGAATCACAGCTTGACTGTTGCTTTGTGACTCCAGTTGCACAATCTTTTACTTTTAGATTTTTACATATTAGTAAAACTGGTAGTTAAAATGTTTTGCACCTTTTCGTCTCATGGAGATGTACAGTATTTCTTTGCCTGGAAAGTACCACGATATGACAATATATGTAGCTGGAAAAAAACTTAATTTCAGTACCTGTGATGCCCTTCTTCCATTTTAAAATATTTAAAACATGATCATAAAACTTTGCTCTTCCTGTATTACAAATTACAAGCCTAACCAAAACTGTTTACTATTGACAGAGGTACAGTCTGAGTGCATCCTCACGCTGTGTATTTCTCAGGCTCTTTGTCTCTCTCTGCTTCCCCATCTCGCTCTCCTGTTTTTATTACTTTCTCTCTTCCTCTCTCTCTCTCCTGTCCCTCTCTGTTTCTTTCTATCTGTCTCTTTATGTGTCCCTCTTTCTCTTGTTGCGTCTCTACCGCTTCTTCTCCTTGTGTCTCTACTACTACTACTTTCTCTCTCTCTCTCTTTCTCTCTCTCTCTCTCTCTCTCTCTCTCTCTCTCTCTCTCTCTCTCTGTGTGTGTGTGTGTCTCGTGTGTGCCTCTGTCTTTCCCCTCTCTCTTTCTCTCTTTCTCCCTCTTTGTCTTGCTCTTTCTCTGTGTATGTCTCTCACTCTCTTTCTCCATATGTCTATTGCCCTCTTTCCTCTCTTTCTCCCTCTCTCTTTGTCCCTCTCTCTCTCTCTCTCTCTCTCTCTCCCTGTCTTGCTCTTGTGTGCCTCTCTCTTTCCCCTCTCGTGTTTCTCTCTTTCTCCCTCTTTGTCTTGCTCTTTCTCTGTCTATTGCCCTCTTTCCTGTCTTTCTCTCTCTCCTGTCTCTCTCTCTCTCCCTGTCTCTCTCTTCCTCTATATGTGTATGTGTGTGTGTATGTGTGTGTGTGTGTGTGTGTGTGTCTCCTGTCTCTATCTGTGTCAGCCTCTCTCTGGGTGTGTGTGTCTCTTGCCCTGTGCTTTACTGATGGGCCCCAGCCTCTGCAGCAGCACTGCAGCTCCATCAATCAGGCCCAGTCTGAGCTCCAGTGCAGCCTGCTCCACACAAAGATGCCTCTGTGATGGGCACACACAGACTCGTCTTTGAGCTCCGCACACACACATTGTCCATTAATGAGACCAGGAAGGGCCCAGCAGGGAATTAATTATTTTCAAATGTGGCCGCGTTATTCAAATGAGTCCATATCCTTATAGATTTATTTGCCTAAGTGAAACTTTCCCTTTATGTTTCAGTTTGAATGACTGCATGTTACTTCTGTCCAGTATAGATGTCTTTAAAGGCATTACAAAGAGAGTATGTAGAAAGTTTTGCATCTTGTTTTTCATAGCCTTAAGCAAGAGGAACATTTGGTCATTTGGCACAGCTCCTCCTCTACATTTGGACATGCTGTGTTGTCCTATGTGCCGCTGATACCACAACTGTTCAAAGTTGATTAAAAGGACAACCACTGAAATACTAAACCCGGACCAAACCACGAGTAAACAGACTGTATATATGCATGGACATAGTTTAAAAATTCTTGGCCCTCCTCTCTCTGTAACTGCTGTAGTGGGCCTCGTTATTTTGGTCTTAAAATGGCTGTATTAATCTGCTCTATGTAATCCTGGTGTTTTTCTTTTTTATCCATAAATTAAGATATGAACATTAATAACAGACCAATGAGCCAAGAGGCAGGCATCCAGTCATACCCCTTAACCAGGTCGCGGGGACCTGCCGGGTCCCTGCCAGCCCGAGACCACCTCTTTTTTGAGGTTTCAGTCTGCTTGATTTAGTGTGGATCAGAGTGCGATTGATGCTTTCAGACTATCAAAAGCAAACCAAACTAAGAGCTTCTGATTCGAATATGTGGTGTGCACCAACTGCTGATGGTGTGAAACCACCCTAAGGGTGTTGGTGGTTTGAGACAAGCATATGCTACTGACAGGATCAAACAGGTAGCCCTGTGTGCTCACCGGCCGGCACGCCCCCGTTCCCCAGTTAAATGGAGTGACAGGGGCTCGGGTTGGGTTCGGATGCCTGCCTCGCCTCTGGCTGCCTGTAGGTTTGCGAGTCCAAGCTGCCTGGGCCAGGGAGACTCTTAGGCAGGGTTTGAGAACCATGTCTGCCAGAGGCCAACTTCCACGCCGGGGGAGGGGATAGGAACCCCTGCCCGTGCCATCCGTACCCTGTGGAGAGGCTCCGTGGGAAGGCCACTGGGCGAGACGGTGCATCTTGGCCTCGCTTCCAGAGGTTTGGCGTGCGGGAGAGCCTCAGCATCCCCGAGCCATGTGCAGTTAAACCCGCTGTGCAAAGAACCTTGAACATACCTCAGTCAGACCAATTTTGGTTTGTTTGCAGATGTACATATATTGCAGATGCTACGTAATAATAATTTTATTGCCTGGTGTGGAGCAAATAATCGAGCTAGCAGTGTGCAAGTGCATCATGACTAAACTGGGCTCAAACTAGGACCAAATCTGTGAATGTGTGAAGTGTCTTGCTCAACAACACAATGACAGTATAAAGTGGCAGCATGGGGACTGTGCTTAAATTTTTCCATCAATGGACTGTTCTACTTACTACTATATATTTATTTACATTAATTATTGCCAATCATTTCTTTGCCATAAAGTCCTAAGGCAGATTTGGTTTAGTCCTGGTTAGTCTTGATTTAATCCTTGTTTCGTCCTGTTCTAGTCCTGGTCGAGTACAGATTTAGCCTCAGATTTAGCCCCATTTTGATGTGATGATTACGCAAATGTGAACACTGTCTGAGTAAACCCCCACACTGTGTCCAGAATGAAGATTGGTTTGTGTCAGCTTGTGTTAAAATAAACAAGTTTACTTCATGTCGAGACCATTAAGTGTACTCCCATACTGGCGTCAGAGCAGCTTTTATTTCATGCCTGTTCGGTGCGGTAAATGCCAGGGAGAAAGAGCTGTTTCTCTGCGTTGTGGGACTCATTTCACATGAAAGCCTGAGCATCTCTGGACAATATTGCCAGCTAATGATACGGCATAATAGTAATTAAAATTTTTACAATTCTCTGGTGGAGGATGACACAGCAGCAATTACTATGCACCATACCAGAGTACGGAGAATGTGCAGCCTTCATAAGAAGAGACATAATACTCTTTGCTTGTTATTGCCTTTAATCATTCAAAGGACGTTGTAATTGCTTTCTTTTGTCATATTTCAGTACAACCTCATCTGATCCAGTAGTATTTTATAGCCAGTTTATTTCTTATTTCTTAGTTTGAAATGTTAATGAGAGATTAGACACAGACTTTTTACATTTGTTCCCCATCAGAGCATTAACTAGCTATAATTGGCAAAACTGAGAATGTAATAAGGTAATCTGTACAGCAGTGTGTCTACAAGGTGTTGATATTGTACCTTTGTGCAACTCCTGCTCGTGTGATGCAGTTTTAATTGTTCTGCTAAACTATTTCACACAGCAAATATTCAAACCCTAACTTGGACTCAACTTTTTAATTTCCCATGTACCTAGAATCCATGTTATTGCAAAATATAATTGTAGTTGTAGTAGTTGTAGTAGTTGTAATAGCTGATGTGGGCTTGGTTTGGTTCTTTACTAGACCTGGTTTAGATAGTTTTGATCTAGGCTTGATGTAGTCTTCAATCCCAGTTTAGTCTTAACTGTATAGTGGTGTATGGGGCTGTGTGAACCATTAAAGCCCTTCTATTTTATTAATAAATCATAGTTTACTGGTTATATTTTGACTACAAATGTATTTAAATCCATATAATTTACAGTATTGTTAATCATATAGTATAGTTCTCTGGAGTATTTAAATTAGAGTTAATCTGCTGTTCAACTGTTGCCTAGTTAAGTTACACTCAAGATTTCAATTAAATTAGACTATGAAACTCATTATTACTAATAGCTGCAGCAGAGGACAGGTGTTGACCTAAGTGTGGGCAAATGTCAGAGCTCACATGTCGCCAAAGCAAATGGCACCTTTCTTCCTCCAAATGACGATGGAGAATTAAACTGAAGTGCGTACTGCAATGAAAGCGACCAGAGCTGTTTATGCAGTAATATTAATGTCAAAATAAAAATGATTTAACTTTTTTATATATTTGTTTTATTCTTTTGTTTTGGAAGCTTATAATAAAACTGTAATTTTCCTGACTGGCTTTGCCCTCAGTATCTATCCTGGATTCCTAACTTCCTCTCCTCTCCTATATCTGCCTTTGAGTGTCTCCTTTCTTCTTCACTCTTTCACAGGCAATCCACTTCCTCCATAGCTCTTTTCAAGACATAATTACCCAAAGATGGAAGTGTGTGCCCGGCGAGGGGAGCGCCGCCATTTGAAGGCAGGCAGTGCAACGGTAAAAAAGTGAATAAAGTCGGAGATGAGAAAATGTTTTACAGTAAATTGGGAAGTGAACAGAAAATATGAGATATGAAAGGAGACAGTTAGAGTCAGTGTGGTTAACATCAGATCCACTGGAGGTGCTGAAAAATAGACACTATAGATCAGCACATTTCAATTTTTCACAATATAATCTGAGTTTTTTTTAAGTAAAATGATGAAGTGGACCTGATTTGCTTTATATAGAGTTGATAAATAAGATATTGAATTCCAAAAGTGTAACACGTATCACTTTTTTATTCACTTTATAGCTTGTGAGAGTAAAATACTTCTGTAGCCACAGCTGCCTTTTAGACAGACTGATGGAAATGAGGCTGAGAATCTGCACCATGTGCCCTTTCAACCACCATCAGTCGTACACATTCATACAGAGATAGGATGAGTACAGTGTCCCAAAAGATTTGAGTAGTCTATGCATTTTTATATTATCTAGCAATTTTTATTTTATTTTTTATAAAAAACATACAGCACATGTGTATGATCAGTTTTAAACCAAAGAACAAAAGATGTATTGGTTGAGATTTTGCAATTTTCTAAATTAATTAAGAAACCTTATCAGATCTCATGTCAGTGTTCAGTATGTGTCACTTAGAATCAAGATAAAACCATCAAGCTCAGCTTGTATTAAAACTGTACCAAACCAGAGACTTCACACGGTGGAGAATAATTACCTGGCTAGCCCAGATTATAATTTTGTGATAACATTGTTAACATCCCAAGTCCCTGAAACATTCGTTAATGATTGATATACAAACACAAACAGGTCTTCACTCCAGCACCACAAACAAAGAGCTAACCACCGTAAGCCTCATTTTGTATTGCTTGGCCACGAGCAATGCTAATTCCTGTTAGAGCTGCCAGGTATTAGTGACACTCAGAACAATGTGAAATCCCTGTTAGCCAAACCCAGACACCACAGGGGCTCAGCTCAGCTGGAGTTTCCATTAGCCTGCAGTATATCCTCACATATATACACGCACACACATACACACATACGCACATACGCACATCTACACATCTACACACATATACATAGACAGACAAAAGACCTGTGCTTTGGGTGGAGGGCTCTCTGGCTCAGCCCCCTGATTCCCATTAACCTGTGGGAGCCCCGGCGTGGCGGGGACAGAGAGCCCTCATTTGTCAGCCTGCCGAGGGTCCTGGAACTGAAGGTCGTTAGCAAATAGAGTTCACCTCTAATTACTGCTGGACTTCCCTTAGCATGAGAGGCCATAATAGAGCATGCATTATATATAGCTGCCTATGTGTGTTAATGGGGAGCCATAGGAGGACAATGTGCAGTGGTGTGAGAGCCAGCTAGTTAAAGTGTCTTAGTCATTGTATAGAAAACATGCACCAGCTCGGGATGCCATAGCTTTTTTATCGCTACCAAGGACATTTTCACAACAAGTTGACAGGTTTTATGTTAATAGAACAAGCATTTACCCCTCAACTAGATGATCTCAACTGTATTTTGGCTGACCCTACTTCAACTACCCCCCACTGACCACTGGTGGCACTGGTTTGTGGGTGGACAAGTGACAATATTTAATCCTCATTTTGGTGTGTGGTGTGTGAGCCAGATTGTGAATAATAGGGCTGAATAATTTTTGGGGAAAAAAGCTCTATTTCCAATTTATTTCTCAACATCAAAATTCTAAACATGTCCAGGAGCATCAACAACAGAGAAGACTGAAATATGAACTGATAAACTAATACAAGAATCACATGCATTTCAGAACAAATTTTGAAATGCATATAATAAAAAAGAAGCAATGCAGAAATTTTAGGTAAAATAACATATTTTGAGAAAGAAAATTATATTTATGGGCATGTATAGTACTCATACCTAATTTTACTACATTTTTGGCACACACCTGGTCATGTTAAAGGTGCTTTGTGTAACTTTTCTGGTGGAGAGTCTGTCAAATGTATGTGTGTGTGTGTGTGTGTTTGTTTTTTTTTCATGGACATGTTATTGCTTTGTCTGGAATGTTTCTCAGTATAGCATCAAACATTTCTATCATCACAGAGTCCAAACCAGATCAAGTTACTGGTCAGATCTGTGGAGAGGCAACCCCACTCAGAGTCAGAAGGCCAGTTTTTTCTTGGTATTTTTGAGCTATAAAACCATCTGTAATTGAATAGATGTAATGTAGAGCTGTTTAATGTCATACTGTAGAACATTCCAGGCAGAGCAATGACATACCCAGGGAAACAAGCAGGTGACCGACCGAAACCAAAAAGTTACCACCTTTAAGAAACAAAAAAGAAAATTACAAAAACAACACATTTTGAACTATTCTAAAGGATGCCACACACTACAGTATTTTTCAGTCTTAAACAATTTTTAAACGTGTGACAAAAAGCGCACACCATAGTCATGAGGAGAATCATATGAGATTTTAAATCTTTGATCGCAAAGACTGCTACTGGACATGACTCAGGCTATAAAGTTAAGAGCGCAGCTTGCGACAGCTGTTTCCTGTCTAGAGTAAAACTACTCACTTTGAGACTCTTAAGTGTTCAATAGATCAGCGCATTGTACTTCGAGTTTAGATACAGGTCAAAACTGAGTTATTATTATTTGTGAAAAGTGGTGTAATACTTCAGATACATTTAAATGCACTGAAGGTGTGCGATAAAGTACACAGAACATAGAGTCACTATCAGTAATCTGCAACTTCATCCCAATTTGTGCACTGCATGGGTGTAAAGAGACACATGAGGAACTACTCTCACCTTTTTACTTTTAAAGAACACTTCAGATTGAGTAATTAGCACTGTTTTGTGGACTGGGTGTCATTATTTGTGGAGGACAAATTCTGTGGATAATATGAATGAGGTGCTGCGTTTAAATGTACATCTTTACAAGAGGTGAGTAATAACGTCTTTTAGTCATTGTTTTCGCTATTTCTTGAGTTTGTATCTTGTGCCTCTGTGTCCGTCACTCCTCTGCCCCTGACGCTCTGTTTTATTTGGTGTTATCGTATTGTTGCTGATGTTTGGTGGTTACGATCTGACAGAGCAGCTCAGAGTCACACTGACACCGCACACGAGGAGCACAGCAGCTTCAAAATCACACATGAAGACACAAAGTTGGGTCACGCTTCTCCGAACTCGGGGAGAAGCAAATCGGGTAAATTCTTCTGTAGTGTGTGGCAGCCTTAATGTGACTAGGTCCGTATTGTGATCTTAGGATTTTCAGTGTGTGTTGCCAGTTTTTGCCAATTTTTAGTGGCCAATGACTCTCCAAACTTTTAAAAGCTTATCATCCCTTGAACTGTCCCACTACAGAGCAGAGCATGTGGCTGGAATAGGCAATATTGATTATGGAATTACAGAGGCAATCATACTCGTTGTGCCCTTCACACCGTAAGTCCCCTCTTCTACTGTCCCAGAGTCAGAGGAGAGGACACAAGTGGCACCTGTAACTCCTTTTAATCGCCTACACCAATGTTTAACCCCTCTAATCACTGCACCAGGACATAATATTTAACTTTATTATGATTTATGAAATGGATACGAGGGCCTCAACAGCACTTGTGAGAATTCAGTATTATTCTCAAGGACACTTTAGCAGGCGAGCTGATTGAGAATGTGGCATAATGGGCAAAATGGATGACTGGTGGTTTTGATGGTGCTGGAACTACTGGGAAAATCCAAGTCTGTTTTTCATGTTTTGCATCAAGTTGAAGGATTTTGCACAGAGATCCGCCGCACGCTGTGTTCTGAGCACTTGTATGCATCATCCCCTCTCTCTGTTTGTGTTCCAGTGTCATTCAGGACATATTGTGCAGCTCACAGAGGCAGAGTTTAAGGCTGACAAAACAGTGGAGTCAGTGGAGGGATGAGTGTTATGGGCTTGGGTTGCCAGATTGGTTGTAAATCATCTTTATGAGAATGCAGAAGGGCACAGTAAAGATCATGAGTTTGCAAGCATTTCCATAATGATTCTATAATGATTCATTCGGATATTAGAATGAAGTCGGAGTAGAGCACCAAAAAGTCGTTATATTTGCTCATTATCTGTTGTTTTTAAAGGCACACTATGTGACTTTTTTGAGGCGGGGTTCACAGCTTGCTTGTCTCTATGTAAATTTTATAGCTTTGCCTGAAATGTCCCACAGTGTGACATTAAACTGATCTATCTTATCATTTCTCAAAAATACCTAAGGTGAATTCTTACTGTGCCAGGTGCCATCTGCTTGTCTCCATGGAGAAAGATTTGCTTAAAGGTGCACTGTGTAACTTTTCTGGTAGAAGGTCCGCCACCTGCTTGTCTCCATAGAGATATTAATGTTTTGCCTTGATTATTCTACTGTATGGAAATAACTATGGCAACCACAATGAAGACAGATTATTATTAGTCATATCTATGGAGAAGCAAGCCTGCATATGCTAAGAACTCATGTTTTAAGGTATTTTTGAGCTATCCAACACCTGTGATTGAACAAATGCAAGGGAGATATGTGTAATGCCTTACTGTGGAACTTTCCAGGCAAAGAAATAATGGACCCTCCATCTTAGAAGTTACATAGTGCACCCTTACTGCCATACTATGGACCATTCCAGGCAAAGCAGTAACATCTCTATTGAGACAAACAACTGGCTGACCCTCCACCAAAAAAAGTTACATAGTTTACCTTTAAGTATTTCAAGAATTCAATTTTCATATTTCTTTAATTAGATTATACATAATGGTGTGTTGGTTGCAATTTCTATCACAGTAAAAGTATGGTAAAGTAAAAGCATAAATGAAAATAGCATGATAACTAAAAATGATCAGTTATTATTCATAAAAAGTAGCCACAGTTGTTATTCTTTTTTATTTAATCTAATCCAGGCGATTACCAGGAAACAGTATTTTCTTGGTAATAATTATATGATGCAGGACTACAAAATGCTACCTTCAATACCTTATTACTCAAAAGAAAATCTGACTTCTCATTAGCTGTGTTTGCCCTTTTCTATGTTGTAATTTACACACAACAATTTAATTAATTATGAGTGAAAATGGTCCTAATAAAATACAGTTTCATTATATAATTTCATTATAGAGGCCTGCTCACCAATACTGTACACTATCTACAGTGGCGTACTGCAGCTGTTTCTCAGTGGCACTAGTTACTCTGTTTATGATGTACCAAAGACAATTTCACACATGGGGTCTCCCGCTACATTTGCAAATAACACAACGCATAGCTGTGATATGTGGAGTAGAGATGCTGTTTGTTTATACCTGCAAATAAGGAAGGCATATGCGTGTGTGCAAGATGATAGGAGAACATAGAATACTTGGACTCTTTACCTATAATTCCTAGTATACTGAAATAGTGTTGCTAATTAAATCAAATCTTTGGATAAGAACAGATTGCGTGCTCTGTGGTCCATATTACTAATGTTAAATGGCTAAACCTTTACCTGTCCGTGGAGATTATGAGGCCAAATGCATTTACTTACCTCAGACCATCACTTAATTGGAATCCAGTAGTTTAATTGAGGGTATATGCAGGTAAAGATTATCTATCCATTTCACTTTCATCTCATGATGGACTGTGCTTATCAAAGTAATTACAGCTGCCAGTGAAAGGCGTCCACACATTGCTCCAACGGCATTTCTCAAGGAGGATCCTGTGGAACGAAGCTTATGTGTGTGTTTATGCCTCTGTTTTGTCTTCCCGTTAACCACAAATTGGTCGTATTAATCCAAATAAATTAAAAATGTAATTCCCTTATTTCTGTATATTAATTGCAGTTTTGCATTTTAAACCTCCATTGCACTGTATACATTTGTCTGTATAATGTTATAGGACCCAAGCTGTAGTTCTGTAATACCAACAGTAGTGCTATATAAATACTGCTGTACACACGTAAACATTATAATCAGCTTAAAGTTCTTCCACCTCTGTTCCATTTTACAGTTTGCTATATTCAATTATATGCCCATATCCTCTGTCCGCATCATTATCGCTCTGACTTACCTTATGCGCTTCCCAAAATCTATACATTATTATTGATCCTGCTCTAAGTATAAACTTGGCAGCTTCGACCTCAGCGTTCTTTTACCTATTCAGTGACGCACCTCCTGTGAACTTAAAAACCCTCTTCATGTGGCCTTTATACTTCATATTCTTATTATCCTCATCTGTACAAGGCTCCACTGTTAATACAGATTTTGATATGACAATGTTAGTGAAAAATGGTAATTTTAAACACAAAAAAAATAATTATTTATTATTATGATCTGATTCTTATATAAATCCAGACCATATAAAACTATTTGCAAAAGTTGTTGATACATAATGATTAGTATTTAGGCTATTTCTTTTTTTTTAACACTACTACCACAGTCTTTAAACTAAACAGCAATACCAAGGTTTAATTTTCCGTTTTACTGCACATCACTGGCCTAATTACAATCACATGCTTAAAGTTATTGGCTCACATTAGGACGTACCAACACTCGTGCTTGTTATTGAAATAATCAATAGTGGACCAGCGCTCCCTTAGACACCTGTACAGGCACTGGCCAATAAACCTGGCTCCTCAGTCCTCCTCTGTTTGCTCCTCTGATGGTATTTTAATGGGCTTGGAAATGAAGGCATTCCCACCTGAGGAAGCCGAGGAAAGACCACAGTGTATTGTTATGAGCTGCAGGTTTTCATTCACTGCAGTGAAACACAGGACCTCCATACTCGTTCTTCTTTTCTCCCAATATTAGCTCCAAAAACAATATTATTTACCCTGATCTCTCCCTGGGCTGGATTTGCTTAGCTGTTTACTTTCAGCACATATTGGGTTGTGACTGGGGAAGGCATGGTATGTATGACCGTCGGTGCAAAAAAAAAAAAAAGTAAAGTGAGATGCAGGATAATGAATTATTTAAATCATGTAAAAAAAAAAAAAATGGACAAAAGTTAACTACTCCCTCCAGGCAAATATAAGGCAATGTCCACCGGCAATTTGACCAGAAGCTGGTTGGATGAATTGCAAAATGTCCCATCCATCAATTTTCTTCCATTTATCCGGGGCCGGGTTTCGGGGGCAGCAATCTAAGCAGAGACCTTTGCCCCAGACACTTGCGAGGGGCCTCCTTCCAGTGGGGCATACCAGAAACATTTCTCCAGGAAGCATCCAGAATGATACCACCTCACCTGGCTCCTCTCAATGTGGATAAGTAGCTGCTCTCGTCTGAGCTCCTCCAGTGTGGCTGAGCTCCTCACCCTATCTCTAAGGAAGCATCCAGCCACTCTGCAGAGGAAACTCATTTTGGCCCGTTTGTATCCACAATCTTGTCCTTTCAGTTATTACCCAAAGCTCATGACCATAGGTGAGGGTAGGAATGTAGATTTTCTGGTAAACTGGTAAAACCAATTACACCAATTCGCCTGTCAATCTCATTCTCCATCCTACCCTCACTCTTGAACAAGACCTTGAGATACTTGAACTCCTCCACTTGTGGCAGGGCCTCTCCACCCACCTGCAGAGGGCAAACCACCTTTTTCCAGTCATGAACCATGGCCTCGGATTTGGAGGAGCTGATCCTCATCCTAGCCACTTCACACTCAGCTGCAAACCGCCCCAGTGCATGCTGTAGGTCCTAGATCGATGGAGCCATCAGGACAACATCATCAGCAAACAGCAGAGATGACATCCTGTGATCCCCAAACAGGACCCTCTCGGGCCCCTGGCTACACCTAGAAATTATGTCCATAAGCTCCGGTGACAAAGTGCATGTTGGTGGAGTCCAACACGCACTGGGACATGGTAGAATGCCTTCTCCAGGTGCATAAAGGCTCCCACGAGGCTTGATAGGACTCCTTCTTCAGCCTGACGGCATTCCTTACTTCCAGGGTCCACCACCAGGTTTGGACACTGCCCTCGTGACAGGCACCACAGACCTTACGACCACAGCTATGAGCGACCATACTGACAATAGAGGCCGAGAACATAACCCACTCGGACGCTATGTCCCCAGCCTCCCTCGGGATCTGGGAGAAGCTCTCCTGGAGGTGCCAGGTCTTTCTGGCTTCCTCCTCCACCAGTGCACTCAACTCACCACCAGGTGGAGATCAGTTCACTTGAGTGTCCAAGACACCTGACTGTAGGTCAGATGACACGACAATAAAGTCAATCATCGACCTCTGGCCTAGGGTGTCCTGGTGCCACATGCCCTGATGGGCACCCTTGTGCTTGAACATGGTGTTCATTATGGACAAGCTGTGACTACCACAAAATACCGCTTGGGTTCAGAGGCCATACCTCTCCAGGTTGTCACTCTCATTGCCAACGTGGGCAGTGACCAGAAAGATCAGTTTTGTCATATTTTTTATTTTTGTTTCAGTCACTGTATTGTTGGTTGATTCAGTTATTGCAGTTATTACAGTATGGAAATTGGTATCAGAACTGGGAAAGCTGTATTGGTACATCCTTAATATATACTGCACTGTGTATTGTGTAACTTTTTTGGTGGAGGATACGCCACATTTCTTTTCTTTAGGCATATGGTATTGCTTTGCTTGCTATGTTCCACAGTATGACATTAAAAGTCTATTCAGCTTTTGTGTCATTAGAGGTGATTTTATTATTCATAAATACCTTTAAATACCTCTCCATCAAACTGATCGGTACCTGCCTAGATTAGTTTAATGCCTTACTGTGAAACATTCCAGGCTGATCAGTTAAGGTCATCTACATGGAGACTACCATGTGGTGTACCCTATCCAAGAAATGTTAAGCAGTGCACCTTTAATGCTCATACTTGCTGGATATAGGCTCTAGCAACCTCTCACAATATGCATAGACATGTTTGTTATAGTTTAGAGTAATCTAAAATAGACCTATTATCAGTTTTGGACGCCTATACTACCACTGAATGATTTGTTCTGATGTGCTGGCAGTTTCTTTAGTTGGAAAGTCTTCATTGTAATTTTTCATCTGGTGGTGCTGATGCTGAGCGCTGGGTGCAGTCCAGCCCGCACTGACACAACCTGCTGACTGGGTAAATGTCTCCTAATTCCATGAAACTTACTTAAATGGTGTGAAAATCGTGCCCTCTAGGATTATTGAGCTCTCCCTCTCCCAATCATGTATCTTTTTTTTTTTTTTCCAACTTTCCCTTATTTTTCTGTCCCAAATATGAGCCAGAGACATCATGGACTGTACTGAATCATTTACTAATCATTTACTGGAGAACACTGAGAGGCAAGAAAGCTAACCACTTTCACTGTCCTTTCCTGTTGGCTATTTTTGTAACTTGTAACCAGTCTCATAAAGATACATAAATGAGAGTTGTGTTTGTAAGGACACCTGGCTGAAAAGCTATGATGAATTTCCGTTGCTACTAGCTTGGGTTAAAACAAGAAAGCCAAATGGAACAAAACATGTTGTCAGAGCTTGGAATAATCTGTTTTATTTCTAAGAAAAAACCTTGAAATTGAACTTGGCTATCAATCTAGAAAAAGACAGTAGGGTGGTGCAAGAGATGACAGCCAATCACAGTGCCTCGGGGCTGCAGACAGGGGATAAATGCTGAAGGAAGGGTGCTCAGGAGGTTGTTGCTTAGAGACAAGTGGAGCAGAGCTTTCCTCAGACAGTGACAGAACAATATGGGACGAAAGGTGAATATGCTAGTTCATGTAAGTCTTTAATAAAGACCTATAACGTTTTCAGAATTACATTTTGAAATAATATTCAACACATATACTGTATTTTCAGTCTAATGTCAAACTGTAAAAGTTGCAGTAAAAAAATTCTGACCCAAGATCAAAGATGCCAAGATGTTAACTCTCATTGCTATTCCATTCTCTCTCTGTGTTGGAATTGATAAAAACAAAAAACGCATACAACAAGGTGTTCCTCTTTTTTCTTCTTGTTGAGGTGGTGGCCCTGCTCCACACAAAATGTCTTGTTTTTATTTATTCCAACTTTTTGCGTTAAAAATACTTTTTCGTGACCGATTTTTTTCACCACCAAAGAAGGTGTTCATTGTGTTCATTGTGATCCATGGTTTGAAAGTGGACCTCCATAGATTAGCATGGACAGAGAGAATCAGTTATCCAGAGCAGACCTTTAATTACTGTATAAATAATAGATGAAACTACACAGAGACTAAAGGATTTATCGAGCTGGCCTGACTTACTCCATGTTCCAGTGCCAATGCGAGTACAGGCCCATAACATGCTCGCTCACAGGAATAGATAATACAAGTACTGCCAGATTTTTCTTAAGCATGGGGAACTTGGATGGGACAAAGAAAGCACATTTGCTTCTTTAATTTCTTTCTGTTATGTAAAAGTAGTCACATTGTCACTTGTCAAACTTGTGAAAAGTGGCGTCTGGTATTTAAAGAAAAAATGTTCTGAACAAATGACAGCCAGTACAATGACTTCAATTTTGCTTTTTACTATTTTGAAGTATGAATTTTTAATTACTGCTTTTCATTTTCTTTCTCTTATTTATGTTGGAGTCGCATTTGGCTAGCCTATGTGGGAAACTCTCTACGTCCCTTTAAGCGAGCTAAACCTACATTTGTACAGCTGTATGCAGTTGAAAAGTACAGTTTACCAATGTATTTTGAAAGGCCTAAACTAGGTGAAAATGATAATGTTAAAACTACTAAATAGTTGCATTCACTGATAATGTAAAAACGTATGGTAAATATTGTAAATGTTTTGTCTTCACCCCAAACCTCATTATGCGCTCGATCTGTGCTCACTTTGGCTCAGGGCTCCGGGGCTGTTCACAGAAATTGTTTGGTGAAGCTTCCAAGACATGAAATCATTCCAAACTCAAAGCTGCAGAGCTGAGAGGCCAAGGGAGGGAGGAGGGCTATGGGAGGTCTGGGGGGTGTGAGGAGGTACAGGGAGGGGAGGGCGTGGGTCATAGGGATATTAGGGAAATGTTTGTAAATCTCCATCAGGAAATAGTCTGAGGGAACTATTTCAGCCCCAGCATTAAACGTGCGCTATGTAACTTTTTCTACTTTCTCATCTGCTTGTTTCCATGATATTGCTGTTTTTACTTTCCCTGTAATGTTTCACAGTATGGCATTAAACATGTCTATCTCAAATGCGAAAAGCTGGTGGCACAACCGGGTTGAGTCACAGGTCAAATCTGTGAAGAGGCAATCCCTGCTCACTAATTTGTGAAATGAATAATACTAGGTGAGTTTATTGCTATACTGTGGAACAATATTGGCAAAACTATAACATTTCCACAGAGACGAGCGATTTGCAAATAAAAGTTCCATACTACACCTTTAAAAAACTAAAGAGGAATATGAGTTATTCTTTGTGACTTGTAGAAACACCAAAGATTTAGTATTTTACATAACAATGTTTTGTACTTCAACGTTTTGACACAGTGAAGGGAGTTAACATATTTTAATTTTTCATTTTGTTCTATTCTGTTGGAAAACTCCTGCATTTTTACATTTGCCAAGCGTAATTTTGAGCCCTTTTTTACATTTAAACAAATTGGCCCCATGCCTAACAAGAGTAATGACCATTTTTAATTCCCACTGGCGTATTGTGCAAATGCAAATTGAACAGGCTCCCACCCTGAGCTGCTGGATATTGTTATGCTCCACACATGGTCCTCTATTTCATGGCACCAGGCAGTGGAAGCCATGTGTACAAAGGTGCATAATGAGACTGTTAGTGAATTTACAGTAGAAGCACAACTGGGAGCACACTGATAGACACAAGAGTCTGAGGAATACCTTGTGAATAAGAATGTTTACAGTTTCAGACAGTATTTTCTCATCTAAAACAAGCCAGCGAGAAGGGCAAAGAGTTGTAAACAAGTGCTTTGGTGACAACACGGTGTTTACATGGGCCTACCTGATAAAGTCTGGAGCAATAGACTTCTGTATTCAGCGCTGTGCTACATGTGCTGCTTTGAGATCTATGTGGCGGTGAATCTCTCTTATCAGAACAACCAGAGTGACTGCTGTTTTATCAACCGGGCTCAAACCATTTATTACTGTGTGTCTGTATCCTGTCCTGCTGTCCTGTTTTTGTCTGATTTGGAAATTGGATTTACAGTGTGGATTTTTTACTAAAATAAGCGATTAATACAATATAGTTAATTCTATACATTAAGATTTACATGCATGATGCCAAGTTACAGTATATTATTTGAAATGAGTGATATATCAGTAACAGTATAGACAGTAACAGCATATCTGTGCTCTGTACTGATATAATATGTAGATTTTTTTCCCATTGCCCCATTCTTTGTGCCCTTTTTGAACAGACTAATGGCTAAAAATGGAAATGGAAGAGTTATATGCTTGTATGTTTACACAAACTTGTATCAAATAATTTTATATCTCTGTAAAATATATTTTGTTATTATTTTTACAAAATGAAAAGTGAATCTGTGATCTTTACTTTAACTTAAGATAAATTTGTGGGTCTCTATAGATTTAAAAGCAAAAATATCAGTATCGGCAAACATTGGTTATAGACCATAGCAACAGCAAAATATCAGATATTTGTATCAGCTCAGAAAACCCATATCAGCCCGTCCCTAAATATTATTATATGTGTCGAGAAATTGATAAGATAACTTAATAATGTTTTGTATTAAAATGCACTAAAACTCCTTTCCTACTATGATCAATTTTAGCTTGGCATAATTTGGCATTATCTTAGCTCCAACTCAGATTGAAAATTTCAATTAAAATTTGCATCTTAACAAAAATGGATTACAAAACACCAATGCAATTTGATTGAAAAATGGCAAGACATTTTAAGTATTCATTTTTGAATAAGAACTGATAATTTTCAATAGCTGTCAGTTTTGCATTTGGGTATCAACCCGCCCATATCTAACTCACAACAGACTCTCCCGTTCCACATTCAAAGCTAGTTTTGTCTCAGATTAGTTGTTCCACGTCTGGATGTCATGTTACTTTTTGCCATTCTTCTCTCATTTCCAAGCTAAGACACTGGAAAATGTTTACACCCGCCATCTGCAATGCCAATTAGAGGAGCTTTTACTATTCTGTGCAACATCTGTTAATTTGTGTCCTATACTTCTTTGCACAGCCCACCAGGGACCAACTGTCACACTACTCCAGGTGTATTCACTAACATGTATCCAATTAGGCAGCAGCCATTTGACCCTTGATTAAAACCCCATTCCAGTGACCCTCTGAACAGCGCAGTGCTTCAGATGATTTCCCAAACATTTGTATCCCGGTATTACAGATGCATTAGCGGGCCGGGCGCGCAGCTGGGACTTTGTTGTGGCAGTTGTTTGGTGCAGAACTCTTCAGTGGCATGAGATCGCTGTGTGGAATTTTAATTTTCCTCCACAGGCCTGATATTTTATTGCCAAAGGTGAAGCCAGGGTGTTTTAAGGCAAGTGCAGGGCTGAATACTGCGGTATGGATTCTGTCTATGAAGTATTGTTGTACAGATAGAAGTTGAAGGAAGTATGTGAGCGATATATTTTTTACCTTTACTTTATTATTTTGAACCTTTATTATTTTGACCTGAGAGAGTGGCAGCAGGTCACAGTAGCTTCCAGTATTTTGTTATTTTTGCTGCTAAATTTATTATTACCATTTATATTTTTGCTCTTTGGTATTATAATATATTGTGATTTGTGAGCTATTGTGCCCAAATAATTCCCCTTGTGGATCAATAAAGTGTGTCTAAGTCTAAATGATAATACTCTTGCATCACTACACTTTCATCTTTCAACCTCAAATTTGGTTTAAAAAAAACTTGGGAAACTTTGGGAAAGAGTTTCTTGTGCCTTTGTTATTTAAACAGCTACTTCTTCTGGTGGAGGATTCACCATTTGCTTGTCTCCAGTGAGATGTTATTGCTTTGTCTAGAATTTTCCACAGGGTTCTATTAAATGTATTTGTCTCTGTAGAGCCGAGCAGGTGATCTCTCCAAGTCGGGTCTATGGAGAGGAGACTAAACTTATATTATGAGTGCATGTTTTCCCAGGTATTTTTTAGCAATAAAAACAACTGTAATGGAGTTATAATAATGTGGATCAATCCAGGCAAAGCAATAACATCTCCATCATGACAAGTCGGTGGTTACATAATGCGCAGATTTATTCTTTTAATTATTTTCCGCAAGTTGACAATTCAATCCTCGCTCTTAAAAGTTCATATACTGTTGCTGTGTTCGTGACCAAAACTATTACATACATACTTAAGTATGTATTAGTAAAACTTTTATCATTGTGTCTTTTTGGACAAGGCAGGTTATTTTCTATCCATCCTGATAACCTTGCAGTACTTTTTTATTCACTGACAACTTTACTGACAATACCTAACAACTTGAGGCAGGTACATTTTATTATAACGATTCTGCGGACTTAAAGGCATTACATCGGCCTTGCTATTATTGGCTCCACATTCACAGAGCTTGCAGTGCCTTGGCAACAAAGAGCAAAGTTGTACTGTATATTAAATATGCAGTATTTGGCTGCCTTTGCTACTCCCCCTTCATACATACAGAGTACATACTGAATACAGATGACATGTACCTTTTCAGCCTTATACCGCTATTCTCCAAATCCTCCTGAAAATCTCTCTAGGACACAAGTACTCCAACCAAAATCTGGATGGAGATGGAGCAAATGAAGTTTATAAATATTGCATTGGGCTTGGGGTCACTGGAGAGACAAGGTACTCCTGCAAAACACTGTTAAGTTTGGCTCTGCTTCTCCACCTGCACTGACTCTTTCTACTGTAAAACAATAGTGTGCCAGTTAAAGGTGCACTGTGTAACTTTACTGGGGAAGTAACTTGTCTCCATGGAGATGTTATTGATTTTATTACCTAAAAATACCTAGAAAATGGTAAGTGACCTGACCACTTCTCTCTCTCTGCTTTGATATGTTTAATGCCGTACTGTGGGGCATTACAGGCAAAGCAATAACATCCCCATGGAGACAAGCAGGTGGCACGCTCCTAGAAAAGTGACATATCGCACCTTTAACGTTGTGTGTATAGTTCTGTTATTCCAAAGAGCCACATTATCTCAGTGCTAACTAATATAATTTGCACTGTAAAAGCTTGAGACAGTAAACCTGCTGTTTGCCTAATTATTTTAAACACTATGAAAATGTATAAAGAAATCTGTAGACTAGTATAATTAAACATACTAATTATTGTTTCTGAGAGAATACAAAAAACCTTATTGGATTTCCAGTCTCCCATAAAACATGCAGTTCTAATTCTTTTTAAAAGCTATACCAAAACTCATGAGCTTGTACATGCTGGATCAAATAAACAAAATAAATGAAAACGCTGCAGTTTGATTTCTCCTGTCCAAACCCAGCGTCGTGGATCTTGACTTGGTCCGGTGGTGTGGAGAGGTGCTCTGCTCCTCTTGCATCTGTGGCACTTTGACAGCCCGTGTGCTGCGTTCATGACTGGAGTCTAGAAAAAGCCCCCAAGTCCCCAAACTTCAGTCTTCAGTGTTATGGAGTGGACCGCCTTGACAACGCCATGACAATGCCTTGACAACATGAGACTTCTGAACATGCTGCTATGACAGGGCCTCCAACCGCATTGTTTTATATTCTTGTAACATTACAGAAACAATGCTTGTCACTATCAGTATTGTTTGCTGTGTTATAGAGTGGGAGACTACAGTGTAATTATTTGCACAGTGGTTTGAAGTTCCATTTCTGTCTTAGCTCTGGGATGTGTAAAGCTCTGACAACAGTACTGATCATGCATAACTTTATTTTGGGTGATGTATATCTAGTAGTGACTAGTGGGTGTAATATTAGACAGGAAAGGAACTGTTTTCATTGAGTTTGGAATAAGGGCCAATTTGTGATGGCATTCGGTCAGCACATCTACAAAACTTAACGGGCCTGTACCCCATTTTCAACTATGAGTCACAAACAATATGACTGGATTAAATTGTCTTTTCCTGGCAGTTGCTTCTTTATAGTTCCCATCTAACAAAATGTGTTTTAGAATGCATAGGGAAGTAGGCCTGTCAAGATAACATAATGGGATGCATGATAAATTCAAAAACAATTGCAGATTTTGAAATGTAATAATCAAAACTATGGTAATTATGAATGACAAACTTACACTGACATAATGTAACACCTGATCATATGGATGTCTCTATTAGGGATGTAACAATAACCGAAATATCATGCTATTGTATCGTCAAAGTTCTCACAATAATATCGTTAACCGTCACAATATATCGAATTACAAGTCTCTTTGCTTAAATTAAGAGTTATGGTGCAGCAATAGACAGCGGGAACTACATAGACCATGATCCTTTGCTCCATTTCAGTGCAGACTACATGAAGAAATAACAGTTCTAATCACGTTTAAGTCCTTATTCTTAAGTCTTGTCAAAGCGTTTTAAGAGGAAAAAGTAGCATATTAACAGTTTTGTTAGCCTTCACAAAATATCACAATTAATATTGTACCGTGAGATGTATATAGTGAAAATATCGTACAGAGAGATTTGGATATTGTTACATTCTGAATCATGAGCCACACCAGCATATTGTGAGCTTTCCCACGATATTGCAATAAATATCGTACTGTGTTGTTCATAACATGATATTGTATCGTGAGACTTGGATATCATTACAGCCCTAGTCTCTATGGTTGCCAGATATTACATTTGGTATTTTCCCATATCCTGCTTATTTGAATTCTAACCCAAAAAGGCCACTATAAGAATCATATTTTGTTTGCTTCGTACTCCTTTTTCTTACCTCTTCATCTTATCTCTTTCTTCCTCTGTCTGCTTCTCTCTGTTTCTCTTATCAGCTTGTGTAAAACCATCTGTCCCCGCTCCCCAGTGAAAAGGATGACATTTGCTCTTGGATATTGTAGTCACTTTTTGCCCTCAAGTACCTGAACATACAAGCAGACATGGGCAAACAGCAGATGCGTCACTGTCACTCTACCCAAGCGTGTTTGTTTTCATTCATGTGGAAGCTGCAGTTTACATGAGACATTAAGCGTGTGTGTGCGGTGTTAGCAATATCTATCCATGCATGTAACACGCTTAGCTCTGTAATTAGATTAGATTTCAACAGTAATGACCACTGGCTAAAGATGCAGCCACACAGATGCAGTACAGTAATAGATGCCAATACAGAATGCTGGCAATTCTGAAATATTTTACCTACACTGTGCACTATGTAACATGCCTAGTCAAGCATCACTTGTTTGTCTCCATGGAGATCATGTCAATTCGACCGGAAAGTTTAAGTACGGCATTAAAGTTATCTTCATGGAGGCTCAGATCTGTGGAGACGTATTAGGGCTGTGCCAAAAATCCAGACATTGATAGATCCAAACTTTGGTCCATCTTGATGATAAGACAAGAGCATTTTAATCAGTTGTGCGCATGTTTTTAGGCTTAATATACAAATATATAAATGTGGATTTCTCTTGAATTATTGCTCCTATCAACACAAAATAAAAACTGTAGTTGATTCCAGAGGTCCACCTGCAGGGGTGTCAAACTGGGGAGTAAAGGGTTCTGTTTATCCAGGGCCCAGTGAGACAAGGGGTGCGTCACAAAGACTTCTAATATGCATTGTTCATAAACTGGCGTGTTGTGTGGGCCAGCCAAGATTATTTGAACCTGGGGCCCAGAAATTGGCGCTACACCTTTGTCCACCTGTCTTTGTTTTCAATAAGATGAAAGGAAATCAAATCAATATGGGGGAAAAAAATGTTTATTCATTTTTGTTTGTTTTTTTCATATCGCCCCGCCCTTGCATGCATGTTTTGTGTGAGTACATGCATAGATAGATCAGGTTAATGCCATACTGTAAAACATTTTCCAGGCAAAGCAAAATCATCTCCATGGAGACAGGAAAGATGGCATACTCTCTAGAAAAGTTTACATGCTACAGCTTTAATCTAAGGTAAATGACTCACTACACTGCTCCCAAGCCTGGAGTATTTGAGGATTCTAATAGGAGAGACAACTGGTGTACAGCTAAAACATAAAAAAGTTTAGATGCAAATTGTCTGCTGATGATGTATTGATAGTGAAGTCACACAAATATGTTTTTCTTATAAGACCATTTCCCCAAACCATTAAGAACTTAACTGCAGAAAAACTCCCTTCTCATCATCTGTGAACTATACATCATCCAAGTCTATTACTATTGTTGCTAAAGCAGAATTCCTTAAGGGCCGAAATAACCAAGGAAAACGGACATGGTGGAGATTTATTGCTTGTAATTTCAAAGCTGAAGCCAAACACAGATTGCAAGACTGCTTTTAAAAGTCCACCCATTTAGGAAGGTGCTGGGGCATCTGATATATTGTACTGCTAACTCTATGGTCTTTTCATTAAGATTTCTTGTAGTCCAACATTCTTGATATACGTCCATGTCAAATTTATAAGCCTGGACGCATTCTCTTTTACGACAGCACTTAAACTAGTTTGATGGAGGCTGTTATAGTTTAGCCCTTCAGTTTTACTCAGTCGTTTCATCTGTCAACACAGGGCTCAAGGCGTCCAGCAAACTCAAGACAAGCTAGATGAATGTAAACCATTTGTTGTTATTGTCTTTTTTAAACAAAATCTATTTGTTGAGTGAGCAAAATAATGTAGTCCCTGAGAAGAAAAAAACATTCAAAATGTCTGCCTTAAAGAGGGGGTATTGAGGTGTAAGGTTAGGCTTGATTGTCTCTGTAGGAACATGCATTTTTATATTGAACAGACTCTCCTTTCTACAGACCTGACCTGTGACATGGTCTTGTAGCTCCACTTGCTTTTCTCCTTGAAAAGAGATTAGTTTAATGCCAGAAGAACATTCTTGTCATAGCAGTAACATCTCCATGGGGACATACAGGTTGTGGACCAGAAAAGTTAGACGGTGCACCTTTAATGACAAATGTGCACTGATGTTTAAACATTGTGCAGTATAAATATTTTACTCTGAAGGTAAAAAAAAAGAAACAAAAGAAATTGTGCAGTCTTTTTTCCAGTGTCAAGTGTAGGTGTAAAACTATTTGTAGTCATTCTTATCCCTGTGTACTAGGGGCAGGCAGACCTTATTTGGTTCCTCAGAAGTTATTAAATGTTTTAAATATTACAACCTAGTAGTGAAGTAAATTGTTCATTTATATTTTCTAGCTAATGCCCATTAAATTCATGAAAAAACATAGAATTTTTATTCACCAAATCCTGTGGGAACAATAATGTAATAATATGTGAAGAAATATTGAACACATATAATGCATAGAAGCAAGCCATGACATCATGAATCTGATTCATGGCATGAGGCCTGAGAATAATGACCACCATTACCAACATGTGTGTGTCAGAGCTTCAAGGGAATAGGTGCAAGGAATTATGGGACAGCAGTTTAGTGACCTCAATGTTAAACTGTCACGGGTGGACACTTTTATATTACACTATATCTACGGATTCACAGCTACACTGTATGGTACATTTACTCTGAGTGTAGTGGTAATATTAGTCATTTTCAATCCAAGGTATGTCAATAATATCTTACCTACAATTACACTATAACTTATGTATAAATAATGTATGTCATTTATATTTTTGTATTAGTATTTTTATGATTTATTACAAGAAACTGTCTCTAGAGCATGTTGTTTCAGCTAACGCAGCCACTGTTCTACTGAGTTTGTTTTTCAGTATTTGAAAGAGGTCATGACCCTGTGACTACAGGTATAATGTATGATTGTTTTATCAGTAAAATTACTTTTCTCCACCACCTAAGAGGACCCACTGGAAATAACTCGACCCTCCAGAGATCACCACTAGTATTTTCCTTCACGCTTTCTCACCCCCATTCCTCGACAATCCACTTTCTCTCCATTAACTTCCCTCTTGTATTATATTATTCCCTGCCTGGAGTCTGTAATTCTACACTGGAAACCAATAGGGACACATCAAAAAGCATGGTGGTCCGGTAAATAAAATATAAGTAACCAGAAAGATCCAGACAGTGCGTATCAATACCAAGGTTATGCCCTGTTTTATAGTAAAGATAAACAGACCTGGCCTTGAACATGGGATCTTTTAGTTTTAGGGTTAATGCTTTATTCATGGCATCTCAAAGCCATACATTTCCCAGATGTATGCTCAGATATTTGAGTTGTTGTTCCATTACTGACCCCTGTAGCAGAAAAAAATTGGCTTATTTTGGCTGGTTATTAGGTACGTACATTTGTCTGACCATTTTTCTAAACCACTGTGAATAAAAGACATTAGCTAAAAAGGGTCTTTATGACACTATTGTCAGATTGATGTTATAATGCTGTTGCCTCATCAAAAACATACTTTACTATGTAGTAGATTTATTTTGATTCATTCACACATGTTTAACACACAAAGCTAGCAGAATTCTTCTCTCAAACACAAAATACTGTTCCACCTTGAGATATCAAGTAGTAATACAGGAAGTGCTCCCCTGTGTTTTTAAACTGCAGACACCTTCACTAGAATCATTTCAGTAATTTTAGCTTGGAATTGACAATCCATGCTGAACAAGGTAAAGGTAAAGGTACAACAGAGCATTTCGACCTTTGGAGGTGTAGACAGACACATAATAAAAGCTTACTCAAACTAGGGGTGTGCAAAAATATCAAAATATCGTTATATCGTATCGTTTAATGTGATGATACAGTATCGATATCATGGGCTGCTGTATCAATATATTGCCAAGAGTATATTTTAGTACATTTTACTCAATTATTTTGTTACAGTGCTACAGTTTTGTTGCTTGTTCAGAGGAAGGAAACTGGTTTATGCAACACATTTGACATATTCAGTGTTTTGAGGATTAAAATAGGTGTTTTTTCATATTAACTTTGTATAAAAAGTGATTTAACATGTCGTTTAACAGACTTAAACTATCACAGCCACGATTTAGCTGTTATTTTTATTGAACCGTATTGATTCGATTTGAAATATATCGTATTGAATCAAAACTGCACTGTATCGAGATGTGTGTCATATCGTGGCCTGTGTATCAAGGCATGTGTCATATCGGCAACTTCTTAATGATACCCAGCCCTAACTCAAATGTGTGAATGAAACAAAACACAACTCCAGGTATGTTTTTGAGGAGGTAACAGCATTATAACATATCTTAAAGCGCACAAAAGTTAACTTTAAATTGATAGTTCATGCAACCCTATATTTGTAAACAAGAATTTTGATCATTAACTATGTAATAAGGATATGTGCTCTAACATTTGGGATCCCTCAAATGTAATAGAAAAGTAAGGATGACACGACACGCTTAATCTCTGACAAGGTCTAAATGTATTTTGCGATAAAGAAATCCTGTACTGGACAATTTCTCCTGACAGTACCCTCCAGTGAATTCGAGTCAGTCCAGTGCCCGTGTGCCAGTTAGCTAATGACTGCTAGCGGATGTGCCACTGTGCCAGCTCTGGGTCAGTGGCCAGGGCGCTCATTATGTTGGGATGTTTATACAGGAGAACTAGAGTGTATCAGCTGTCAAAACACAAAATAACTATTCACATGTCAATGCTGAGGCTACAGTCTATTCCGTCTGGATTTTCATGCAGCTAAAATGTACCCAAGGGTGCATCGCATGAATCACAACTTACCCAAATGACTACGAGTGAAGAGTTTTCTGTCATTACTTATCATGATAATTACAATATTGACTTATTGTTGAATATATGATAGCTAGAACATATATATTTGGGGTTCAGAATACTTTTTCTTTGCAATAGTGGGGAGATTTTTTATTATATTTATGCAATAAGGTCATAAGATTGTAGCTGCATCACTTTCTCAATTCATACATAGGCAAAGTGAGTGTCTTGCCCAAGGACACAACAATAGTATGCACTAATGAAGGCTTGTTAAAGACCTGAGTGCTTCAGCATTTACATTAGACGTGCTATTTCATTATTTTAACCATCGATTTTAAGTCATTTTTATTGTTTTAAACATGTACCTTGCTATATTTTCCTGTAGGCGTTTGTATATTTGCAATTACTTGTACATTTTACTTGCTTAAATGTTTGTCTTTGTTACTTATACTTGCACACAAACACATTTTCGTTACCCTTTTCAACTCTGAATTTAATTATGTTTGATTTTTCTTTGCGTGCCCCCCACAGTGCGGCAGGACCACCCCGCTGCTCCCAAACAGTGGGGCAGATAAAAACAATGACATACTTGGCGCACACAGGCTTTGATAGTGCCACCTGTCAGGAGATAGGGACTGTGTCTTAGCCCCGCTCTGACCGACCACTCACAATAGCCCTGTGTGAGACCTAATGTAGTAGAAGACTTTGATGCGTTTGTGGAGTAAAAGAATTGAATGTGGCGTGGATTTGTATTCTTACATGGGTACGTTGGAGCTGGGCAGTGAGGTGAAGAGGGAGGTAGCTGAAAAAGGGCTGGTTGGGTTTGGGTTAAAGTTTCAGGAAAGGTCAATCAGCAAGACAATGAAATGACATGTTTTCAATGTAGAACAATCTGGAATATTGTCAGATAAATTAAGTACAGAGAAGAAAAGAAAATGTAGAAAAAGATAATTATAGTATATATAATTATACTTTTATTATATTCAATCAAGTTTCAGTGAGCTAGAGATGGCCGTTATTATGCATTATTAGCATTTTGATTCTAACTGTGTCCTTGAGCAAGACATTTTGTTCGTTCCCTCGACGGTAGGCAGGTACTTTTTTTAATTTAACTAATCGCTGTTATTTGGTATATTAAGATTTTCCCAAATCCAATAGGAAGAATGGCAATAATGTCTTTCCACTTGATAAAATTCACTATTTTCTTTGTTCCAGCTTTAAATCCTCAATCTCAGACTGTATGGCTTCGTCCACATCTGTCTCGACCGCTTTGTTTACTGTTGTGCTGTACCACAATAGGGACCCAGTTATGGCTTCACAGCTCTTCGCTGACTGGCCAGTGCTCAGTCTACAACTGCCAGGGTTCTTGCAAACCATTTCGTCTATTCCGATTACTGACCTAGTCGCTGGCGAGAAATGAAATTGAGCAGAGGCACTAGGTGGTGCCTGCCTGGCTCTCTACTCTCTGTATCTACCTTTCCATCATTCAGAATTGGAGAATGTTATCTTAATTTAAAGTGCTTTTCCTGCCCATGAATTTGGAAATATGACAGTCTATTTACCATTGCAGAGTATAGCTAATGCCTTAGTGGAGGTCCCTGGTCTGAGTGCTTCCAGTTGTGTATTTATTCATGTATTAGATCTACTACAGCCCGCTACAGTGTTCTGGCCTGGGGTCTGCTGGAGTCCCGTTCCTGGTGGGTTGGCAGCAAGGTCAGCCTGGATTGAGTGATGCAACACTGCTGATCTGCTTTCCATTTTCCTCTTGGCTACTCAGTGGTTTACACTTCATCCATTCTGACAAGTAGAAATACTGGGCATTTATGAAGCCACACAAAATCAATGTTTCATGGTATAGAAAATCAAAACGAATGTAAAAGGGTCCTATGTTAAGCTAAATTGACTCTTGTGAGCTTTAGGCCATGTTTTAATGTTTATCTGCTCAAAAACATACCTGGAGTTGTGCTGTGTTTTGTTTCATTTATACTCGTTTGAGTAACCCGATATATTGTATTATTAGTCTTTCTACATCTCCAACTCTGTAAATGCTCTGTTCCACATTGTGATGTCATGTAGTGGTAGTTAACAGCTTTACATTAAATTCTTTCTCTGATGATTCTAGTGAAGGTGCATTGAGTTTCAAAACACAGAGCACTTCCTGTATTTTTTTTGTTTGAGAGAAGAACTCAGCCTAAATATGCAGGATTAAATGTTAAATGTGTGAATCAAATATAAGACAATAATTATATCAGATTTTTGGTGAATGTGGTAAAGAAATCAGACCTCGGCATAGTGAACATTAGGGATGTAACAGTTACTGAAATATGGTGATATCGTATCGTCTAAAGTCTCACAATAATACCGCTGGTACATTATGTTGAATTACAAGTTTCTTTTGCTTAAATGCATTGTTTTATAGTAGTACTAGCTAATAAACATTGGGAACTACATATCCCATGATTCATTTCAGCGCAGACAATATGCAGATATGTTTTTTGCTTGATTTCTTGGGATTACGATGGTAATAATTCACACCAAAATCTTGTCAAGGTATTTAAAAAAAAAAAAAAAAAGTATCCTATCTACAGTAAAATTAGCCTCTTCAAAATATCGCAATAAATATCATACCATGAGATGCATATTGTAATAATTTCTTACCGAGTGGACATGCTGGACATATGTGGACAGCACTGTTTCAGTATTTAACATTTTCTTTTTCCATTTCCTTTTGTCAAAACCTGCACCAATATGAACAATCAATAATCTGATAACTCCTGAAATCAGATAATATTCAGATTTCCGGTGTGCTTGTAAACATATAGCCACTGACTTCACCAGACTGAAAAGCCATTTTTAGAATTGGTCACCCTTCCAAGTATAACCACTGGATCAGGTGTAACCATGTGAAAAGTCACCCCTTCTTGATTGATTTGTAGAGTGATAGGAGCTGATCTGTGCCTCCCTCTGGCCCCTCGGTAAAGCTGTGCCAAGGGGCCATCCTCCCTGACCTCAAACTGCTGCTCTCATGTCTTTCTGTGATGACTTCAGTTCAATGGATTTACCCTGGAAATGTGCTGAACGATGATTTGCTGTCATTGCTGCCCTATTGTTTACGATACAACAGCTTCAAAATAACAGCGTGTATTGCAGTATTGGCTCGTAATATTATATTTTTAGTAACATTTATTGAACACAGTAGGGGGCTCTCTGAACAAAGACGCACACTGACAATTATGCAATCTATTTTTGTGCCAGAAAATCTTAATCTTAATAATCTTAAATTATCAAATCCCTTAAAATCTTTGCTAATATTACTTGTAGACCATAGCAACAAAAATAAATCATTTTTTGGACAATTTTTTAAAACGGAGATATCATTTTTATGCAAATGAACTCATGCTGCAAGTGTTAGACCAGCATCAAATTAGCCAACAAATTGAGTGCACCCTGCTAATGCACACAGTTCTTGGAATAAGCTCCAGTCACCCACACATTTTTGCCACTATCTCTGGCTGTTCCTGTATTACATTTTCAAGGGTTATTTTTAGATTTTAACTTTCCTAATGCAGTACAGTATTTGTTCAATGTTGTGATGCTTTGTTAGTGCATATTTTTTAACCAATTCCTTTTTGTTTTTCCTCTTTCTCCTCTTTCCTCCTCTCCTTTACCACCTTGCCCCTCTCTTGCTACCTCTCTCCCCCTCTCTTCCCTTCTTCCTCTCCCCCTCTCTTCCTCTCTTCCTCTTTCAGACAAGTGTGACGAGCCCCTTGCCTCCCCATTGTCGCACACAGCCTTCACCAGCTCCTCTGTGTTCTCCAATGGATACGCCCCGGGATACGCCAAGCTCAACAGGAGAGGAGGTACACTCACCCCTAACCCTTCAACATGAATAAAGACAACTCAAAGTACATGAGCGCACATATTTAAAGATGATTTTTACCATTGACGCCGTAGATGGTTAATGCCTGAGCCCTTATAGACTGACACGCTTCATAGAGTCACACAGCTGCACTCAAAACCACTTTTATTTCTTCAGTTTTTCATTTCTTCTGTTTGTTTGTTTTTTTCTATAGTCATTATCTGCATGACTCAGAAGCAGTGCCAGACAATCTCAGCAATTTATGTTTATACAATTAATCATTTGTACATTACAGTCATATAGAGATGCTGCAGCTGCGGTGACAATGGCGGCAAATAATGAGATCATCATTTATAGTTATTTTGTTAAATTTGAACCTGAATGACCTAAAAGGATCTCAGCAGCCGTGTAAAACTCATAGCAATTTAGATATGTCAGATAGAGACAAAATAATGAATTGGATAATGTCATCTATTTTTATCTGAACTTTTAGTAGATATTGATCACACAGCTGTTGCGATGACTGTACCGCTGTGGTTTCTTTGTAGTTGGGGTACACTGTTGTTATACTGTAGTTATACAAAGCTTAATAATTTGGAGTTCTAAATTGCCTTGAGTGAATTCATATAATTAAAAGGTTATCATTTAAAGTTGACCTAAGCACTAAATCAGCTCTTCTTTTTAGCTTTTTTCTATTAAACTCTGTATCTGGTGTAGTTATAATGTGTACGTTCCCAGTCCTATTTGGCAATTCCAATACAAACCTTATAATTGCTAGCCTGATTCATCAGCCGGTTTCATTTCATGGAAATCGTCTGACCTCACAGGATTTGTTCGCTCGACAGTAGGCGGATACTTTTTTTTTATTTAACCAGTCTCTGCTATTTGGTCCTGACGTATGTAATGTGCCAAATTCCATAGGAAGAAAGGCAATAACATCTTTCCCCAAGATAAAATTCACCAAACATTCTCTTCCAGCTCGACTCTCGTTCCGGCTTTAAATCCTCAATCTTGGGAATCGTTGCCAACACAGAATCTACATCCATCTTGACCACTTTGTTTACTGTTGTGCTTACCACAAAACGTACCCAGACAGGCGCTTGAGTTTGACATCATGGCTTCACAGCCTTTTGCTGATCGGCCGGTGCGCGGTCTACAACTTCTGTGGTTCTTGCAAACCGTCTAATGTTGATTTGAATTGAGCGGAGGCACTACGTGGCACCAGCCTGGCTATATATTTGCAGCTTTCTGTAAAAAAAATAAAAATATTAATAATAATCATGTGTGCTGACTCCAGTGGCCACTACAATTTCACGTGCTACATGACATCATGCAGAACTGCCATGATTACAGCCGCTTGTTGCTACTGACAGACATCTGGCTGAAGGGGTGGAGTTTGGACACCTGTTAAAACAATCTCACATTCTTCTTACACTCTCAGTACCCGCCCCTTCCTTCACCTTCACTCTTCCCTTTAGTCCTTCAGGTCCTGCCCAATTAAGCAGCTGTATTTGAAATGTGGTTGTGGGAGGAGTTTAGATGTTCAATTCCACTGTAAGTACCTGTAATTACATGCTGATGTGAACCAAGCTCAAAACCGCCAGCTGGAGCTATAAGATTTACTATTGTTCTGTAGCTTTTAAAAATAAACATGACTTCATTTGCTGTTTTAATGAATTTTATTTTCATCTTTTTCCTGTTGCATTTTGAACAGCCTCCTTATTTAAATTATATGCTGGTAAGTTCACTGTACCTTTATATTAGGTTCCCATGATGTATCGGGTTGACAAACATGGGATAGCATAGCACCGTGGCTGACAAACTACTAAGAAAGAAAAGAAAATATATGCATTATCAAATAGTACACACTACGCCTTTACATTCAAACATCCAGTTGAGGCAGCTCTTGGTAGTTTCAGGTGCCACAGCTGTAAATGTAAACTTCAACATTTCACTGTTTCTGAATTTAGCTCTGAATATTTTTGTCAAAACCCAAGTGCTCTGCTCTCCTTCCTCCATGCACCACTTGTCACTCTTGACTTGTAATTAGGAGCCAGCACATTCTAGTGAGCCCGGCTTTCTGTCTCGTATCTGGATTGTGTGATATGGCTGACACCGCAGAGACAGGACAGACAGCCCAATGGTTAGAGCAACAACATCGAGACGAGTGTTTTAAATGTCACAAAAATAGTTACGCATGAATCATAGCCATAGAAATACATGTCAAAGCAACAGCAGAAAGGGCCATGATAAGACCGCTCTCTTAATGCCTTGTGGGTAATCACTGTGTGTTCAAATACAGGGTTATCACCTGGTGGGCCACAGCACATGACAGGTGCACCAGGCTAAAATTAGATGCAACAAGGGATGTGGGAGAGAAATCTATCCTTTCTATGTTGGATACTTAATAAAGGCCTTTAACCAAAAATAATATACATTTCTATGACAATAACTTGTTATGAGAACTATATGAGATGGGAATTTTCATATCCCATCTAAGTGAAATTATTTTGGAAATTAAAGAAAATGTGTCCGTGTTTGGGACAGAATTCAGAACCACATCCATTCTCTTTAATGCTATGTAATGTGGAAGAGCAGTGGCTCTATTCCAAGCTCCCAGCTGACTGAGCTCCTCATCCAATCTATTCAAATGGAGCACATTATGAAAAAAATGTAAGCAGGATCCAATGTAAAAGATTAATCAATCGACAAGATAGGCACAATGAAATGCAATAACATTACACATGAACTGGGGACCATCGGAAGTGCAGAGACAGCCTAACTGGTGGAAAACCTTTTGTATGTCTCTTGTATGTCTTAAAAGATAAGATTAAAGATTACTATATAATTTTACTGATAACTGGGTGTGCCACCTGCTTTTCTGCATGGACATGTTACCACTTTGCCAGAAATGTTGCACAGTGCTGCATTAAACATGCATATCCCTCTGCAAACTAGCAGGTGGCAGGTCCAATTACAAGTCAAATCTAACAGAGGCAATTGCGATGCATTTTTTTCAATAGATTTTTTTTATCAATATACCCCTGTAAAATGGATAAGTGGATGGGTAAGACCACACTTGCAGAACATTATATCTTCATGGAGACAACATTTGGCCATATGCCCTCTTACAGTTAAAAAGTTACCTTTTTTCTAGCTGCAACAGTAACACTTGTCTTAATTACACAGTCCGTGCCCTGTTTGAGCTCACACCAGACACACCTTCACTTGTAAACACTTGCTTTCATGTTTTTTTCAAGGACAATGAAGCAAATACTCAGACATACTCTGCAACACTCTGCATAGTCACAACAAAACAAAAGAAAACTCGAGAATTCCAATGCACTGAAACATCCCAGCACACATCCACCTCCCACACATGAGTGTGTTCTGATGAGCCAATCTATTCCTATGGCCTTGTGCTATGGAACATAGAGGCACATAATCAATGGGACACTGGCTGTTATTGTGAATGCTGACAGCTATTATAGGTTTTGGCAATGGACATGTGTGTCATAGTGTGTCTTATAGAAGCACTTTGATTATGTTACAGTATAAGGGGTTGTGGGTGGAACAGAGACTGTATTAAGAGTCTTTGATTGGTAGAAACTCATACATATAATGAGTTTTCAATAATACAGTGGTGTCATCCATTTCATTAAAGGTGCACTGCGCAACATTTGTAGTGGAGGATCCACCACCTGCTTATCTCCAATGTTAAACCCATCTATCACAAGAGAGACAAGACGGAAAGTAATTTGCTAAAATGTAGACTCAGCTTTGAATACACATCTTCCTTATTTGAGACTTGCTAAATGAGTTGGCCAAAAAAAAGAAATCAGGTTGGCAAATTTCCTTAACAACAAACTTCCTGTTATATTGGATTGTATTGCTTGCATAGGTTGAGATTTTTATTTTTTTTCACTGTTTGCACACTTCTTTCAGAACAACCATCCCAGTAAGACTGCGTAGGCTTTGTGTATTGATTTCTCTGTCACAAAAGTCAAGCTAAAGTTTACGTATCTCCAAAGTAAACACTAGACAATGTGCCAACTGCAGTGCGATGGTTTGACAGCTATAAAACCCTTTTTCCACCAGTTCAAGCCAAGGTTACTTCAACACGTCTCTCCATGTCCAAAGGCTACAGCCCCTGCTTTAATTTTTAATCAAAGACAGTGACGTAACAGCACATGGCTGAGGAGAGCACATCACAGCGCTGTTTGTAGTCCATAAAGAGGGACTGGCGTTCAGCTCAGAACAACGGGGGGCTGATTTAACAAATAGACGAACAATACCAGCTGTAACCCAAAGGGGCCACTTGAAACACAGGTAAGAACTGCAGATGGTAGGTAAAATGAGGAACTGAGATGATTTAAAAGATTTACATATATATATATATATATATATATATATATATATATATATATATATATATATATATATATATATATATAATATATATACGGTATGGGGTTATAGTTAAAACAGGGTACAAATAAGCTTTAAATGATAAAATATGGTTAGGGCACACACTGGAGCTCCGTGAACCACACTCATATATACCATATACTACAACACTTGAGGAGTGATGGGCCTGAAGTAGGGAACTCTGCCACCAACCCTCCACCAAGTGAGGCAACCACGCTTCACCAGGCCCTAGGGGAACAAAAATCTGTTTAAAATATGTACAGGGGAAAGGGCTAACCAACACAGGAAAACTAAGGTTAATCCGCAGGGCTAAATCAGAACTGTGGAAAGTGATAATATAAGAAAGTACATGAATCAACAAAAAACCCTTAAATGAAAAAAAAAACAGAGCCAAACAAAACAGTAGTGGCCAGAGGCGTCTTTGAGACAAACATTATGTTAGTTGACACATTAAAACAAAACTCCCATGATAAAATGAACCCCTAGCATTTAGAAAACTACCTGAAACATAAGTTTGTCAGGGGCCATAGGAAACACGCAACACAGGTGACAGGCTGTTAAAGGCATCTAAAACACAAAATAAAGCAGTTTCATAGTAGGACATTAAACTTATTTAGCTTTAAATCTGTGGAGAGTTATCCCAGCCAAAGGTATTTTTTGAGGAATAAAAAATTATGCCAGATAACCTTGCGCAGCAGGATGGATTCTCGCGATATTTGTGAGTTTGCAAACTCACAAGAATCCATCTTGAGGTTCTCCCCTGTACAATTTAAATTTGATCCCCACAGTGGTCGGCTCAATCACAGGGCTTCTATACACACGAGGAGGTGTTTCAGGCAACATTATGACAACCTACACACAACCTAGGCCTCCCTAGGTGATATAGGGCTTATAACGTCCTTAATGCGCAAATTTATGTTGCAAAAACAGCAAAATTCTTCTTCTTCTTTAATCTTCCCTCTCCAGCATGACATTTATTTTGGTTTTGCCTGGCACAAGTTGGATATGGCATTTTGAGAGGTTTGCAGTGATTGGCTAAAAAGAAACTATGGTGGGTGGGCACTTCGAGGTGTTTCGCTCAATCAGCTCGAGGCATTCTGCTGCAAATCCCTCCTTTTTCTAAACACTTTCAGTGAGAGATGGATAATATGTAGGACTCAATTCAGAGTGATACACATCAATCTGGCGTGAGCCACGTTAAGTGCCAGACTCCCCTGCAGAAAAGTTACTTTTTGTACTTTTAAAATATGCCAATTTTTTTCATGTTTTTGATCCACACAACACAATACAAGTCACCACTGAGAAAAATACACCTTCAGACCTCACTTTGGCGTTCTTATAATCCCATTTTAGCACATATTGAATCTTATTATCTACTAAACTGGGTGGTACCTCGTGTAATAGGGCAATTTTATCCATTTCTCATGTGAAAGCACTGCAGTTGTGAAGTCAGCAGTCTAACTAATATCAATGCAAGCCCTCACGACTTCTACTAGGACCTCACAAAGCAGAACATTTTTAAAAAGAAGAATTTGAAATACTAAGAAATTGCTTTTTTTGAACATAGCCAAAAAAATTGGTTTGGAACTTAAATTTGTAACTCACAATTACAACACAGCTGCAGTTGTGCTTTGTGCATCTCACTATTACCATGGAAACTGAACATGTAAATGCCTTAGATTCACTCCGAATTCTTTTACCAAAAATGTGTCTGAAAGTAACAGAGGTTTTGGACAAAGCGCTGCACCTGGAGAGAACAATGAATATCTTTTGTATTGAAAATGTGTGTATGTGAATCCCCAGCAGGCACACTATCATGCACGCTATACCACGCCGAAGTGCCCAACCATGAGATTGGGCAGCTAATCACAAACACGTGGCTACTGATCCTTATATTCCATTTTCCTGTCTCCTCCCTCTCCTCTCCTCTTCTCTTCTGTCTGCTCTCCGCTCGCCCTCCATCTCATCCTGTCTTCCCCGCTTTTCCGTCTCATTTTCTAGTTCTATTTTCTACAGTAACATTCGCAATCCTGCTCTCCATTTTCTCTGCCTGTCCCTTTTTTCTTTCACCGCAGACCTCATTATATATTTTTCCTCTCTCTCTTATCCACAATGCATACTTTCCTGAGTTATTCCCCCAAAGTTTTCATTCAGGTCTGCAACACCCAGAACCACACCAGATTCCTCCATACTTTTTGAAGTCATCTTGCAAAGTTGTAGGGTCCGCCACCTGCTTATCTCCATGAAGGTGTTTTGTTTTGTCTCAAATGTTCCAAATTATAGATTAAACAAGGGAAACAAGCCGGTGACAGCACTACGCTACAATACAGTTCAGATCTGCAGAGAGTCACTCCTATTCACCGAAGTTATTATTGTATTTTTGACCAATAGAAACACCCGTAATGAATGTCATACCATGGAGCATTCCAGGGAAAGCCATAACATCTCCATGGAGACAAGGTAGCGCTCCACCAGAAACCTTAATTTGAGGAATAAGGAAGACCTCATTATGTATTTTCCCCCTCTCTCTCCTATCCACGATTCATTCTTATTCCCCCAAAGTTCTCAAAATGTGCTTTAATTCAAGTGCGCAACAACCAGAGCCAAACCAGATCCCTCCCCTCTTTTTGAAGTCATCTTACAAAGTTGTTTGATGTTCTACGGCATCGCAGTCATCCATCGATAATGTGGGGGTGCTGCTAATTAAATTACTCTGTCTCCATCGGCTCTCGTTGCTTGATGACAGAAAGATGAAGCACTGGCAGAGGGCTAACCAGCTGTTTTTGCTCCGCACCCCTTTCCGCCATCTCTGCGACTTCATTTATTAAGATGCTTTGTCTTAATGTTGTTTTTGGATGAGACACAAGTAACATATGCTGAACCTATCTGGTGGATTCATAACAGCCAGTCGTGGTCAGACACTTCACACGCCCATTCAGGCTCATCTATTACATCTTAAGTCTTAATAAGCTCACACAAAATCCACTTGAGAATATCTTTTCTACTTCTTCTGTGCCTTTTTACTTCCATGGCAGCGGGTTTCAAAAGCGGGAGTCGCAGCCTTGACAACGTGACTGAGAGATGCTAGAAACAATTAGAAAAAGTAGAACAAACACTTTTATTTTGTTCACATGGAGCTTTCAAGTTGTGATTTGCCCTTGTTTGAGGACATGCATTTCTCTGTTTGAAAATAGTCCAAAGATGCCAGTTGTGTGATATACTGTAGGAACATATAGCTGTACACAATGCATTTGCTGACAGCATTTTAGATATGGGTCCCAGGGGTGTTGTTGCTTTGTTTCATTTCCATTATATCCCTGTGTATTTCCATTGCCACACAACACCTTTTGTCTCACTTGTTTTGCACAATCCAAACTCCTGAGTTACAGTAGCAGAATTTCATGTACGAGGTGTGTTGAGAAAGTTCTTTTTCCCCAAAGCTGCGTGTCCACACTACAAAACAGTGTCCTTTCAAAACATTCTTCATTTTTTGGGAAAAATGAAAGAGGTGCAGGCCAGACTGTGGACCTGAAGGCTGGATAAAGAAGGCCATAGTGGATTTTGCGGCCAAAGACTAAGCCTAACTAAGTTCATCTGAGGACATTCAAAAACACACCGTTATAAACACACAATATTAATGTGTTACAATTCTGGCATCTTTATAACATTCTATATTATTTTATACAATTATAAATACAGTATCTTGTCTTCTGGGTAGGACTTTCACACCCCATCTTTATCGCCTATTGCTAGTTCTTCACAGTTTTGTCCTTGATCAGTCAATAAACAAATTTGGCCCAAATAAAACTCCCTGAAACTCTATTTTTGTTGTAACTCATGACTTTTGAGGACATCACATTCTATTTCTTACTATGGATCCTATCAACTAGTAGCCTGATTCATCAGCCAGTTTCACTTCGTGGAAACCATCTCACCACACAGCATTAGGATTCGTTTGCTTGACGGTAGGCGGATATTTTTTTTATTTAACCAGTCGCTGCTATTTGGTTGTTATGTATGTAACGAGGCTAACTGGTATATTAAGCTTTGCCCAAATCCTGTAGGAAGAAGGGCAATAATGTCTTTCCCCTTGATAAAATTCACAGAACATTCTCTTTGTTCCAGCTTTAAATTCTTGATCTCGGGAATCATTGCCAACAAAGAATGTATGGCTTCGTCTACATCCATCTCGACTGCTTTGTTTATTGGGACCCAGTCATGGCTTCACAGCTCTTCGCTGATTGCCCGGTGCACAGTCTACAACAGAGGTGTCTAAACTTTTTTCATCAAGGGCCACATATTTAAACACAGATGAAGCAGAGGGCCGATCAAGGGCTGTAGACTGATGCTCAGTACAGTGAATAATTGTAATATGTGCATGTTTAACATGTTAGAATAAGGCATCAGTCTTTATTTATGCTAAGATCCTTAAAACCACACACTAAATATTAAATATGAGCTTTATCAAGGTAGATTTTCAAAAAAGTTGCAGTAAAAAAATATTTTTTAATTGATGCAAGGTAATTTGGCCCAATTCACCTGGAAGTCTGAGGGCCAAGAAAAATTTGTCTGAGGGCCGCATTTGGCCCCCGGGCCATAGTTTGGACATGCCTGGTCTACAACTTCTGAGATCTTGCAAACCGTTTAATGTTTTCCGATTCCTGACCTAGTCGCTGGCGAGAAATGAAATCGAGCGGAGGCACTAGGTGGTGCCAGCCTCACTACCTGTCAACTAGTGCACTGTGCAACTTTTCTGGTGGAGGGTTTACCGCGTGCTTGTCTCCATAGGGATATTACCTTGTCATAATCTATATGGCACTATATGGCAGACTTGCATTTAAAAAAATTCTAGATTAATCTGGTTTTGCTAAAAGAAATACTGTGCAATCTTTCTGTCACTGAATCTGTAACTTGGCCTAGTGGCACTACCTTCTTGTCTCCATGGAGATCGGACCCTCCAGCAGAGAAGTTGCATAATCTACCTACTAAGTGTTACCATTAATATTCCTGGTTATTTTAATTCATTTGATCCTACCTTCTATAAAACCTGATTTTGTTTGTATAACTCAGCCTGAAGGAGGATATGGTTAACAGTACAGTGTCTTTGTTTTGGTCGGAGGCTGTGTGTAGCAGTGGAGCTCCTCATTGCCACAGTCTTGGGTTATCTAGGCCATCTTCAGTAGAGCTCACTAGCCTCAGACTTGGAGCGCGTCCCGGACATTGTTGTTTTCTTTGGCGTGAGTTTTCTGAGGAGTCGCCTGCTGTGTGTTTGTAGAGCAGACCTTTAAAGGGCACTGAGGCTATTTCACCAAAGTAGCATTTGTGTAGCTCATTATTGTGCTTCCTGACAGCCTTTTCAGGTTTGATGTCTGTCTGAGGCATGTCTATAGAGCTCTATAGTATAGCCATAAAGGTATTCAGCTTTTTTCTTTTCTTTTCTTTTTTTAAAACTCATTCTCTACCCTTACTCCAATAGCAAATGTTGCTCGCTTCACAGCTTCATTACTTTTGGCTGAATGAACTCAAATTTGCCACCCTGTTTAACTTGATTTTTACTAGTAATGGGTGATATAACAGTAATGGAACATCTAATGATTTGTAATGGAAAAGAAGAACACAAATGTGAATTTGTAAACTTAACTTAAAAATGTCTTCACTTTGAGGTTTTGCCATCAAATACTAGGGATGGATGCAGTGATCCAGCTTTTTCAATTCCGATACCAATTCTGATACTTTGGTTTAGTGTCTGCCGACAGCTAATACCAATCAATATCAGTGCAGAGACTAAAAATAGCATTTATTTCCTTTAAACAAAAATAAAATTAGACCCAACTCATCTAAATGTCTTCTTATCCCACAAGTAATGACAGAACAGCTTTCTCCTAATAAAAGATCAAACACTGAGACTTTCTTGGCCGACTGTGAGCAGTAAATAATGTTATTACATCCATGTCCAACCAGACTGTGGGCTAAACCGATATTTGGAAGGCAATATCCGTTCCAGCAAATTTTTCAGTATTTCGAAATATTGATATTAGGGAAATATCAGCTGCAAGAGCAAGACACATATGGGATATTGGTATGTGCTGAAAAACTCCATATTGGACTTTTCATATTTTTGGTGAAGGATGTCAGGCTGCCACTGTAGTTACAAATGATGCACACCTGAGATTCTACTTCTCTCCCATGAGAAGAGCTTGGAATTAAAAAGATAATTCTTAAAGGGCTTTGATTACGCTATTTTCTGATCTGTTATAATGTTGTTTCTTCATCACAAACATATCTGGAGTTGTGTTTTGATTCATACCCTGCATATTTAGGTTGAATTCTTCTCTAAAACTAAAAAACACTCAATCCTTGTGATGTCATGTGGTAATACAGGAAGTGTTTTTAAACTCCATACACCTTCATTAGAGTCTTTTGGATAATTTCAAACCTGGAATTGCTAATCTCTACTCAAATGTGTGAATAAAACACAACATAACCCCATCTACATTTATGATGAGATAATAACATTCTAAAATGTCTTAAAGCTCACAAGAGTAGATTTTATGCAATATAGGACCTTTAAAATCTGAGGACTTCTTAGGCTACGTTCAGACTGCAGCCTGAAGTGACCCAAATCCGATTTTTTGGCCCCTATGTGACCTGTATCTGATCTTTTAATGACAGTCTGAACAACACAGATCAGATTTTTTCAAATGCAACCCAGGCCACTTCGATATGTGGCCCTGAAACCGATATATATCCGATCTTTTGACATGCGACTTCAGTCTGAACGGCTAAAGCGCATTCATCCGATCTACACGTTATCAACAAGCCACAAACGTCACTATTCTGCGCTGAAGTAGGCGCAAATTGTTAATGAACTCCGTGTCACTGAAGAGAAGAACATCGCCACTCACCACTCTTGGCTACGTCTCCACATCCACACGTTCCTTTCAACGGACGTCACTGCCACTGTCCAACAAAACAGCCACAGCCAAAAACCTCTTCCTTCTCCTTCTCAATCTCCTCCTTAAAACAAATAAGTTGTACATGTTCTGGCTCTGGTACGAGAGGAACTTTAAAATCGCCAGGTGTTCAATGCTCACGTCCATGTTTGGACAACTAAACACAGAGCACACTCGCTGTGGTTGACGTCATCGTGTCCTCCATTGTGCATGCGGGACACTTTTGGGCCGTTTACTGTTCACACTGGAGTTCACATACAAGTCACATTTAATTGGAAATGTGAACAACCTCGCAAAAACATTGGATTTCACAAAGAGCATTTTGCCCTGCAGTCTGAACGTAGCCTTAGTGAATTATAGTGTGCTGACTGCAACTATCTAAACAACATTAGAAGCTACAGCAGCAGTGTAACAGATGATGGTCAATACCACATCATTTCCCAAGTGAAATAGTGATTAGATCCTCCTCTGTTTTATCCTTATTAGGACCAGTCGATCTGTCAGTGTAATAGAGCTTCTGCAGATAATTATGTATACATTGATCCATTACATATTTAATCCAATAATATGCGAGTTAGTGCTGCTCTCGGCTACATTTTTAGTCGAGGACTTCTTTATGTACTTTACTTTGACAGTTGTTGGAGCCTGTTTAACAACCCAAGCTTATAATTTTACATAACACACAATTCCTTTATTTATTCAAACAAAAATGAAAAATGACAAACCCAAAACAAATGGCTAAGTGCACTGGCATACATCTTGTTGATTTATTAGTCCAACACTGGTGATTAGAATCAAAACAAGAACTTAATCTATTGAATTATTTACAAGGTTTTAGTCAAATACAGTGCTGACAGTTTTCTTGTATGGGCTATTTAGAACACCAAAATATAAAACTTAACATTCAAATCACCTCCTTGCTTCCCAAGGAAAAACTTTATCACCAACCCCATGGGATCTATAAAAATATGATTTTAAATTTGCACTTTGGGGATAAATAAAGTATCTATCTATCTATCTTGCATCTAGGTTGAAAGTTATTTTGCTTTTTTCATTTAAAAACATGAATTTTTACAGTGAATAGGCTTGCCTCTACAGATCTGATGTGTAATTTGGCATCCACTGCTTGTCTTCACAGAAATAAATATGTTTAATTCCATACTTTAGAACATTTAGACAAAGCAACAACACCAAGAAGACATGCAGGTGGTGAAACAGAAAAGTTACATATTGCACCTTTGAATCATTTGTTTTGTGAGTGAGTTTTTGCACACATTTTCCAACCTTACCTCCTTCACACCTGTTCCTTCTGCACATCTCTTTTTCATTTCTATTTCTTGCGCCTCTCTTTTCCTGGAGGTATTTCCTTTGACCTTCCTTGCTCTCCACTCGAGCCCTGTCCTCCCGCTGCTGCTGCTCTCCTCCCTGAACATCTGCGTGTGTGACAGCCCGGAGAGCCACCGAGACCAATGGCAGTCCCTCTGGCTCCCTCTCCTCCTCCTCTCTCTCTCTCTCTTTCCTTCTTCTCTCTCCATTTTTGCTTTTTCATCCTCTGTATCCTCTTTTTACCGTCCGTCCAACCCCTCCGCGTTCCCTCCCTTCAGAATTCACCTCTCTTTTTTCCGATATCTCTGCTCAACCTCTGTCAAAGCACTCACCCTCCCCTTCACCTCTCATCTGTTCTTCCTTCAGTCCATGACAGCGTATGCCCATCTCGCATTGGCTTTGCTTGTGTTCCGAGGTCCCTTGTTCTTTGACCCCCGAACACAGCGCTCTTTGGCTAATGGGTCTGTTTCTCCTTGATTTTTTTTTTTTCCGAACGTCTTTACCAAGCACCATCACTTCCCTGATCTTTTGAACTCCAGTCGTCATGGCGCTCTTTAATCTACGTGTCTATCTTTATCCCATCTGTCCTCTGTTCTGACCCCATCACCTCCAGAGACAGTTCACTCTACGTACTCTTAGCTCTCGTCTTTAAGCATGACACCAAACATCAGCTCGCTTTAAACCACATCAAACTTTAAGCGCAATCTGTGTGCTTTGAACGGGATGTTCTAATGCTCTACAAGACTGCAATTTATGTTCGTCCGTCAATTAGAGAATGTACGCTTGCCGCACACAAAGGTCAAACATGCTCTTGGTTTCGGTAAAACATGTCATTATCCTCATTCAGATAAACGTTTGGTTATGAATACATAGGATTATGCTATACAATAATTCTGCTGTAGTTAACACTGTCTCCATTAAGAGCTTTTCAAATGTGATAATGATACAGACACTTTGTTGTTCAGTATCTGCCAATTCCCTGTATCCAGCTTTACAGGGTGCAGAAGGAATGTCGATATTTCTTTTCTCAAAACTAAAAAGTAATTGACTGAAAAAAGCAAGATATTTTAGGAGTTTGCCAAGTGAAACAGTTCGATAATTAACTCTTCATTTTGTAAAGAAAAGAAAAAAATATTAGTATTATTATTGTATTATTACTAATTTTCTACATGTTGTTCTTGATTTATTAGACGAACGTGACCGCGGGGAATACCAGGTGCTACAGGGAGAAGCTGGTGGAAAAAACTCTTGTTGTGTCTTTAGTAGGGATGTAACAATAACCGAAATATTCTGATATCGGCCTGTCAAGATAACAACATTTGAAGCATGATAAATTAGAAAACAATTGCAGATTTTGGAATGTAATAATAAAAAATATGGTAATTATGAATGACAAACTTACACTGACATAATGTAACACCTGATCATATGGATGTCTCTATTAGGGATGTAACAATAACCAAAATATTGTGATATCATATTGTTAGAGCTCTCACAATAATATCGGGGACCATCACAATATATCGAATTACAAGTCTCTTTGCTTAAATTAAGAGTTACAGTGCAGCAATAGCTAAAAAAAAAAAAAAAAGACAGAGGGAACTACATTGACCATGATCCTTTGTTCCATTTCAGTGCAGACTACATGAAGAAATAACAGTTCTAAGCACTTTTAAGTCTTAGTTCTTTAGATTAAATCTTGTCAAGGCATTTTAAGAAGAAAAAGTAGCATATTAACAGTTTTGTTAGCCTCCACAAAATATTGCAATACATTTCATACCATGAGATGTCATGAAAACATCGTACCGAGAGATTTGGATATTGTTACATCCCTAATAGTGAGCCTCCCACCATATCGCAATAAATATCATATCTTGAGGTTCATATGGTGACAATATCGTATCTTGAGACTTGTATATCGTTACACCCCTAGTCTTCAGGCAAGACACCCCATCGTATGAATGTGGTGAGTGTTGGTGGTGGTTGGACGCTGATGGCGCAAACTGGCAGCCTCTCTAGTCTCTGTCACCAAGGTCAGCTGTGGTTATAATAGTAACTTATCCCCACCGAGTGTGGAGAAAATGAGTAATACATTGAAAAGCACTTTGAGTGACTTGAAAGGCACTATATAAATGCAATAATAATGAATTAATTAAAACTCTGAGTCACTTTCTGCTTCTTGCATAAACCAAAGTTACTAAAAGTCAAGTCATTTCAACATTGCACTGTGCCTTCACTATTAATTTTCATTTGGCATTTTACCATTATAATTTGGCAAAGGTACACTACTGCAAGTTGGCCGCGCTCTTGGTAGACATTACAAACTCTGCAATCATAGTCTGCCACAGTTTGAGAAAAAAAAATCAAATTGCTCTTTCTTGCTTTTTTGGTCTTTATTATAGACCTGAGCACCACCCATAACTTTTCCAATCTTCACTTTCTGCTGTGTATCATTTGGGCCCACCTGCCGCCTCCACCTCACTTGATGGACCCTGGCTGCCCTGGTGAACGAATTCACTCTACCCCCCTTCTCGGTCCTTCTCCCCTCTCCTCCCCTCTCCTCTGCAGTTCTGGATGGGAGACTTGGCATCATCGATCTCCGTTTTACCATAGCTCCGTCTCTGCTCCTCTCCTGTCCTCCTCTCACTACCGCCGTTCGACATCTCATCTCCTCCACAACACACTCATAAAAAAGTTTGTCTTCTTACCTCATCTATCACGCCGCATTTCTCAGTCTCCTCACATTTGATGGCAGCGACTTTAAAATCCTGTCATGGCATCTGCTTGTCATTCATTTGAAACTTGATGTTGGGCAGAAACATTTGCATACAGTGTAACTTTTATGTAGTGTACTTTTTAAACTTTCAACTTGACTTGACTTACTTAAACCAACGATTTGAACTAGGTGTACTATAATTTATATCTAAATGATGCACACGTTTTCTGGTGACTGCTCCGCCACTCTATTGTCTCTTATCATTTACCTGAAATATTCCACACTTGCAACTGTATCTATTTTCATGGAGCCAAGGAATTCACAGCAATAGGCCGACTTACAAGTCAGATCTGTGCAGAGACCAGAGGTGGGGACTTGGAAGTCGTGACTTGGACTCGAGTCAGACTTGAGTCACTATTTTTAGGACTTGAAACTTGACTTGGGACTCAACTTGGACTTGAAGGTCAGTGACTTGGGACTTGCTTTGGACTTGAGGCCTGTGACTTGAGAAAACTTGAGAAACACTTTCAAATTTGAATTCTTTCTGTTCTGACCATAATGATTCACACTAAGATCATGTCAAAACATTTAAAAAAGAAAAAATTACATTTCTACAACTCATATATACTCTTTAAATACTCATAAATAAATATACTATGATTTTTTTAAGTACAATTTAGTTTAAAATCCATATAAATTTCAAAAATCTAAGCTATATTTGGTACTTTGGTTTAAAGACTTGAAATTACTTGAAGCTCCAAGCAGATGACTTGGACTTATGGGCCAGTGACTTGAGACTTGACTTGGACTTGCCTGTATTTGACTTGGGACTTTACTCGGACTTGAGGTTAAAGACTTGAGACTTACTTGAGACTTGCAAAACAATGACTTGGTCCCACCTCTGGCAGAGACGGCTAACAGAAGAATGCTATAAAAACACCAAAAATATGAGCTGGATAAAGCCATACCTTGGAACATAAACTTCCTCTTTTTTCTTTACATCTGTGACACCTGTAGTATCCACCACTGTCTTGTCATGCACCTACTTCTGTGATCTTTTTGTCTGTTGCCATGTCAATTGTCCATTACATTTACATTCTAATCTTTATATTCAGCTGCCTGTTTACTCATCCCTGTTGCCCCCTCCTTCACCGCAGAGTCCCTTTCCCTTCTTTTTCTCCTCTTTTCTCTTTGATAGTCTTTTATCCCCCAAGGGATAGACTTTGCTGCTTTTTGAGGTATTGACGTTTCCACTGATACGGCGCTGGTTATCTGTCAAGGCCGGGGCTAGAGTGTAATGGCTCTGTAATTGGATAAGATATAGGATTTTTGTCATGGTGACCAGAGGAGGCGGGGCCAAAAGAACTTGCATCCATCTTGAACATTCTCACCCTCAATTGTATCTCACAAGTATCATTTTTCAGTGAGTTTGATGGTCGCACTGTCTTATGATGTCTAGAGCCTGATATCTATTGGTCCTCCCTGTTTTTCTGTCTCTCCTGTCATTTTCGGATCAGTCACCCTCCCTCAGCCTTCACTTTTCTTATCTGTATTTGTGTCCTTTAAGAAAAACCCATTACACAGAATCAAAGAGCGGCCCTGACATGAGTCCCACCACCACCCGCTCCTCCTGATAATGACTCCTCTCTGGTCCTGTCACCAGTCTTTTAGATCAGACTCAGCTGTACATGGGATGCAAATGTGGGAATGACAGTCAGTATAGCAATGCTGTTTCATGCTCTGGTTTAGTGGATATCTCTGAACCCCATTTAAAGTCTAAGCTACTGATGCATTTGGACACAGTGTCAAGTGAAAATACAATCATTTAACTATTAAACATATGTTTAACCTAAAATATTAGTTGAAAAGAAATAGTGTTTACTAAGGGTGTAACAATATTGGCGATATTACGTCATAGTAAAATTGCCAAGTTATCGTCGTGGTCTTGTCACGGTATTAAACTGTGTGTCTTAATAAGAATTTAAAAAAATAAGAATTTTCAGTTCGCTCCTATGGCGCATAGCTCCGTAAACGACATGGATCATAATCCTTTGCGGCTGCGTCATCGGCCTGTGTGCCCATTGTGGACGCACCGGCCACTTTTAAGGTCTAGAAGCATTTTGGGTTTGTCGTGTCATGAAACGAGAATGGAGAAAAGGTGACAGACAAACAACAGACAGTATGCAAACACTGCCAATGCACCATGCGATACACCTCGGGAAATACAAGCAACATGAGAAGTCACTTGATAAGCCGACACATTACGTTTTTTTTTTTTTTTTACGTTTTACTGAATTGAAACTTAAAGCCACATGGCTAATTTGGCCACATAGCTGATGCAATCAGCTTCTGTTGGACTTACTCTTTGAGGCTTCTGACTACGTAATGCTCCGACAGTCTATAGAGCAATGCAGCTTTGTAGTTTACCAAAGTCGTACTAAAACATTTTGACAGATTTCTGAGCACCGTGCACCACATAAAATCGGTTCGAGGTCAGTAAGCACAACCAGAATTAATACATAGGGCGCACCGGATTATAAGGCGCACGGTCGATTTTTGAGAAAATTAAAGATTTTAAGTGTGCTTTGTAACTTTTCAGGTTGAGAGTTTGCCAACTGCTTGTCTCCATGGAGGTGTTATTTCTTAGATTTATACCATGAGTGGGCTCACCTCTCAACATTCTGATCAGTGACTTGGGCTAGTGGCACCTCCTGTTTGTCTCTGATAGAGGTAGATAAGTTTAATGCATTATTATGGAGCATTGCACGAAAAGCACTAACATTTCCAGGAGACAAAACGGGTGGTGTACCTTTCACTAGACATGTAACATAGTCCACCTTTTTTTTTTTTTTTTTTTACCTAAACTTGTACATCCACCTTAAAACATAATGCATTGTAGTTGTTCCTTATTGATCCCATTTAACATACTACTTATCTACTTCCTGCTGTGTAGAGTTGGGACCACTTTACTCCCTTGAAAAGACCGTTAAGGGCATGTTCAAAAAACGTTGATACCCCCAACCAAAGGGAGCTTAGAGGAGGCTTACAGCTGCTTAATAGATCTGTGTGCTGTGTAGACTCTGGTTTCCCACAGTTAGCGCAGTTCTCATTGCTCCCCACGCCCATGGCTTTGTATTATTCATCTCTCTCTTAGTTGGGAGACGAGCAGTGGTCAGCAGGCCCTGGGCAGTGTTCTCCGCTCTCCACATGCAGCAATGGGTCTCCTGTAGGGCTCCTCTGCTCATTTAACCCCCGAGTGTCCAGGAGGCACAGCACACCATAAAGCTCCAGCCAAAAGCACCAGGGTGGGCTTAAATCATAAATAACGCACATTTTACCATTGGAACTGTGTATTTTTATAAGGAAGTTATACTTTTCAGTTTTTTTAGCTAATTATGTTTTTCATGGCTTTTGTCTTTTTTCAAACTTAACACGCTGGGGCTTGTTATTACTAATATTGTCGAGCCAATTATTATTACAAGCGATTCCTACAGGTATGGTGCACTGCTGGGCTTACGTGTTGTTTTTGCTTTGGTGTAAATTGAGAATGACCTAACGTTGCTCTTGAAATAAACATAAGCAATAATAGACATGCACAGAAATGACTATTGCACCAGTTCTCCAGCAATTTTAAAAGTGATGTTAATAAACTTTGTTTGAACTTGTGAGAACAGCAGAGGATTAAACACATGGATGATTTGATTGACGGTGGGGTTAAAACAGGATCATTTTTCAGTTTTAAATTTTAAAATAAACAAACCCAACAGAGGCCTATATCCTCCTGCGAGAACAGCTTTTATCTACACACACAGATCATTGTGATCCGCTCAAGGATGCTCTGAGTTAAGGCTTAGAGGAGATCACATGTAACTCTGGCTCACACAAGAGCAGTCTGTCTGTGCTGGGAATATTTGCATTTAACTTCATTCTCACATCTGCTAATGTTCTATTTAAAAGTTCATAATTTAGCTTGTGGCCATACCGGCTTGTCAAACCCTGAGCAAGGCCGAGCCTGGTTAGTACTTGGATGGGAGACCACTGGGAATCCCAGGTGTCAGAGTGTGGCACCAGTCACAAAAAAACTCTTGTTGTGTCCTTAGACAAGACACTTCACCTACATTGCCTAGTAAGAAAGTTGTGTGTGTGAGTGTTGGTGGTAGTCGGATGGCACAAATTGGCAGCTTCGCTTCCATCAGTCTGCCCCAGGGCAGCTGTGGCTACTATAGTAGCTTATCATGACTGAGTGTGGAGTGAATGAACAATGAACTGTGAAGCACTTTTGGTGTCTTGAAAGGTGCTATATAAATGCAATAATTCATTACTTCATCTCCTCTGGTGGGGATATGAAGTAATTTATGTAAAATGTTCCACAGTATGGTATTAAATGAATCCATATTGTTACAACCATTTGTATTGCAACAAAAGGACTTGAAAATCATGCATTCTTACTGTGAATGGGTGCCTCCTCTCCCCAGATCTGACAAGTAATTTGCCCTGTTAATGTCATCTACTTGTTTCCATGGTGATATTTTTTAGATAATAGCATACTTGTTCCAGCCAGTCCAATAACATCTCCATGGAGACACATAGGTGGCGTGCCGGTGCTGTCTACTTTTTAACATTTTCACAATTTTTTGAATTTTGTCTCTCCATCATTATTCTTGTCAGTTTTTCTGTTGATTTCACACAGTTTATTGTTGCCCTTAACAACATGAGCTTGATCTGGGCAGTAGAAGTACATTTGTTAGTTAGTTATCATCCCCCTTATGGTTTGACTGTATAAACATTGTAAAAAATCTATATTCACGGCAACAAGCAATTCAGCAGGCCAATTTACGGGTCAGAACTGTGGAGAAGCCTGCTAATAGAAGAAAGCAGGATTCCTAGGTATTTTTCCAATTACTGAACAAAAATGCTATATAAATCAGTTTAATCCCATACTGTGGAACATAAACTACCTCTCTTTTCTTTACATTTGTGACGCCTGTACTGTATCACCACCATCTTGTCATGCACCTTCTTCTGTGGTCTTCGCTAACTTTTAATTTTGTAGCTACAACATTATCAGCTTTTCCTTCTGTTTGTTTCACACAGTTTACTGTTGCCCTTGACAACATGAGCTTAAGCTGGCCAGTAGGAGTACATTTGTTAGTCAGTTATAATCCCCTTGTGGTTTGACTGTATAAATGTCGCAAAATAGACTTCTGAATATTCCGAATCTCCTGCTCTGATACACTGCATATGAATTTTAAACTCACCCACTATCTAATGGCACCATTTCTTATGCTTCTAGTGTCTGCAGTGACATTTTAATTAGATGATTGTAAAGTGGAGTTTATAGCTACAGGCTGTATCTCTCTATGCGTAGCTCTTAATAAAATAGTGCTCCTGCAGGACTATTTAAGCATGTATCTTGGGGCAAATGTCCAGGCACCTCACTGCTGGACACTCACCATTAGTAATAGAATGGACCTTAACCTTGTACCCACATATTCCCTTTGTAAAATGTCATTATGTTGGTACCACGCTGATCTTTGCCTCCTCTGCCTTGAATTTAAAGGCTACGCGCAACAACTCCGGCTGTGCATTTCTCACTAATAAGACCATAAAGTGGATTCCTCATTGGCTAGTGTTGTATCTTACTATTTATAAAAAACATCACAGTGTAAAGAAATGTGTTATATTAGCTGTGTTTTTCTGTCTAGGGGCCGGTGGATGGTCACCTCTCGATAGCGATCATTACCAGTGGCTACAGGTGGACTTGGGTTCGAGAAAGCAGGTGAGCGCCATAGCAACGCAGGGCAGGTACAGCAGCTCCGATTGGACGACGCGGTACAGGCTTCTCTACAGTGACACAGGGAGGAACTGGAAACCCTACCACCAAGATGGGAACATATGGGTAAGTCTGAAAACATTATTTATCATTTATCATCATTGTGGTGTTAATATTAGTCATGATAGCTCTGTAGTGTCGTGGAATTTATCTGTAAAATAATACTAAAACATACAAGAAGACTGTCTATGTTGTTTTATTACGTTTGCACCGGCAACAAACAGTCCCACTACTGACGGACAGAGTTTCTGCCAGCAGTGAGCCCAGAGCAAGTAACAGCACTTAAATACTTTCCAAGCCCATCCCAACAGTTTGCATTTAGGTCAGTCTGGCTGGTCATTTGGCTTTCTTTTTCTCAGACAGGTAACACCTTTACATTAGCATCTGAATACAAGTCAAGATGATCAAACAATTAACATGTGACATAAACAGTAGACGTGTAAATGAAGGACCCAAACGGACCTATAGCCTTCCTGTGAGAGAAAGGATTAGACAAAGAATAGTGTTGCTTTTAACACTTCTTACTTGGTCAACGGAAAGAACAACACCCAATACTAAAATTTCCCCCACAGTATTTGCGTGTTGGTTTGTTTGGTGTGATGGATTGTAGGATTATGTCAATGATTAAATTAATTTTGGTTAGCTGATTGCAATTCTGGTCAGATTCTGTACAACTACAAGATGATATTTCAGATACGAACACAAGTTTTCAGTAAAAGACCAAAAATCATTTATTTTAAACTGTGAGACAGATTAGGGCTGGGCAATATGACAAAAAATGTCAAGCTAATTTTTATTAGATCTTTTAAAAAATCGCTATCAATGTGGTTTTCTTGCAAATAAATAAGTCAAACACATCAGTATTATTTACACAAAAATAGCTCAGCTTCTCTCTCTAGGTTCTATATGTAACTTTTTGAGGGGTCCGTCACCTGCTTGTTTCTGTTCATATGTCATTGCTCTGCCTGGAATGTTCCACAGTATGGCATTAAACAGCTCTACTTACATTTATTAAATTGCAGATGGTTTTATATCCAAAATACTGAGTGTGACTGTGAACAGGATTGCCTCTCCAAAGATCTGACCTGTAACTTGGTCTGGTTTGGAGATAGAAAGGTTTAATGCCATACTATGAAACATTCCAGACAAAGCAATAGCATCTCCACCGAAAAAAAGATTTGACGGACCTTCCACCGGAACAGTTCCACAATGCACCTTTAAGTTTTCCATCTCTGCTGCAAACCACGTGAAACATATAATAATGATTTTAAATTGAATTAAAAATGTATTAATTGTACAGCACTATATTCATTTAATTTGTGGCTCAAATAAAGAAGCGTTGAGCCCTGAAAGCAGGTTCAGGAGGACAAACTTATGACAGAGCCCTGAATTCTTTACACCAGTTGGCTTTTGTTAACACTTTTTCAGTCACAAATCATCAAATAGCATTAACATTACACTTTGACTGTTTCCACATATTTAGTGGTTACAGATGACAACACATGGGCTGAGTCCTTTTAAAATAGACCCATAGTTCTCAGCTGTCAGCCATTGTCATCCAACACACTGTCAGATAAAGAATGGCCATTAAGGGTAATTTGTGACAATTTATCTCTATTATTATATCACGTTTGACATGTCTCTACATATTTCTGTCACTATATGTATTAACAGTTAAATATAGTATAGGAATAGTAAAGTGTCAGAGTCAGAGGTTCATTTGATTTGTTAAAGATCCAATATGTAACTTCTTTGGTGGTTCTGAGATGTTATGGCTCTGCCTGGAATTGAGAAAAGACCTCAGCTTAAATATGTAGGGTTTGTGTGAATGAAACACAACTCCAGGTCTGATTGTGATGAGGAAACAACATTATAACCGAAATGAGAAAATAGTGTAATATGTGCCCTTTTAATAGCTTATTTTCAAGATGCCATATTGCCGATCAATCCTCATTTTCACCTCGTTTTCACACGCCCACTACTCTGTACTTCCTTCGCTCTCCAATTTCATTGTTTTAATCAGTGATATGAGCAGGATTCAGCAGCGTTGTGTTGTGATTTTGGTATATATTTAAAAAAAAAAAAAAAACAGCTGCTTGCGTGATCTGCAGCTTTCCATCCAATCGGAGGTGCTGACTCTTTGCTGTGATGATGTTTACGGCGATATCAGCTCCCATTGGGGACTGTAGTTTTCTAACACGGAAGTCAGTGTTTTTTTTTTTTATTTTAATTTTTTTATATGTATACATTTTAACATAATGATCTACAGGTGTTATAGGTTATAACTATATAGCAGACACAAATGAAAACATCTCTTTGTGACTTAGTAGTAATAGCAACAATAGAAGAAACAGTTGCACAGTAGAATGAATGAACTTGAGTAAATTTTGTAGATTTTTCAATCACATAAAAACCCTTCTGTACATTTTGGTTTGCTAGACAATTACATAATATTGAAAAGTTGTACAAAGGCTTCACAACGTGTTTCAGCCAACTGTCCTCCCACACACAGCAGTAAAAACACAGAACCTAGATTCTGAAGTTGGTGTTCACAAATGAACGTAACCAGTGTTATATATGCCCATGTAAGGCCTTATTCCTCTTTAGGGCTGTGGGGAATAGTGGAGATGACAAATCTGGATCTTTTACAGTGGAGTTGAGCTGCTGTTTTAGCCGCTGCATCTTAATTACCTTACAATTATTATTTATTCAGTAGTGTTTTTCTCCTGTCATTAACTTTGATTCATTGCATCTTAGATTTCTGCAAATACTCCAAAACACATTCATCTTAACGGTCTTTCTCTAGCCATGGCCAGCATTTTGTTTGTGTCTAAATCTCTATGACATATATATTACTTTTTTAATTTATTGCTACTGTATTTCAGAATACAGAATACTTGTATAAACAAATACCAAGCCAATACTTCATGGGAGCCTTTACCATCCATAAGGCCACCACAATATATTGTTTCCTCTGTCCCTTTTATTATTTAGTGTGGTTTGCATATCAGTGTAATAAAGGCATCAGTAGAACATTTTGGTTTCTGTATTTGATGAAAATGTGCTGTGCATATTTTAAAGACTTAAAGGGTCACTACCTCAGATAATCCTCCTCAAAGGGCATATTATGTAAAATCAACTTTTATGATCTTGTAACTATGTTATAATAGTGTTCACTCAGCCTAAACTTGTGCTGTATTTCGGACTTTTCCGCCGATTCATGTACGTTTCAGTAATCCTTTAATGTGCTTTATTTCAGGCTTCATATTTCGCCTATCTGCACACACAGTTCTGATTTTAAACATAATAATAAATCGTAAGATTTTTTTCTATGTACAGTTTCCATAGCCTTTCTGCAGGGGTTTCTATGGCATTGTATGAGTCTCCCCTGAACATCACATGACTGGAGTCCATTAATACTACGGTTGGATGATTTATGATGGAGGATAATTGGTAAAGACCTGACAGTGCGGCGTTGGTTGGTGAAAAATAATGTTTTTAATGTCTCATTTAGAGCATGTACTCCTGAGGAGGTGCACTGGCATTGACAAACGGCTGTGATAATTAAAACGCAGATGCTATGCCAGAAGATAATACTTAAGAGCTGCCAGTGTTCGACTTAAAGCAGAGGCTGCAGCACAGGCTCTTTGAACAGGCTGAACAGAGGGTTTAATATGGTGTCATGAATGCACACACTGGGGTCTCTGTACACACAGGCTGGCTTACTTTCTCATGTTGGACTGAATACATGTCCTGCTGCTTTGTTTGCACTGTCACAGTATCTATAATGGGAGATCCTTTAGCCTCAGATCTTGATAGTTTCTACAGTCTATTGAATGGAATCTTGGTGTTTGTTGATATGCTGTTTTGTATTAATTTTGAACATTTTGAACTTCATTTTTTGTTTTGACAAAAACACAGTCTTTGTGTTCTTAACCACAGGCAACAGGCAAAATGTTTCATTAAAACCCACAGAAAAATCCATCCCTACTTCATTCATTAGTGGATCAGCATTTGAATGTGTTCAGATGTTGCACTGCAGTTTATTTTTCCAAACTTTAATTTTCCAAAGGACAAAGGTCAGTAGGTAGAAAGATTGTTGACATCTCACATACTTGTCCTTTCTCCTGTATTATTAAAACTGTTTACAGCATTATCTGAATGGGACACTGAAACTCAATTATTTTTATTTACAAACCCCAACATCATCTTCCACTGTATATTTTTTCAGTATAATTCTGCTGTAATGGCCCTGGGGTCACAGTGATAATTCATGTGAAGGAGGAGAGCAGGTCAGCTGACAGTAATGCATGTATCCAATATACAGGCAGTGTCAGGGCAGCAAATCCTCCTCTGAAACATGAACACACCGCGAGCTAACCTTTTATACTCCACAAATGGCCCTACATATAACCAGGGATAAGCTACTGCTGGACTACAGCCAATAAATCCCACTCTCACATTGTATCGTTTCCTTGCTTTCCTGTTTTAGTTCTTTATTTCCTTATTTTGTATGAAAGATATCCCACCATTTTTCTTGCTATTTCCTAATATTGTATTAGACAGATTTACGGTTTGTCATGCAACTCTTAATGGGAGGTTAAACTGGAGGCCGCCGCAATAAAACCGTCTTTATACAAGTATTCAATCTAAAAGTAAAACCCAATTAAAAGTTCAGTTTCTGACAAATTCATGCTTCTTTTCTGTCAGTTCAGTTTTCAAATTTACACCAAAGATATTTTACTGCTTCTATGGTAAATATTTGGTATCATAAAACACTAGAAATGCCATCTGGTCTAAAATGTATTCCAAAATAAAATGCAAATTACTGCACACTGTTGGTAAAGGATCTGAAACTCTTCAAAGAATTTCTTATACCTTTTTAGAATATATTAGTAAAATTAATCACTATCATTATTCCTCGTATGGCATTTTGGTAAAAAATAAAATATTGCCTTTAGTATATTGAGACTTTGCAGCTGTTGTCATCAATATTCCCTGGGGTTGTGATGCTAACTGTAAGATCTTCTCTGTCTAAAGCTCCATTACTCAAGTTAGATTTCAATCTGAGCTTTGTTTTAACACAAAGAGCTGACATAGATGGATCTTCAACAGGTGAGATGATTTGCTTGTTTACAACTCTCTCACAAATAAAATTATACTCACAAGCTAACTAGCATTAGCTAACAGCTTTTCACTTAGTCACTCTCACCTTTTTTGTTGTAAATCAAACACCTAAACAGGACCATGAATGCTCGTACTGATTGCAGACTCCTGAAAATGTGTTGTTTAAACCCATTTTGTATTTTTTCAGACAATCTAAAAACGTTTTTGGTAATTATTGTTAATTAATGTGTGCATTGTGTCACCATGGTAACATATCACCATATACATAAATACACCCCCAGAGCGATGTCACTGCAAAGTATGAATATTATATCAGTAATTAAGATGTCATTGTATTGAGTGAATACACATTTGAATAGAACAAATAATTCTTACTGACAAACCTTACAACAGTTTTGGTGAAAATGTCAAATCTGTGCTACTTCTATGACCACTGCTATTAGCACTTTAGCACAAGAGCTGGAGAAAAACACATCTCTGGCCTTGTTATCTTGTCCGCTGGCTTGTGAGACTGTGGCCACACTTGAAGAAAACAGGCCATGAAGCGAGTGAAAAATAGTTAGGTCTGAGTCTGCAGCAGCCCCTCTAATCTCTCATGCAGCCCCAGCTATTTAGCCATTTATCTCAGCTCGTGGTGTCATGACAAAGTGGTGTCAAAAGAAGAAGAAGTCTATACAAGTTTTTGCCTCATATTTCAACTGTAAAAACACATGTTGCTTTTTAAAAAGTCATTTTTTTTTTTTGTTTTATAGAATGATGAAAGCACTTTTGGACATCCACCTTTAGAGCTGCAGACATATTGCAAAATTTATAAACCTCCTGGACAAAAATAGAAATCAGCTGGATTTGAAGGGGCTTTTTCTGGTGGATGGTCCAACATGTGTCCATAGGAGTGTTATTGCTTTGCGTGGAATGTTCCGTAGTAAGATATTACAATATCTTTTCTCCATAGAGACTAACAGGCAATGCCACAATGCCAAATTGCAGATCAGATCTGTGGAGAGGCTTTTCAAGAAATATTAGAAAAATAAAAACTACTAATTTAATTCGCCAAAAGTAAGTTAGTCATACTGCCATGCTGCCGAACAATTGACTGATCTTGGCAAACGTAGGTAAAAATTCTCCCATTGTTATGTAATGTATTATTATTATATTGTAAGCTCAAAAAAAAGGTTTGCTGACTCAAGAAACTGAATGACAAGATTATTCCATCACTGGATTTCCTTCTGTCCAGCGTGGCACAGGATAATTCTAACACGACAATGCCAGGAATCATTGGGCTCTCGTAGTGAAAGAGTGGTTCAGGGAGCGAGAGACATCATTTTCACACATGGACGAGCGACCGCAGAGCCTAGTTCAAATCCAAGAAACCATATGTATTCATGGGTTTCAGTCACATGACTTTTTCCTGCTGTGGGTGCCATTTTGAGGAGGGCTGGTACAATATGGGTTTTTGAGCCAATACTAATATCAATATCGATATTAAGATTATACGTGAAAACCCTCCAATCTCACCAATACCAATGATGAAACGGAAACATCACCTTTCCCTAATTTCAAGTATCATTTACCATGCAAAATATAGAACAGCGTTGTTTTGAAGTCCATAGATTACAATGTTAAATTACTTGAGCATAAACATTTTATAGTTGGTAGGCCACAAAGCAATTACTGATAAAATAGCACTGCAGTTGTAGCAAAACAGCAGTTAAAATACATTGTGTAATACTCTAGCACTAACCTCTTGGGCTAACCTCTGTGAGTTGCTTCAGTCCCTATGCTGCAGACTGTATAAGCTGGAGTTAATGGGGCTGAAGTGTGCACGTGCTTTGTGTGTGGTTGTGTGTGAGCGTGCACAAGGCTCTGTTTGTCCAAGTGTGTGTCTCCGGAGGTCTGAGCTCCTACACTGCGCTTCGTCAACTAAATGAATGGTGAAGCTCGCGTGTCTCCGCGGCGACGACTAATTCAGTTTAAGAGGCTGCCAAGCGTGCACTGATAAATCATGCACCTGGATTTATGCACCAGTGGAGTTTCGGTCTCAACCTGCCGCTCTCAAAGTTACACTCAATAGTTATTAAACAAGCTTTTGTCATTCAGGCTCTGATACTCCAAGTGTCAATGCAGTAGTCCCTGTCAGCTAACTAAGGATTTTCACATTTGAGAAGGGCAGACCAGATCAGTAAGCAACAATATTTAAAAGACCCATATTACCCTTTTTTCTGATAATGTTGTCTCCTCAGCTGGAGTTGTTTTGCTTCATTCATGTTTAACCCTGCATATTTAGGCTAGTTCTTCTCTTAAACACGCTGTCGCAGTCCTGGAATTGCCAGTCTCCACTGAACTAAAGGTTAACTTGAAAACTACTGGTTCATGACATCACAAGGTGGAACAGAGGATTTTCAGATTTGGAGATGTAGTCTAATAACAAAGGGTTACTCAAACATGTGTGAATGAAACAAAACACAACTCCAGGTATGGTTTTGATGAGTTACCAGCATTATAGCATAGGTTAATATAGGACCTTTAAGCGGCCTCCAGTTTAACCTCCCATTAAGAATTGATGATAACAGTATAACATGGCAATCTTAAAGGCGGTACAGGCCTGTTACTGTGCATGCGCTGGAGGAAGTGTCTGGGAATGCTGAAGTACAGTACAGTTCCACCTAACCTAGCTGTGAACAATTTGGTAATGCCAAAAATACAAACTCCTACACTAGAACATCCCTGTTTCAAGGCCAATCAGATTTTTTCTGATTGAGTGTTATTTTAACATAGAAATAGTCACATTTCTTCCTCCAAAATCTGAATTTGACTGTAAACCACATGCTCTTACTGTCAGGAATGGCTACATTGTAGACCTCTCAATAGAAAAGCAAAATGTCAATGTTAAAATGTTATAAACTGCATAGCTGGTCATGTTCTGATGGAGGTCTTTTCTCTCCAAGTTAGGTTTTGATATGCTTCCCATTTTAGAGATACACATATATGGATAGATAGATTTGACATGAGATAGCCTCTTATAACAACATCTTGCATAATCTTGTATAATTTTGTATAATCTGGTTTATCCTTAACATCCTTTTTCCTTTTGGACAATCTGAGTAAGTGCGATGTGGTTATCTACTAGGGATGTAACAATATCCAAATCTCATGGTAGGATATTATCACGATATGTATCTCACGGTATGATATTTATTGCAATATTTTGAGTAATTATAGATGGGACACCTTTTTGCTTTTAAAATGCCTTGACAAGATTTTGGTGTGAATTATTACTGTCATAATTCCAAGAATTCAAGTAAAAACATATTTCTTCAAGAACTGAAATAAATCATGGGATATGTAGTTCTCTATGCTTATAAGCTGTTGCTACTATAAAACTATGCATTTAAGCAAAGGAACTTGTAATTCAATATATTTTGTGACAGCCCACGATATTATTGTGAGATTTTTGACGATATGGTATCACAATATTTCGGTTATTTTTACATCCCTATTACCTACAGATTTAAGCACAGACACAGTAGGGATAGTGCAATAAAGCTAGAGCGTTAAATAACTTTATAATTGCCCCTTTTTAATCTTGAGAAAATAATTATTTATATATACATGCAACTGTGATTATATATAGCTGTATTAATGGCCAAACTAGGGATTATTTAATTATTCACCATTTCTGTCCAATCTTACAAATAGAATGATCTGGAATATGCCATGTTTACGTATTTGTTAATGTCTTTTTTATGTGTCAGCTGATGTTAAAATCCTTTCCCTGGGCATCCTGTGAATACAAATGAGTGAGTGGGAGACGGTTGGCTTGCTGCAGTGATATGAAGAAGCAGCATAGGAGTTCTTATGTAAACAGATATATTTAAGCAATGACTATCTAATTATAGAAGTCAATGTCACCAGCATCAGCACCACTGTGGAGCCTCTGGTGTTTCTGAAGTAATAGCCCTGCATTATAAAGGCATTTCAGTCAAACAAAATATTATCATTCAGATGGAAATGAGAAAATAATTTTACATAGAATTTGTGTTTTTGTCTGTTTAAAAATGCTTTTAGATTTTAGGGATGAGATTTTACTAAAAAAAAAAAAAAAAAAAAAAACATATAAACGCTTGATTTATTTGTCCTTGTACAATTTCCCTATTATATATTTTATTAAAGCTGTATTGCATAACATTTTTCTGGTGAAGGGTACACCACCTGCTTGCCTCCACTGAGATGATATTGTGTTGCATGAAATGTTCCACTGTATGGCTTTAAACTGTCTTGCATAATTCAAATAGTGACATTTATACTGCTCCAAAACACTTTGAAAAAAACATGCAATCTTACCGCTCGTGCTTGCTTCTCCACAGATCTGCCCTAAAACTTGGCATGGTGTGTAGAGATTTGATGCTATATTGTGGACCATTCCAGGCAAAACAATAAAGAAAAGCATGTGGCACCAGGAAAGTTAGATTACATTTAAGTAATCCTGATCAGAAAAAAGCTTTTTACCCCAGTTTGGAGTTCCTGTTTTGTCTCATATATTTTATTTCTGAAATAGGATCAGTATCCATAGACGACTTCTAACTTTGCTATCTCTACTTCACAATTTAACTACTATTCCCTTGATAAGACCTTTTTGAACTAAATCTCAATATGAATTTCTTCCATAATTCATAAAAAAATGCATGGAACTATTTCTCACTTTTGTTGTCATTGCATTTACTGAGTATTCAATTAGATATGACACTGAGATGTAATACGCTTCAACTCAACAAGCCTGGAACAAAAACTCAATTTCTCCCCATGGTTGATCCACAGTTATCCTGACAAACAAATGCAGGATTTGAGGCGCTTCATGTGGAGTTGGAGGTTTTGGTAGCAGAGCCTGGGCAGTCTCTCCTCACTCCATCAGCTCTGGTCCCTGGTGAGCGGAGGCAAGAGAAGGTGCCAAATGTTCACAGCCTGAGTAATGGGCTTTTAAAACTCTATTCTTTCCCTGTGTGTGCCCCGTGTGTGTGTGTGTGTGTATCTGTGTGTGTCTGTGTGTGTGTGTCTGTGTGTAACATGGTGCAGTGAAAAATGACACAAGACGAACTAGCTTATGGCAGTGTGTGACAAAAGCGCTCTTGATATAACTAATATACTCTGCTACTTTGTTTTCCAAATTGCGTATGAAAAATGATAGTTGTCTGTTATCTAACCAGTGTTTGCAAACAAGGTGAGACTGATATACTGAGAGTCATATATTTAGACTGTGTGATCTTTGTGTTAGGCTACGTACACATGACAAAGCTCCTGGATTTTAGTTTTTTGGGGTTTTTTTGCGGTCTGAAAAAAATTTGCATCCACATGCGTGTCGGATCAATAAATATTCATGCCCAGACGACAACGGAGCACTGAGTGAAAGCGATGTGATACATATGCCACACCTGTATGTGGTGCTGTTAACAATGATAATCATATTTATTAATGCTTATTTCACCAAAAGGATTTTAAAACTTTAAGGTACTTTAGCCTATTTTAGATGTAGCCCACAAATATAGCCATTTTGCTTTGCAAAAGTTAAACATATGTTTTCATTTTTAGCCATAAGATTTGGATGAGAATTATTAGAATAACCTGGTCTTAAAATCCAACAGTTTGATTATCCGTGCGTAATCTTTGTTATTGATCCGTGTGCGTAAACTGCATGGTGCATGTTGTTAGCATTAACGTGTATCTCGTTTGCTGGGCGACAGGAGCAGCTCCGTGGGCTACACCTGTCCCATTTCAGTAACGCTCTTGCAGTCCACGGAGGCAACACCGAGGGCTGCAGCCTTTGCTGCATAGGAGGACCATGGCAATGACGGGGACGCTACGTCATCGTTTTCCAAAAGCTGCGGTTTGCTTCTCCACACGACACTGCAACGCCAGCATTCTCAGATTTCTCCACTCTAAAACTCGTTCTCAAAAACACAGTTTTCACCTAAAATGTCGTCTCCGTGTGGACGAACGGCCAAAATGAATACAAACTTCATTGTTTTGACCAAAAAACGTTGTCGTGTGGACAGGCAGTGAGGCTGACAGGCAGATCGGTGCAGTGTTGGCAGTGATGTGGTCACTGTGTCGGGCCATTGTGGTGAAGAAAGAGCAAGCCTAAAGGCTAAGTCAGTCAACGTTCCTACCCTCACCTATGTTTGTGAGCTTTGGGAAATGACCGAAAGGACAAGATCGCGGCTCCAAGGAGCTTGGAGTAGAGTTGCTGTTCCTCCACGTTGAGAGGAGTCAGCTGAGGTGGCTTGGGAATCTGTTTCGTATGCTTCCTGGGGGCCTCCCCGGGCATGTCTCACCGGAAGGAGGCCCCTGGGAAGACCAAGGACATGGAGGAGCTGGAGGAAGTGTCTGGAGTGAAGGAAGTCTGGGAGTCTGCTTAGACTGCTGCCCCCGCTACCTGGCCTCGGATAAGCAGAAGAAAATGGATGGATGGAGCTAAAAATAATTTGATCAATTTCAACAGAAAGAATGATGAATTTTTGACACACACAAGAGAAGCAGTGTTTATTTATATGCCAATTTAACTCATTAAACTCTAAATGTTAATCATGTTTCAGAAAAGATCACATGCCCCCTCCTTCATTTCATGTTTCCAGGCTGGAGCTGGGTTGGCAGATGTGTGTTCTCCAGTAAATTAGGAGCAGATGCTTATGGTGGAGGGAGGTGGTGGTGGTGGTGATTTTGCTCCTAACCAAAATAATAAGATTGGTTTTCAGGGCTTAACTGTGTAATGAAACTGTGTTAGTGTCACGCTGGGCTGTTGCCGCAGTAACTGTGTTTCGGGACACAACACGGTGCACTTCCTGCTCGGCCGTCTGGAGCTGTAGACCAAGATCAGAAATCCATTTGAGTGGAGCCTGCAGCAGGAGCGGGCCAGCCTGCTCCCCTGGTGAGACTGTGATTGATTGTGAGACCTGAGATTTTAATTTCATGAGCAAGTGTCAAGAAGTGGTTAGCCAGAGGAGATAGAGGATCTTTCCCCATTTGTGCCACTTTTTGAGTCAATAATGTGTAACTTTGTGTAATCAAATCAAGTGAAATGGACAGCAGTGTAGAGAGGAAAGAGAACTTAGCCAGTAAAATAATGTCTGTGTTTTGTCCTTGGATTGATTACCGCTGTCTGAGTAGTTGGTGATACAATTTGAATTTTTTACTTTTTAGGGTTTTAAAGTAAGTCAATATTATCTAGTAAATAAACTTTTCATCACCAGTGAAATAAAGCTAGAGTAAATTCAGCCTGAAAGACCTACTTTCGCTCCTGTCTACCTCACTGATATACTCCCCTTGGGTTCTCATCTTCTCATCATCCTCTTCGCTCTCCTCTGCCTCACCTCTACCACCTCTAGTGTCCAGATCCTGGGGGGAAGACATCTCCTAAACATCATATAATCAGCCACGCTCTTGATCACATTTCTTCTGCTGGGGTCTGAGCGCCAACACTACTATTACTTTCTCTTTGTGTATACTACTGAATTGTACTTGTTGGGAAAAGGCGGCATATTGTAATGGTGGTCATGTGAATGAAGACACTGGTCGCATGTTCAAGGACACACTACCATTTAATGCTTCAGTCCCATCAGTGACTATTTAGATTAGTTTATACAGCGTGTGTTGTATTTCTGGCATGTACCACCACCCACAGAACTCCCCGGATACTCCCTTTTGCCCCATCTGTTTCGCCCCACACGCTCTTCGATAAAAAACAAAAGAGCAGAGGCTAGATTGATTTCCCCTGCCTCCGGCCCAAAACACTGCTCGTACTCACACAGAAGACAAGTACAGCCTCAACCAACTCCAACCACGAGTCCAGCTACATCAGCTGTGAGCAAACTCCTGAAAATGGCTGTTGTTGTTTGAGTATCTAGAGATCAGTTCCTGGGGAAAAGCCTGCCTGTGTCTTTCAAAGCAGCGGCACAAAAGACTCACTTACACACTAAATGACAGGAAATGAAAACAAGGGAGCAGGGGGCTGGAGAGTAGTGAACATGCTTTGAGTGGAGAGTGGATGTGCGGAGACTGGCCAGAGCAGTACAAGTCCCAGCTGTACACAGTGGATTGGTTTGTTGTTTCCTGAATGACAGAACTCGCTGATCTAAACACTCCACTAGCGTACACACTCAGCTTCCTCTCATTATTCTACTTTTCCATCTCGGGCTCTTCCTCTTGCAGCATGTCCCACATTGATCTCTTTGAATACTAAATAATTTGGCAGCACTGTTCTATTTTCCAGTTTTGTCCCAAGTCATATTAACATTAGCCGTTCTATGTCAAATCAGTGTGAAGTATTGGTACTGGCGTTGGACCACATGGGTTTCTTCCTCCAAAAGTGCATAAAAATATTACTAATGTCTTTCATAGAATCTCTATGGCTTTTCGTACTCAGAATACAGTTGTGCTGGTTGTGCTGCATGTATCCACTTGAGCTCTAATCTTTTACATTGTGTTAGTGGAAAAAAAACAAAAAACAGGCCTCCAGGTCAACAGGCCTGCACAGATGAGCAGATGGGATTGAAAATGTATTGATACAAATTTAATAATTGTCTTTGGATCTTAATTTACAGTGTAGTGTGTATTTTCCTTTTTTTTTTTTTTTTTTTTTTAAATCAACAACAACATACTTTTTCATTCTTAAATTACATAAACCATAATATTGGCTTAATTATTGCCTGCCCTTCTTAAGGAATTTATGATTTGACATCTGTGCAAATGAATAATAGTTACTGTGTCTGTATACTGTTTATAGTCTATTCAAATAACTCACCCAAAAGGCTTTATATTTCCAGCTGGGCTGCACAATAAATTCCAATCAAATCTAAATCGCACTATAAAATTGCAAAGGCTGCATTTTTTTTTTTCTCTGCAAAGAACAAAATATGTCCAGTCTTCTTATTAATACATTGCAGCTGATGGTATCAGCATTAACTGGAGGTGTGATGCTAACTGTAAGCACTGCTCTGTCTGAAACTCTGTTACTCAATTTAGACTTTAATCAGAGTTCTAAATTATGTTATTAGGTTCTTTTTTTCAGACCTAGAGTGTTATTTCATCACAGCAACATCACGTGACCACTCTGAGGAAGACGCTAGTGAGCAGTCGAAACTGTCAGGTATGAAATAACGCTCTAGGTCTGAAAAAAAGAAAAAAGAAAAAAAGAACCTAATAACATAGAATATTGGAAGACCAAATGAATCTCATTGGACTAGAGTTCTAAATTAATGCAATCTAAACCAAAAGAGCGGATGAAGCTGGAATTACAACAGGTAAGCCGATTTGTGCTGTTAAACAAGTCCCTCTCAAAAATACATTACAGCCACAAGATAGCGAGCATTAGTTTTTCAGTTTGGCACTTTTACTTTTTTGTTGAAAATCAAACTCCTAAACAGGATTGATCACAGGCTCCTGTGTTGTTTAAATCCATTTTGTATTTTTTCAGATGAAACTTTGTGACAGTGTTTGCTAATGCTAATGTGTGCATTGCATAGACTGTATATATAAATGCACAAAGCTAATGTGCTAGGCGGTACGTTCCGAATACGAAGTTCTTATTCAGGCTCTTCTGCATCTCCCATTGACTTACATTGGAATATTGTCGCCCCTCTCTCTGTAATTACTGCTGTGAGTCTTGTCATTTTGGTCTTTGGTCTTATGTGGGTATTGACCTGCTCTACATGATCCTGTTTTTTTTGTTGTTGTTGTTGTTTTTTCATTATTTTTTCAGTTAATAAATTCCTACTTATTATACAGAGCCTGGCTCCAAATTTGCTCCTGTAACCTTTAGGATTGTGAGCTTCTTGAACACTATAGGTGCCGCTTTTTTATACAGCCTATGGAGCATTGTGGCACGATGTTAACATACATGTAGAACACCCCCAGTGTGATGTCACTGCGAATTATCAATAGAAAAATCTTGCTATCTGTAGATTAGCCCTCTTCCAACATGTTGTGAGACACTCTGATATTTCCATCTTCTCTCAATTATTCATGTTCTTGGAAGTGTTTACAGTGTGCACATATATTAAAAGCCATATACAATAACGTGGCCCTGGATCATAACCTTGTGACATACAACCTTCTACCGCGTAAAGCATCAATCTTTGGGGAAACACATTTGCAGACATGCTCTATACACGCATAACAAAGCAGCCAAAGTCGCCCCGAGCACTTTGTGGCCTTTTCTGCCGTAAATTACCCCACTTCTTGATTAAACAAAACGTCAAAGTGTCTTAGCTCTTAAGTTAGCCACCGTTCACACACACATGCCCTTAACACAAGATCGCAATTACTTATTGGTTTGCTGGTTAATAATATGACTTTGCAGGAGAGGGAATTAAATGGTTGACTAGGCGGACTTTTCTGTGTTCAGCATCCACAACTTCATTCCACCCTCCCTCCCTCTCTCCCTCTCTCTCCCTCCATTTCTCCATCCCTCTCTCTCTTTCACCTTATACCTGCTGCCCTTCACTCTGCATAGTAATGTCTTTGAATTGAGTTGTTCATTCAGCCAAGCCTAGATAAGGGCAGAATAGTGGAGGGAGCACAATGGAGGCATAAAAAAAAAGTGCTCCATACTGGGAGGAGAGGGTAGACTTTTAGGACCAATAATTATTTTGTTCTTTTACATCTCGGCAAGGGCAAGGAAGGGCGGTGTTTTATTATGGTTTTATTTGAATCTGTTAAATGCTGCGGTGAAATCGGCTTAAGGGGGATAACGGCGTTTTGTGGTGCAAATGGGCTCTGTGGTGACGTGCTTGATGTTATTGTGCACACATATATAGTCATGTGAAATTTGTGGTGTCGTGCGCAAAGTAGGGCTGCTGGGATTTTCAAAACACCAAGATGAAGGAGTGGATGCTGCATATTTTAGTTTATTTTTCAATTTTTAAAAATGTAACCTAATTTTGAAGAACTCTGTGGAAACTTAACAAAAGGATGTGAGTGGAAATGCTAGCAATTGGAACACATTTACTGATTAACTACAGCATTTTTATAGAACCTGGAATTAAAATAAATAAATAAATAAAGGATTTGGATAAAGTTTCACCAGAGGAGTCCAAGGTTGAGAAGGCTAATATCTCACTCGATCATTAAAAGTGCACTATGTAACATTTCTGGTGGACAGGTTGTATCTGCTTGTATCCATGGAGATATTCTTGAATTATTCTCTATGGCGTTAAAATAATCTATCTCCAGTGTTGGGAAGGTTACTTTTAAAATGTATTCCCGTACAGATTACAGATTACATACACCAAAATGTAGTTTGTAACGTAATCCATTAAATTACTTAAAGTGAGTAATGTAATCTGAATACTTTGGATTACTTGATTTGCTGTAGAGAAGCAAAGACGAGGAAATCATAACCTAAGATGTTTTTGTAATAAAAGACAATGAAAGGGCTAAGTCTTTACTTAAACATATTAAAAATATTATTGATAGAAGAGGAGGAGACACAGTCCGCACAGCATGGTTTAGTCTTGTTTTAATCCAGTTTTAGTCCTGGTTTAGTCCTGGTTTAGTCCTGGTTTAGACCTGGTTTAGACCTGGTTTAGACCTGGTTTTAGTCCTGGTTTAGCCCAAAATGTGAAAACAGGAAAATACCGCCGTGTAATCCATTCATTTCAACAAAGTAACTGTAATCCAATTACCACTCATTGAAACAGTAACTGTAACTAAATACAGTTACTCATAATTTGTACTCTGATTACGTAACTCTGGTACATGTAATCTGTTACTCCCCAACACTGTCTATCTCCATAGAAACAAGCAAGTGACACCTCTTTGCTAAGTTATCTGTGGATCTGTGGATCTGTGGAGAGAAGGGATAACCGAAATAACCGAAATAACCAAAATAACTGAAATTTCGTGATATCGTATAGTCAAAATTCTCATAATAATATTGTGGACCATCGCAATATATCAAATTACAAGTCTCTTTGCTTAAATTAAGACTTATGGTGCAGCAATAGCTAAAAAAAAAAAGACAGAGGGAACTACATAGACCATGATCCTTTGCTCCATTTCAGTGCAGACTACATGAAGAAATAACAGTTCTAAGCACTTTTAAGTCGTAGTTCTTTGGATTAAGTCTTGTCAAAGCATTTTTGGAGGAAAAGCAATTAACAGTTTTTTTAGCCTCCACAAAATATCGCAATAAATATCATACCGTGAGATGTATATTGTGAAAATATTGTACCGAGAGATTTGGATATTCGTGACCCTCCCCGTCATATCGTAAGCTTTCCCATGATATTGCAATAATTATTTTACCATGAGGTTCATACCGTGATGATATTCTGTTGTGAGACTTGGATGGGGGTGTAACGACACCCCACTCAAAGTAGAGTACATGTTTTACGTATTTTTTTTCCATAAGAGACATATAAGTGAATAAAGCAAACATATTTTTAATGCCTAGGCCTGCCACAATAAACATTTTGAAACATACTGAAACTATTTTATGCCACTGATACCCTTAATGAATGGCAACACATAAATAGCAAATAAATGTATAAATAAGAAGCTGAATGAAGCAATAATTCGCCATAGAAGTCACTTAATTTTGTTGTAATGCTCTAAGATTTGAGCTGTAGAGTTGAGTAACAAAAATTTCCCCACTTTTGCAAAGGAAAAGTGTATATATTAACAATAAATATTGAGCCCCAAAATATGTTGTTCCAGCTTGCATATATTGAACCGTAAGTCAATATAGTAATTATTGTGTCAAGCCCATTAATGTCATACTGTGGAACATTCCAGGCAAAGTGATAACATCTCAGTGAAACAAGCCTGGTTGGTATAAGTGCTTTGACTTTTAAACACTTTCAGAATAGTTACGCAACACTCATTAACATTTAGTTGTGTAAAACTGTGTGTAAAACGTGACAACCAATTTGATCTTTTAGCTTCCAGGAAAATCAAAAGTCCATGACAAATATCACCATTTCAAGCTGTGTTTTACTGTTGAGTTACCTTCAAACACTGTATACAAACATGAATTCTTAAACTCACCCTTGGGCCAGTCACTTAACCCAGATCTCCAGGCTCGGTGCACCTGCCGAGACCAGAGCGTGCCTTTAAAGTCCACCGGGTGACTCCCTGCTGAGCCATGCCGCGGCTAGCATTTGAAGCTGCTAGCTAATACAGACAACAGTGTGTGTTTGTGTGAGCGGTTAACCTTTCTTGGACAAATAAAGATTAAAAATGAAAGTGGAGACAGAGGAGATGAAGCAGTGCTCACCTCGTGTCCTCTTCAGGGGAAGTTTAGTAGCTTAGAGCTGGTGGTGAACCCTTGACCATCTTCCTCTTTGCAGATAGCGTATCTTCAGAGGTACATACTCGGGTCAACAAGGAGTCAACTCAAAGCACACTGTCTGAGAATAGATTTTTTCATTCTCTTCTTGGCTCCACACTCACTCTGCCCAGCCCACATCCCGTCTTATCTCCAACAGCACATGGTGAGGTCTACTGTAGTGCTCCGGCTCTGGTCTATTTACCTGCTGAGCTATTAACAATACTTTCCCCTAATGGGTTGAGCCACGTGTTGGTGCATGTGTGGAGCAGAAACAAGTGTAAATGTGCTTTGTTTTCGGAGAGTAAGGCTGTGCTGGATGCAGATTATTGACTGCTTAGAGGTGAGGTGCAGAATGAACCGGGTCAAGTGAAGTGGGACTGAACCTTGAGAAATTGAAAATTGTGAATTTCTTTCTCTGCTTCCTGAATTTGACTCCAGTTTGTAGTCTCCTCACAGCACAGCAATAATTCTTGTTTAAAAATCTGGTTTCTAACATCAAAGGTGTTAGTTCAATCCTCAGTTACTAGTGGTACTTTGCCCTCTTTACTTTTTGAGTCTACGTGCACTGGTGTATGAATGTGTAAGAGTTTTTTAAAAATGCAGTTAAATTACATACGTGCTTAACTTGGGAGGAGGATCTGCCAAAGATGGGTAAAAGATGGGTTTAATGCCATACTTTGGAACATTCCAGGTAATCATCTTCATAGAGTGGATCCCACAACGCAGTACAATTGCTGCATTTAAAGGTCCTACTACACAAAACTGACTGTTGTGTGTCCATGTTAGAATGATGTTACCTCATCAGAAACATAGCTGGAGTATTTTGTTTCACTCATACATCTTTTAGTCATCTTTGTAATCCTTACTCTGTCTATATCTCTTAAAATTGCAATGCTCTCTTCCACAGAAGCTCTAGTTTTCAATTTTACAACTAGGGCTGGGTATCATTAAGAAGTTGCCGATATGATACATACCTCGATACACAAGCCACGATACGATACATATCTTGATGCAGCGCACTTCTGTTCGATTCAATATATTTCAAAACGATTTGATACGGTTCAATAAAAAATAGAACCTTAATCATGGCTGTGATACTAAAACTCTAAAAGTAAAAGTAAAATTAACTTGTGCAAAGTTAATATGAAAAAATGCCCATTTTAATTATCAAAACAGTGAAAATGTCAAATGTGTCACACAGAGTTTCTTTCCTCTAAACAAGCAACAAAACTGTAGCGCCGTAACAAAATAATTTAGTAAAATATACCAAAAAATACTCTTATCCATATATCGATACAGCGGCCCATGATATCAGTACTGTATCATCACATTAAACAATATGATATATCAATATTTCGATATTTTTGCACACCTCTATTTACAGCTGCCTTTTACCTTTAGTTCAGTACAGAGAGGCAATTCCATTATTTAAATTATCCAAATGATTTTAGATTGATTCTAGACCTATGATTCAGAGTGCTTCCTATTTAAAAGAAGAACTCAGCCTAAATATGAGGGATTTGTGTGTTAAACATGTGAGAATGAAATGAAACACAACTCCAGGTATGTTTATGATGAAGAAATAATATTATATCATAGATCAAGAAAAAGCGTAATATGGGCCCTTTATCATGTTTAATATTGTTTAATTTTCACTTTTCCTTCAACAAAACAAGCCATTAATTGTGTTTAAAAAGACTTAGGGCTTCTATGCTTCTAATATGTATGCTAATAGACAACATGAGTTATCTGCTCTTTGTATATTCAGTATTGTGTATAGATACAGAGTTATTTCCTACAGGCTAAGATTACCAATGCTGCACCAGCTGGAGGCTTTAAGATGGCAAACTATAAAAAATTACTGGTCTTGAAACGCAGTGAATCTTCATTTACATTGAAATGTGTGAATTTATGAACTACAGGCAAACTTGGCATTTCTTTTCCTCAAGTCAGACACAATGTATTTTCCTCTACGAGCTCCCTGCAGCGGATGCATTATGAAAGCTGTTAATTATTATGTATGTGTTGTGAGTGTACACCTTAAGGGCAAGATGTTACGAGAGAAACAAATAGTGTTGAAAGCCTCACTGCGCTAGAACAATGCTTTGATGTATTCCATTTCATTTGTGGTTTGTTTTTTATTTGCTTTTGCAGGCCTTTTCTGGGAATTCCAACTCTGAGAGCTCTGTCCGGCACGAGTTGCAACAGGGAATAGTGGCTCGCTTTCTGAGGCTAATTCCCCTGGATTGGAGCGAGGAGGGCAGGATTGGACTACGCATTGAAGTCTATGGCTGCTCCTACTGTGAGTGCACCCTCTATACACTTATAATATTGTATATAAGTATGCATTAGTACTACAAATTGTTCAGTCAGTCCCTTGTGATTTTAGCAGCCGTCCTGTGCCTATGTAGCCCATCTACTCACAAATCAGTTGCTTCTGTACACAAGCATGGCGGGTGAAAGTGATTTGCCTAAGGACACAACTACAGTTCAGTTGAAACAAAGGTTATATGCCTTCTGTGTGTGAGTGTGTTGGACAGCATGGGGGTAAACACAGTAATGCAAATATTGCATTACAGCCTTAAAAAACATAAGACATACCACTCTTCCACTGATATCACAGTGAACATACATGCTGTGAAAAGATTTTTACTCTGCAAAATCCTGTAGTTGCTTTCCTGGTTGCCTTGTGGGATACCAAGGTACCTGTAACTGTCCTCAACATCTGATCTATTGTTCCCTTCACATGTAGCAGCTGGATAGTTCAACTGGTAAGTCACTGGACTTTCAAATGGGTGACCTGGGTTCAAATCCCCCTTCTCACTCAGATTTAGTTTTTGTTTTTTTAACTGCAACATATAATTAAAAAATACAAACATTACATGGAACATACAAAGAAAATGTAGTTTATCATGCACATTACCTGTAAATATCATGTAAAATGTTCACTTTATCTTTACTAGTTTTTCATAATATAGTTGTATGAGAAAAATGCCAAAGGGGCCACTTTCAGGAGTAAACCATACATGGCACATATTAAACTTATATAAAGATTTACTACAAAGACAGCGGTAAATTCTTTTTTTTTTTTTCCTGTTTTTTTCCATATGGGTATTGAACACATTTCTTTATAACCTGAGCTCTATATTTAAATCCTACATAGCATTAGCACACGATGAAGACACAAGAGGTGAGTTTACAGCTCAAAGTCCCTTGTAGTATAAATATACATACATTTTCACAAGTTTTTTTCAAGATTCTCACAGTTTTTTTTACAGAGACTAACTGAAAGAAGCAAGAGTGCAAATTAAGGTAGAACTAATTGTACGCAAATGAACAGGCCCACACTTGGATTTCAGAAGTAATAGTGAAAATGATTTGGAGAATCTTGTAAACTTGCAGTTCTACATCTCCAATTATCTTACAATGTTAATTCATGCAAAGTTACAACATTATTTTTATACAATTGACACTGTGCAACAGCGCTAACCTCATCTTCTCAAATCCAAGTGTAGACCCATTTATTTGCATATTATTTGGCTACCTTAATTTGCAGTCTTGCTTCTTTCTATTAGCCTCTGCATAAAAAGCCAAAAATCTTAAAACACACTTGTGAAAACTCATGCATATTTACACTTACAGGAAACTTTGAGCTGTAAACTCACCTCTTGTGTCTCCATTGCATGCTAATGTTATGTAGGAAATAGAAAAAGCTAGTTCAAATACACATTAGTATAAGATTGACAAAATGCAGTGGTATTTGCGCACACTATCAACTGCTTTAGACGAATGTATCAAGTAAGGAACTGACTCTCCAGCAGCCCTTTCGCTCACATTCTATTAAATACTGCCAAATTGATTTTGATAACAATTTTCAATTAAGGCTCTGCATAAATTACTGTTATAAGTGACACACGTTCATATTTCATTTAGCAGATGCGATTACCAGGCGCGTCGATAGGTCCAGCGTGCGCATGTGTGTGTATGTGTACGTGTATGTATATGTGTGTGAATACAAGGACATAGGCAGTATTCCAGTCAGCTCTCACCACTTTGATTGTATTTTCCTTGTTTCATTTCTTTGCGGTGGTCAAAGAACAAGGTGTCAGCAGGGGTGACGTGTCTGAGGGAAGGCAGCATGCAATCACATAGGCTTATATATTCCTCTGGACTGAATGAAAGAAAGCATGTGTTTTACTGTGGCACTGCTAACATGAATTTCACTGTACATGTACTTTCACCCCCCACCGTGTTGGAGAATGACAGAATACATCTCCACATCTGTTACATTTGAAAATTGAAGGGAACAAATCGAGCCACTAAGCTATCGGAAATGTAATGGCAAATACATTCAAACTTGCGCATGAATCATTTAATCATAATAGCCTTAGATTCTGTAAGGTACGTGTACATGCACTTTAGAAAAATAGCGGTCCAATTGAAGGGCATTGTGTAACGTTTTGTCCGCTACCTTCTTTTCTCCATGGAAATATTAATGCTTTGACTGCAGTGTTTTGCAAAATGCCATTAAACATATTTATTTCCGTGAAGACAAGTAGGTAACAGTATCAAGCAATTTTACAGGTGACAGTGGTTTCTTTTTAGCAATTAACACGTCTTTAATGGAGTAATTTTTTGATGCCATACTGTGTAATGGAATAACATCTCCAAAAAGATCTCTACAAAGCTTGGCTACGTAGTACACCTTTGAAATAAACGTATCAATAATTGGACAGTTTGTACAAGCACATTTTCAGTTGGATAGTCATAAACAGCTGAACACGCCTTTATTTTAGCAACAAACATAAACATAACCAAAGCTATCACGCTAATGTCATTTTTATTTCCATTACATTCCCATTAAGTGAAAGATGACAGGTAATTTGGTCGACAGTATATGAGACAAATATTATAAAAACATAATTTACCACACCTTGGCATCTGTTAAATGGGACATTGAATAAATATACAATAATATGGGAGCAGTTATGACTCAGATAGTGACAATAACAGCGTTTCTGCATTTGAAGTGTATGTGTGATGTGTGTCTGTGTTTGTGAAGTACCTGGCAGTTGAGTTTTGAAATACACGACGCTTTCCCGTGATTGCGCTGTCACTGCCTCTATTTCAGTGTCACAAAATAAACGTCACAGCCTACACCGGTTCATTTGGCCGTCCCAACCGATCCTCCGCACTCTCATGTGGAAATCAAGTCCTTCAAAATGTTTTCAGATTGCAAAAATAAGCCCTTGACAAGGAAAATGGAAACCAATAAGAGGTTATTTCAAAATGTTTTAAGATTACAACTATTTTTTTCCTCAATCTTTGTAATATTAGTCTTTTATGTGTCATTGCATGTTTTGGGTTCAAATTATGTCTTTTCAAAACAATTCATATTTTATTTATTCATTTTTTATAGCAAGGTTCAATGTCAGGGCTGTTCTTTACAAAAAGCAACTAGTAACTTCCAAGTTTCTAAAATGTAGAATGTTGAAAAGGTCCTCTTAAGAGCTCTTAAAAGCATTTTACCCTCTCTGGGATCCTCTGCATGTCAGCATAATCAGCAAATGATAATTCAGGGTATTTAATCCATGCTAATTAAAAAGCCCAGTACATGACTCATCCAGGCTTTATGGATGTTCTGTGTGTGTGTACGATGCCTGTATCTTGACTGTCTTTCTGATAATGCCTGTTGCCATAGCTACATCAAACACCTCAACCCTTGCATTGTGCATGTGTTAAGTGGATATTAATTTCTGCCCTATGGCGCAGCTACGAGCTAGGTACTTGGTTCATACAGGCTGATTAGCTGAGCAGCAGGGGGCAGGAGAAGGTGATGGTGGCACTAACGGCATCTCTATTAAGGTGTGTCAGGGCACGAGAACCTGCATACTCTATGATTAATAATGAGGCTAAGTATTCCTCTAATATATTCCAGAACAAAATGGCTGCCTTAAGGCTTGCTTTTTACCTATTCTATGCATGTGAAATGTGCCACACGTCGGCTCCATATGTGTTAAGGATTCATAACTATAAGGAATAGCCAATACTATACATTCATCTGAAAGAAGGCAAGTCATTTTTGTTGTATATTTTAATTAATGAATTGGTCCTTTAGAGAATTCCTGAGATTACATGATCTGACCTGATTTTTCAGACTAATCAGAAAGCATTTTATTTACCGATAATCAGAAATTGCATGTTAGGTTGACCATCATGACACTGGCCTCATCATGAATTGTGAAAAGCACTTATAAACTCATTGTGGTGAATGATTAGTGTTATCAATATTTTCAGCTAGTCCAAGAAAGGGTGAAAGTAAAAGGCTGGAGACCAACTGGATGTCTTACGTAGGAGAAGTTTATGTACCATCAATAATACAGGCCCGGGGAACTTGAAAAGTCAACATAGTATGATTTCAAAAGTGAACATAGTATGATCTTTGAGTGTTCAAGCCCCTTTTGTATGCTTCCAAAGGAGAAGCTTTACAAAGTGTGGTGAGACTATGAAGGCCAGTAGACCCCACAATTGACAGCAATATGCCACAATTTAGATAATGGTATGTCTACTCATGGTGTAAATATAACATTTGTGAGTCAATGTTAAACTGAGATGTATGTGGAAGATAAATTACTTAAATTCTTTCACAATTAGGATGCTCGAAATGCAAAAGGTGAATGAGGAATTACTTTAGACCTCTGGACACAGTACTCTTTTTCATGTTTTCTCAGACAGTACAAATTAGGTACAGTGCCTTTAAGTTGTATTTTTCTTGGTATGTGAAGTAGTAAATTTAAGTTTCTCTTTAAGTTTTTAGAACAGTATGAAAATGAGCATATATAACATTGCATTAATTTATTTATGTGTGTAACCCTCTTGATAGACAAATACTTAAATATTTATCCATGCCATATTGAAGGATTTGGAGGGTCCAAAAGTCTGCTTCTCAACAAGTGAAGTTGGCAACCATTTTCCTATAGGGACTAAACTTTACTCTTATAGTGTCTGGATTAACTTATGAAAGAATTGGAAATTGGAAGAGTGAGAGGAGGAGCTGACTGCAGAGACTTGGAAACAAGATAGAGACAACTTTTACAACTAAGAAAATGTCATGTAACTTTCTCCATCATTGCTTCATCTTCAGCTAGGGGAAATGTTTTTATAGCATTGGGACAGAATAAGAGCCATAGGTTTGTAAGGTGGTCGTGACAATGCATAAGTTAGTCCATATATGAGTTGATGTGCTTCTCCCTCTGCTCTGTTATCCAATCACAGCAGAGGGACCCATGTGCCCACTCCACTCCCACTCCGTGATGGAGAGATGGAGAGCACCTCAAGTACTGCACTTAACAAATCTCCTTCACAATTCTCTCTGCATTCTTCCCTGCCCTCTGCCTTACTTTGGAACTATTTAACAAAGTAAAAGTGTCTAGCAGATGTAGCCATGTCTGCTAATGTAAATGGGATTGTAAATGGAATAGTTTTTGTCAAGTTGTATGTAGGTAGTTTTAGATGTTCTTAAGTCAAAATGTGCTGGAAATGTTTACAATGACAAACAATTTCAAATGCCACATAAGAAAGAATGTAGTTTTAGGGAGTGCCAAGGATTTAATTAATATTCCAATAACCCATCTTATCTAAAACATGCTAATCAAACACACACTGAGATTTTTGTATTCATTTTAGCAGTTCAGTTTTTCGTCTTTTCTCAAATCCATGTGTGTCCCCAGTTGCATGAATAAAATATTGATCTTACTGATAACAATTTCAATCTTGGTTTATTCTTAGTTGAACATGAAGCCTAAGTTGTTGATGTTGATGTCATGTTGTGTTTTGGTTCTCAAGATGATCAAATCAGAAAGCAGAATAAGTTATTCATTAGGGTTGCCAGTTCCTATGATGAAAACTGTTGGAAATAAACCTAAGAGTGTTCTCTCTGATCTGAATACACACTAGCTAAACTTACTACCTTGAAGAGAATTCGAATGACCACAGTAATTTAGTAGGGAGGTTAGTAAAAGAAAAATTATATTCTGTCAATTGGACAAAAGTTTTTTTGTTTTGTTTTGTTTTTGTTTTAATTGATTGAAGATGTTTTGGAGCTCTTCCAAGCAGTTTCTTCAGTTCTGGTCAGATTACTAGTGGACACTGCCTTATATCTGCCTGGAGGAGCCAATTACACTGAAACTACACTGACACTAACACACCTACCTGTTTACACTTTCTGTTTGTTAGCTAGGTCTATTGAACTATACTAAGTGAACAAAAAAACTAACTTTTGTCCAGTTGACAAAATTGATTTTTTTTTTTTACTTTTGCTGTTGATCCTATCTATAATAAGTAAAATATAAATTTCCTTCAGGATAAATAAAATATCTATCTATCTACCTGGATGACTGAAGGATTACACAGACATTTTGGTGAAGTTGATGTTGCTGTTCTGGTGTGGGTTAGCCTGAGGAAGATTTGGGGAATATCCATGATGAAAAATGCAGTTTGACGTTCAATGACTGCAAACAAAAGTATCATGTTTGTGGTGTTAATAAAGGTTTTACTCTCACTCAGGTTTATAGTTCTGGTTAAAGCTCCTGACAAAACACCTCACATTTCGTCAACAGGAATTATCAAACTCACCCGCAACAGTGAGATCACACATTACAGACACCAAATCACACAACAATACAAAATAGATCTGATTATAAAAGTAGTTTAGTTTCAAAGTCTTTTGTTAATGACATACATGCACAAGTACTTAATAAGTTTAGTTACTGCAGTGTGATATGGCCTGAAATTATGATCATGATATGAAGAGTAAATATTTGTCATAATGATATAATGGACACTTTACCTGCATACCTATTTAAAGGTGGCTTTTATATTGTTTCAGGCTCTTTAAAGACTCTTTGCAGACTCTTGTGAGCTTTAAGTCATGTAAGAACGTTGCTGACCTCATCAAAACATACTCAGAGTTGTGTTAACAGCTCCTTTTGTTCAGTAGAGAAAGGCAATTCCAGGGCTGAAATCATCGAAATGATTGTAGTGAAAATGTATAGAGCAATAAAATACCTCCTGTATTAACACATGACATCACAAGGTGGACATGAGTGTGACATGGAGGATTTGTGTCTTCAACATGCGTGAGTGAAATGAAACACAACTCCACGTATATTTTTGATGAGGAAACAACATTATAACATAGATTTGAAAATCTCGATGTCTTTTTTGTGTTAAAGCATGTGACCCCCTGTCCCAAGACAAATTTCTCCCATGTGAGACAATAAAGGATTATCTTATCTTATCTTATCTCTTGTCTTATAGGGTAATATGGGCCCTTTAGGATATGAATTCTGCTTTCACTGCTCACGTCTTATCTCTTTCGTTATTCAAGTTTTTAATAGCAATCAGCCACAGTCTCTGTCTACTTCCACTCACAACTTAGAGGAAAAACACATTTTAAATAACTCCCTATATATCATAATATATAACCAGCATTACAGTATGACTCACCGCTACTGTGTGATCTTTCTGTTCTTTTTTGAAATTATTTTGTGTGTGTGTTCTCAGGGTCGGACGTGATCAATTTCGATGGACAAGGTGTCATCTCCTATCGTTTTAAGGTATGCATTTTCTCTGGTACATTAACTGTATTACTGTATTTTTAAATTGTATATTTGTATAATATAACCTGCACAAGTAGAGCCAGTAACTTTGATAAAATCCATCCAGTCATACTCAGTTATCTAAAAGTAGTAGTAGTTGGTTTGTTTTCTAGTTGGATCATTTTTGCATTAAACCATCCCATAGAAATGTTTATTTTTGTTTTCACTTATTCTCCATATAGTTTAAAATACTTCATAGTACCTTCGTTTTAGTCATCACACTTGATCATGTATGATAATAATTGTTGATAATTACCCAGATATGAACAAATTCATTCAGCTTTTGAATTTTTCAGATTTTCATTTTTTGCATGTAAGAAAACATTAAAGGTCCTATATTACGCAAAATTGTGAGCTTTTAGTCACGTTATTAAGTTGCTACCTCTTCAAAAACAGACCTGGTGTCATGTTTTGTTTCATTCGCACATGCTTTGAGTAGTTTCTTATTAGCGTGTCTACATCTCCAAAGCTCAAAATGCTCTGTTCCACTTTGTGATGTTATGAAGTTTTCAAGTTAACAGCTACTTTTTACCTTTTGGTCAGTATAGATTGACAGTTCGAGGGCTGAAATCATCCAAATGATTCTACTGAAGGTGTATGAAGTTCAAAAACACAGTGGAGCATTTCCTGCATTACCACATGACATCAGTGTTTTTCTGTTATAGAAAAACACAGACTAAATAAGATGGGTTTTTGTCTTAAACATGTGTGAATGAAACAAAACACAATTGCAGGTATGTTTTTAACAAGGAAAAACATATAGCATAGATCAGAAAATAGCGTAATTTAACTTACAATTCTTACGTAAATTAAACTGTAATGGAGAAATTAAAGTAAGCTTAACCCCATTCTCAAGTTGTCAAATCATTTCCCTGATGATAGACCAGGCTGGCTGTTGTGTGAATGAAGAGCAGATGTGGTCACTACTCTTCGTCTGTTGCAGGTGAAGAAGATGAAGATCATTAAAGACGTAATAGCTTTGAGATTCAAGACTTCAGAAAGCGAGGGCGTCATTCTGCACGGGGAGGGCCAGCAGGGAGACTACATTACCCTGGAGCTCCGCAAGGCCAAACTTCTTCTGCAGATAAATTTAGGTAGGCAAAAGTACATGTCATCCTTTAGACGATATAAAACAGCAGCGCTCCTCTGCCCGCTGGCTCCGACAGGTACTAAGTTGGAGGTAGACTTGTTCGCCGGTGCTAGTCACAGAATCTTAATAGAGATAGCAGTGGGAGCAGCTCTTTTATTGTCCACACAGCAGAACAGGCACTGTAAAGCACAAGTCTAGGGGGAGAGCACTTACTAAATACTGGTACTACTGGTATACCAAGCTGCTGTTGAAGTAAACACACACACACACAATTCTTAGTTGAGTTCTCCCCAAAGACTGAAGCCATTGATTAAACAAATAGTGCGCAAAATATTAAAGGTGCACTATGTAAGTTTTGTGCAGAAAGGTCCATTATGTGCTTGTTTCCATGGAGATTTTGTCTTGTTTTGTCTGGAGTCTTTCACAGTATGTCTTTCAACTTATCTATCTTGCATTTATTTCATTACAGATGCTTTTATTGTTGTTAAAATACATGGAGATAAGAAAGTTTAATGCCATATTGTGGAACATTCCAGACAAAACAACAACATGTCCATTGTGACAAGCAGGTTGCGTATCCTCCACCAGAAAATACAACAAAGTAAAATAAAGCCTTTAAGAAATACAACAGCAGTCAGTAATAGAGTGATTTGTCCTACTTTACAGTTGTGTGTTCAGTTTTTGAGATTATTTGCATGTGTATTGTGTTACCACAGATTTTCCTTTTTACTTCTGCCCCAAAGACATGTTTAATAATTTAGCTGCAGATACTCAAACTGATTATAATTCTGTACCATTTTATCCTGTCCAAAATTCTAGCAGTTTTCAAAGCGTAATATTGTCGTTGTCCCACATGTACAAATTTACATATTTCATACCGTTGTTTTCCTTGTTTACTTGTGCTAGCTGCTAAATGACTTTCTTAATGTCTGTGTTTACTTACAGCTAAAACATGTTCTCCCCCTTAAACAGGTGTCATCTTGTCATAACTTAGACCAAATACCAAACCATCTGTTGTGAATTCACTTTAATGTTTTTTATATTTTTTCCTCCGGTAATTACAGGCAGTAATCAGTATGGCTCTATTCTGGGACACACCTCAGTCACCACAGGCAGTCTGCTGGATGACAATCACTGGCACTCGGTGGTGATCGAGCGCTATCGGAGAAACGTCAACTTCACTCTGGACAGGCACACGCAGCACTTTCGGACCAATGGGGAGTTTGATCACCTCGATTTGGATTATGAGGTAGGGATAATAGAGGTAAACCGCTTTAAATACTTAATTTTATGTTCAAATCTCAAAGGTCACACATTACACAAAAGTCTCTCTTGTGAGCTTTAAAAACCTCCTTAAAAACAAAGCTAGAGTTATGTTTTGTTTCATTCACGTATGTTTGACTAACCCTTTATTGTTAGTCTTCCTACATCTGCAAAGCTCAAAATGCTCTCTTCTACCTTGTGATGTCATCTAGTGGTAGTTTTCAAGTTAACAGCTCCCTTTTACCTTTAATTCAGCAGAGATGGGCAATTCCAGGTAGGTAATATAAATAATTTTTGTGATTTTTTTAGATTTTTTTAAGGTGTATGGACTTTAAAAACACGGTGGAGCACTTCCTGTATTATCACATGCCATCACTAGGTGTTTCCTGAGCGACAACTCAGCCTAAATATGCAGGATCTCTGTGTTAAACATGTGTAAATGAAACAAAACACAACTCCAGGTATGTTTATGATAAGGAAACAACATTTTAACATAGATCAGAAAATAATGTTACGTAGGCCCTTTAACTGATAAAAAGTTGTCATCCAATTTACTGATAAGAACCATTGCAGCAAGGGTGAATATTTGGTTACTAATCCAGGATCTGCTCTTTAAATGTTTTGTGGATTTGGCAATATATTAGCAGCGTTAAAATGTCTTAAATTTCATCCGGAAATCCCTGGAGGAACCCTATACAACCACAGCCACCACAGATACATCAATTAGACATAGCAATCAGATCACTTCTTGGCGTCCTCCTCCGCTCTCAGACTTAAAAGACGAGCAACATAAAACAGATCTAATGGAGACGGAAAAGGGAAAAATGCAATTAAGTGTCTTGGTAAACTGTGCTTGCTGCCAGGAGAGCTTACATATGCTTTGGCAGTGGTTTCTTAGGTCTTTTCACTGGAATAGGCCTCTGGGTACACTGGGTTCCTCATTTTGTCCAAAGATAGCCCTGCTTTAAGTGAATGGGTGACTCTAAATTTCTTCTATGGACCGAATGTAATGTGAATATAATATCTGTCAATACTGCACCTATCCATGGGTTTCAGAATGATAAAAAATTAGGACTGTTGCCATAGCGATTGCCAATTTAAAACCAGACATTATATAGTTCTGAATAAGAAAAAGTCGTCACAATGTTGCATACACCACCAAGCTGAAACACATGAAATCGGACCAGAAAGCTGCTAAACAAGTCAGTTAGTCACTCTCATCATTTTGTTGAATATCAAATTAGTTTAAATCCATATTGTATTTTTTCTTGAGTTTTCAGACAATCTTAAAACTTTTTTGTCAGTGTTGGTTAATGTGCGCATTGTGTCTTTCGTCTTAGAGATACATATAGAACATTGTTTCCCAAAGACTGGGCCGCAACACACAGATTATTTTGGGTCACCTTGTCACGATCTGCATGTAGGTCAATTGAATGTTGAAAAGAAATAGAAATTTAATGTCCAAGTAGGCTGCTTATGGATTCCTTTTATTGCTGGTTCAATTACTGTTATTCATTGTTTACAACTTGAGTAATACTAATTGTTCAGAGAGACACGATCACTCAGTCAACAATAAAATATCCTCATTAATGATCAAAAATGGTTAAATCTACCTTTATTTTGTGATTTACGAATAATAATATCTATTGACTTGGGTCGCAAAGGTTTGTGACTTTTAAAATATGAGTCCCCAGAAAAAAAAGTTTAGGAAACACTGATATAGAACAACCCCAGCATGATGTCACTGCAAAGTATCAATTGTGGACCCTATGTTAAAAATTAAATCCATTTTTACATCTTTTCCCCTTTATATTTTCTAGACTATCTTCTATCCTTTGTTGCTCTATCACATAACTGCTTTTCTCTTTGCTATACATTGATACCCACAGGAAATGAGATATTGGCTTTACACTCTACAATAATGCTAATCCATGAGGCATAATGAATGAGTATGAGCAATGGGAGGCAGAACCATCAGCTAATAATACTTACAGGAAATTGATTTTTGTACTGTATAATTGTATAAATGTAGTCTGTGTAATTTAAGCCATGTGTACTGATATCCACATGTGCTTTCATGTGTGGCCACTATACTGCTGGCATGGCTGGTCTTTATTGGTAGGATCAGGACAAGTGGTGCATGATAAAATACAGGCCAATTAAAATGAAGGTGGTTTAAGCATTCTCCACACAAATCCACACTACAAGGTTGACCAGAAGGTTATGCCTTAAAGACAAACTGCTCACTATTACTTATGTTATCCCAACCTATTCCAAAAACTGTTCTGGTCTGTGCAGTCCATTGATTTAATGGTGATTACAACTATTGCTCTAATCAGTTACAGTTGTGTAACTGAAAATGCAGTTGATTACATTCTGTTCTGAGTAATATAAGAACTGAAAACCTCCTCTAATCTACAGTGGCAATGAAAATATGCACCATAAAATGACAAAGTATTTTATCGGAAGTGCCTTTCGTTTAGACTGTGACAGCGTTTTTGGGGCTTAAAAACACAAAAATCTGAAACCACCTTCCAGAGTGGAAAAGTTGATTACTCTCCGCCGTAGCGTTTGAGTCTACATTGCCCAAGACGCAAAACTCTGGTTAGATCTGCTCATGTCATGTACACGTTTACGTCACATACATACAATACGCAGAAACCTGGCATGCATACCCAATCGAATTCCACACACCTTTGCGTCACCATATGCACGCATATTTCCTCCTGAAAACACTCATCTAAACATGGAATAAAAAGTGAAGACGCGATGCCACTTTTGTGCCTTCTGTTCAGACCATCATCATATAAATGTAGCCTTAAAGGTCCACTGCGCAACTTGTCACACTGAGGGTCTGCTACCATGGAGATGCTTTTGCTTTTGATTGTATGCAGATAAGATGCAGATACAAAATCTTGCCTGTAAATTGGCCTGATAGCATCTCCTGCTTATTTCTATGGAGATTGAAAAGATTAATGCCATACTTTGGAATACTTAAGGTAAAGCAATAACATCTCCATGGAGTCAAGAAACTGGCGGGCCCTCTATAAGAACAGTTATACAGCGCACTTTAACTTTAAGAGTTTTTGTTTCACATAATCATGATTTATATTATGACAGAACCAGCCCTATTTCCATCTCAACTATTAACAAATCTCAGCCAATTTGCCACTTCAAAATACTAATACTACTGTACGAGGAGTCCGAAATATTGCACTTCACCCAATCTTCTGGCCTCAGTCTTGTGGGCATTTTGTTTCGTTCCCATTTAGGCCCATAGACTGAATATCCGGAGCGTTTGTGTTTCCCCACAAGCAGTAATTACTAAAACTACTGAAGCGCGGCAACAGCGTTCACACACACACACACACACACACAAAGATAGGCAGACACAGATCTACTGGTAATTGCACAGCTCTCTCCATCAGCCAGGACTTCCTCAGGCCCAGCTCCTATGTGAAAGTGAACACATGTAGTGATGCTAGAAGAATATGCTACACATTTTACATTTTCTTTAGTTCTGTGTCCTTGAGTTCGTCAACCAGATGTCTGTTTATTAGCCTCTTTGCCTGCGTTTTTCTTCTCTCATTGCATCTGTGTCAAGCATATTTATTTTTCTTACAGGTTTTACATAATCTATAGAAATAATCACAAAAATCTCTATAGTGCGTGCATATACAGGGTGCATGCATTCCTTTAAGATCTGTGAATCTTAAGTATGTGTTTGTCAGAACATCTTATAATCAGTTGAAGGGTGGATAATGTGACAGTGTCTGCTGATGAAATTAGCAAATAGCTTTCTTATTGTATAGTTAAAAGTAAGTTAAGGTTTTTTCGCTATAGATACTGAATCATATTTCATTTATCACTTGCCAATAATAACAATAATAATGCTAATAGTCTTTTCCCAGTGCTCAAAGTTGATTTACAGTTCTGTGCATTAATCATTCTTTCCATATTTACTGTGGTAAGATACTACTTTACTCACAGCTGCCCTGGAGTAGACTGACGAGCCTGACAATCTGTGCCATTGGCCCTATACCACCATCTCTCATGCACACGCCACATTCATACTTATACTTCATCATACTCATACAAAAACACAACAAAATTAAAAAGTACTAAAAGTAGTGCTAAAAGTTGAGAGCCCCACTATGGCAGTTAGTATTCTTAGTGGTTTATCATCCCAGTATTGACCAGGATCAACCCTGCTTAGCTCACGAGATCACAGGAGATTGGGAATTGTCATTGAAAAAGTGTATGTAAAAAGTACATTTACCATTAAGTAGTATTCAGAAATCAAATAAAGTTATGTACAGTCTAGTTCTCAGAAAGATGTTTCCATAATCTCTGAGTCATCCAGCTATTTACTGTCCAGTTGTGCGTAATGGTGTTTCGTCAATTGCTTTGTGTGTTGTTTTTGTTTAGTTGAGTTTCGGGGGGATGCCGTACAGCGGGAAGCCGGTGGGAGGAGGCAGGAAGAACTTTAAAGGCTGCATGGAGAGCATCAACTACAACGGAGACAACATCACTGACCTGGCCCGCAGGAAGAAGCTAGACACCTCCAGCTTTGTAAGGCTCTGCACACACATGTTCATTATCTAAAACTAATGTGAAATGTCATTATTTGTACTTAGCAGCTGATGTCAGTAACATTCTCTGAAGTTAGCTTTAAGCACTCTTTTACTCAAGTTAGACTTTAATCTGATCTTAATTTTAACACAATCTGACCATAAAGAAGAAACTTAGTTGGAGCTATAACAGGTGAGTTGATTTGTGCTACTAAACAAGTGTCTCACAAATAAAATTACCGGTTACATGCTGCCTTTCCAACATACTGCCACTCCGACATTGACATCTAATTGTCGGAGTAGCAGAGTTTCCATTTTTTATCAAACATCCCTCCACTCCAACATTCGACACATCGCTACAAGGAAATTATTAAGTTGCGGGAGCACTCTTTTTGGGACAATATTTTCACAGACTGGTAGCGTAGGATTTGCTGTGTGCGAGGCGTACGGGAGGAGGCTCGGTCCACGTGGCGTATACGAGGCAAAAAAGGTGATGCTGCAAATTATTAGTAGGTTGTCAGAATGACAACATAAAAGGTGTCGGAATGGCGGCTTCAAAAAATGTCGGAATGGCGGCTTGTCGGAATGGAGGGTTATCGGATTGGCAGAATGTCAAAGTGGGGGTCTGTCGGAGTGGCAGTATGTTGGAGTAAGGGTTTTACGCCATTAGCCAACTGTTTTTCAAATCGCCATTTCTTGTTGAAAATTAAACACCTAAACAGGACCATGAACACTCATTGAGCACGTCCTGAAAACGTGCTGTAAATGGGTTTCAGACCATCTTAAAACCTTTTGACAGTGTTCGCTAATGCGTGCAGTGTTTCATCATAGTAAGTACTGAAAATTCCACAGTAGAGATACATGTAGAACACCCCCTACATGATGTCACTGCATAAGTAGCAATACCTTTCCCAAAGTCAACCAATTCACTGACCAAGTAATGATGCCTTTCTTGTGTGTAAATAGTGCTGATTTTTGTACACGATTATAGTGACACATTCTAACTAAAGCACAAAGTACAGTTAAGATATGACAAATACTTTCCAGAGAGCTCAGAATTTAAAGGAAACTTGCCTAACTTGTTTAAATGAATATCTCCATGGAGACAAGAGGATAATGCCACTAGGCAAAGTAAAGGTCAGATCTTCAGAGAGGCAATCCTGGATTTAAATAATATAAGATAGACGAGTTCCCTGCCATACTGCGAAAGGTTCCACTATGGCATTGCTACTATATCTTCATTGCAAAAGCATGTAGCAAACCCCCCCCCCCACCAGAAAAGTTTATATTAACAACAGTAGTGGTGTTATTAAGAGTTAGTTAGTTGGTTCTAAGTTATAATTAGTTAGTTATGCTGCTTATAGAAATTTGCAGCAGCAGAAGTAGTAGTGGTCACATTAGCCCTAGTGCAGAACTTTTCTAAGTAGCATTATTACTGGTAGTAGCCTCTGAAGCTGTCTGCGTGTGTTGAGCAGCCTCATTATTGTCGTACTAACTCTGTGCCTGACCTGACTGAGGGGGCACAATATTCACTGCACCAAAAAAGCGGATTCATAATTAATCAGATACAGCTGCCCTATCAGCGGCCCTGTGCATGTTTACCTCCTGTACCGACCCGCTCCCTTGATATCAGCGCTGGCATTTTCCCTCCGCCTCCAAAGACACCATTTAATTGCTACAATGGCTAACGGTTTGTTTTTGAAGCATCTTAAGCAATGCGCTCCTGTGCTCATCAAATGCTCCTCTCTCCAGACAGAGCGGTGGATGTAACCTTTGCTATGTTCCTTCCCGTGGAGAGGAGAGCCACCGCGTCTTCGATCCCTTTTCAGCTGATTAGACAAATGGGGGCTCTAATCAAGTGCATTAAAGTCTCAGTGATGACTCACGCTTTTCATTTGTAATCAAAGCGGATCCTTGCGCAAATTTCACACAGCCAAGCAGACGCAATTAGGAACCATCTATAGTTCAATATTGTACGTTTGATTTGATTTGATTAAGAGCGGGCTGAAGGAGCTCAACGGTAATTAGTGCCTAAAAGGCCACCATAATGTTTGTTTTTATCAGCGTTTATTTGTATTGGCAATATCCGGCTTTTAACTCTGACATTATCATTTAAAGCCACTTGAAGTCCTACAAGCTTTTGTAAATACAGTATTGAGTGCTTTAGCATTTGGCATTCATTAGTTCGTTCAGATGTAAATATGTCAAATCCATTTCAGGCATTCCCAGGTGTAATGTGTAGTGTACCCAAGTTTTAATGTCATTATGCCAACCATAAACCCATTTTCAGGGCTTCCCTTAACACTTGGCTGTGATTGTTTTTTTGTCCGGTTTGCTAATAAACAGCTTCAACATTTTTTTTATTTTAATTTTTTTCAGTTTTATTTTTTGAAAGATACTGTCCACTGGCAAACTGGCAAATTTCACAAGAGCTTCATTTGTTTTAAGCTCTGTTACTCACACATCCTCGAAATTGTTTTCTTTACTCATCACACTTCAAAAAAATACTGAAAAATAGTATCTTTTTGCATCACCCACAGACAAATTCCAAATAGATTTTTTGTTTTGTTTAGTTTATAATGTTTAGTGTCCCTGATCTATGTTTTATATTTTTTATGTCCTCACAGCGTAACCTGTCCTTCTCATGTGTGGAGACCCATACCTTCCCAGTCTTCTTCAATGCCAGCAGTTTTCTGCAGCTGCCGGGACGAGCCAATCACAACGTGTTATCAGTGGCATTCCAGTTTCGGACGTGGAACCCTGATGGACTTCTGCTCTTCAGTAACCTAGACGACGGGATATTGGAGATTTCACTCGAAGAGGGAAAAGTTATAGTGCGGATCAACGTGACAACAGCGACAAGAAACTACAAAGTGGACTTGTTATCAGGTAACACAGAGCAACAATATTTAAGATATGCATTCTGTGTTTGATTTTGATGAGATCTTTGTTGTGATGATAGTGTGTGTCAAAGTTAACCTTTTTTTAAGATTTACAAAGATTTAAAGTGACTCATTATCATGCTTTTCTAATTAATATATTGTTTGATATTTCGTAAGAATAAGAGTTGATCTACCAAAGCATGATTTAAGTTTCAAATACTGTCCTTGTCCTCAATAAATAAAAATACACATACAAATACAAATAAATACAATAGTGCAACAATAATTCACCAGGAGGCTTTTGTAGCTGTTGACGCCAATTCTCAGTGACCTAAATTTGAATATGTCCTCCTTTAGTACTCTTTGCTTCCTCTCCAATCTTTCAATGGATGCACTCGTTTTTTGTGGCCTCTGCTGCTTTAATAGACCATTATGTCCTGGGTTAGAGATTATTACAGAGTTACCCTCAAGGCTAATTGGACTTGCACCTGCGGTTGCATCCATGTTAGAATACAAAGACCAAAACACACAAAACACACATGCTTGTTTAAGGCAACTGTTTTCAGAAAAATAAAACTAGAATTATGTGAATCTGTCACTTTTGATAATGTAATTCTTACCTCATGAATGGTGGCTGGTATTCGTAACAACATAACCACAACAGAGGCAAAGGAGAATGCACTATTCCCGGTGGGGAGTGGTTTTATTTATTTATGAAGTTGTGTAGTAACATCAGTCTCACATGTTGTCAGGTTTTTTGCTTCTTTTGCAGCAGCTATGTAATGTTACTTAAAGATGGACTAAACACTAAATCAATGTTTCTTGCTACATTTTGATAACTACTGTTGTGTTGTGCATTTCTGACTGGACTCTGCATTGTGGAGTCTCTGTGTTTTGTGCATTAGGAGAAGGTACTTACCTGAAACTCCTGAGAAGTCTAATTGAACTTGAGAACTCAGCAACTGTTTTTAGTCTTCAAGTAATCACTGTAATTGCTTAAGTTTGTTTAGAATTGATGAGACAAGTGAGCCAGATTAACAATTCAAATATATGTGGATAGATGTCTGTTTGCATAACATTTCTTGCATTTGTCCTTGGAACTAGGGTATCTGATTGACAGGAATCGCCTTAATAGTAACTGAACATTTTGCATATTGCATTTTTCTACAAATTATGCAGCTCTAGCATCCTTATATGTTTCTCCTCTAGAGTCCATTACAAGACATCATGAGAAATATGTTATCTTAAACCACAGTTCCCCATATTTCTTATACATACACATAATGTTTTCAATTTCAGCCTAAAGCAACTGCATCATCCCTGCAGATCTCTCACTCTCATTCACATCCACACATACAGTAAGGCTATTTGAACAGTCCGAATAAGAAGTACGCTATATGGCATTATAATAATAGAAACGCCTGAGGCACTGATTTGAGACTGAAAACACTAGCTTGCCCAATTGTGATGTTATAATGTTTTGATAATGTGCAGTGTGTGGCTCTATACACACACTGCTGTTGTGTGTATCTGTGCAGGTTTAATGTATCTTATGTGTTTGTGTGGTGGGAATATTGTCATTTGTGGTGATGCGAGACACTGCTAAAGCCACAGAGGAACTGAATTTGGGAGAGCAGGAGCTGAAAGAGGGTTCATGAATGCCAAAAGCTGCCATAAATTTCAAATGGCACTTAAAATTCATTTATATGTACATAGAAAGTTGCATAGTGGAGGAAGATGGGAGAATGGGAAAAAACTGGTGTGAAATATATATGCTTCTCAGACATAAGAATAACAATGAATGAGTAACGCTATATCTAGTGCATATACAACATACATAACAACAAGAAAATACATGGTAATGGCCCACTGAGTTTATCTCTGTAAATAATTTTTCAACTCAAGGTTTGAAATGTATTATGCAAAAGAGTTGAATTCTCATTACAGAGACTATAAAGGATGTTTGCTTGCATATTATCCTCGTGGACAAAACTAATGAAAACAAATGTTCCCTAAAATTGCTTGAAATATGTATTTGTGGCTTTTCTTTATTTTCTGATATGGGTGTAATTGGTTTTCACCTGACCAGCTGCTCCCACCCACTGTCTATTAACACAGCTCTGCTTCCCTAAAGAGGCAAACATCCAGTGAGTTAGCATCCTGTGATCCATTATGAAGCATCTGTCTGAGCACAGTCTTAAGGCTTTTATGGTGAAAACTATTTTTTATAATTATTTATTATTTATATTTGTTTTTCATATTGCTCAAATCTAAGAAATCTACCTGGATGCTGGTGGAGAATATGAATCTAGAGGAAGTTTAGTACTGGCAAACACTGCAAAATCATATGTCCAATCTTACCTCTTTCAGTTTTAATATTTTCTGTTGATCCAAAGCAAATAATAAGATGATAAGATGATGATTAAAATATACCTTTAATTAGCTTTTAGTCATGGTATAATGCTTTTACATCCTCAAAAACATACCTGGAGTTGTTTCATTCACACATTTCAGTAATCTTTTGTTATTAGTCTGTTTCCATCTCCTCAGCTCAGAATGCTCTGTTTTACCTTGTGATGTCATGAAGTTTTCAAGTTAACAGCTACCTTTTACCTTTAGTTTAATCGACATTGGCAATTCCAGGTCTGAAATTATCCATGTATGATTCTAGTGAAGGTGTATGGAGTTTAAAAACACATGAGAACTTCCTGTGTTGTCACATGACATCACAGGGTAGAGAGTGTTTTCTCAGAAGAACTCAGCCTAAATTTGCAGGATTTGTGTATTAAACATGTATGAATGAAATAAAACTAAACTCCAGGTATGTCTTTGATGAGGACACATTATAACATACATCAGACAAAAGTGTAATATGGGCCCTTTAAATGCCTTGTATAAAGTCACTTGAATCTTAGACTTAGACTTAGACAAACTTTATTTATCCATAAGGGAAATTACTTGGACACAGTAGCTCACACACGACATTATATTATAATCAGCTATAACTGTTTTGTTTGTTAAGATACCTTGATCCTTCATTGATATAATCCTTCATTGTAAACAAATGGCTAGTTCCCATGTTGATGTTTTGACCTTTTTCTCATGCATTGTATTTAGTATTCAATCCAAGCAACCATGGTTCTCACTATTTCACTCATAAACAAAAGTATTTAGTCAGTAAAAGTATTTAACTGTTGTTGATGAAGTAGTGCCTGTATACTGTCAGAAGGCTATTTCTCCCATCACCACACTCCAGTGATCAGTGATTGGCCTCGCGGTCCCTAAAGTCATCTGCAGCACGAACCTCTTAACAAACATGCTTTGTTAGGGCTGTGGGGAAAAGAACATTAATATATAAACAAGGTCTTCATAATGGGGAGTACTTGTGCAGAACCCAGCAGGAGAAGTCTCAGCTAAAACTATCACATCATTGCCAACTACTTCAAATTTGGCAGTGTCTAGTCAGCTTCAGTAAAACTTTGTACATAAAGGGGGGGAAAAAAACATCTTGGAAAATATTCAACTTTAGTAGACTAATTACTTAATTTAGTTAAAAAGGCACTAATGGACTGAGAAGAAGTATTATTATTTAAAGGTGCATTGTGGCATTGTGTAACTTTTCTCATTACAGGTAGTTTTATAGCTCAAAAATACCTAGAGAAACAAGCACGACTGTGAGCAAGGTTGCCTCTCCATAGATCTGACCTGTAACCTGTAAAATAGAAAGGAATAATACAATACTGTGAATCATTCTAGACAAAGTAATAACATTTCTTTCACCAGAAAGTTAGACAATGTACCTTTAAAATGAATCTGGACCAGGGTTAGGATCCACAGTGTTTTAGATATACTGTACAATTTTGAAATATGGGCCAACGATATCATGGTTAAAATAAACTAATTCTAAATGTTTAAATCCTCATTAATATATTAAAATTGAGTAAAAAAGTGTGTAGAATGTGGCCCATTTCTGCTCCCTGTAGTCTAGACGCCATCCCATTGCTATCATTTGCTGTTTATTTTTGGTCTCTGTGGCAAATGGCCAAAATCAATAATATACAATGGCCTCCTGAGAAGTAGATCAACACAAATACACAAGGCAAGTTTTGAAAGCTCAAGAACTGGCCAGTCTAGACTTCAAAATATCACCTTTAAAAATATATAGATTCTTTTCTAAGGAGAGACGCTTCTAAAGGGTGACAGCACAACAACATGGATGAATGCACTTTTCTAAACATGGCAGGGACAAAACTCTCTTTAGTCCTCAAAGTATCGAGTAAAATGTTAGAAATGTAAACATAAGCAAAAATAGATCTTGCATGTTCAGAAGAATGAATGTGTGTGCATCTGCCCCAGTTTCTGTCAGCTGACTCAGACCAGTCCCGCTAAAGCACCACCCACTCTGTGAGCCCATGACTAATACATAACAAGCCAAAGCAGGACAAAAGGGAAAATATACAAATACTTATTTAAATACAAATGCAAAATAAAGTCATAAAAATTTATTTGTCATTTATCTATTCCTTTTCAGATTTTCCCCTTTCAGATTTGTTACACCTTTTGGGAATTACTTTTTACTATTCATGGATTTCATTCTTGATTCAAATGATTTGAATCTCCATTGAAAAGATATAATATTTTGATTAGAATTACGTTATTACAACCGAGGAGTATTGCCATGATAAATAATTCAAATCAGGGAGGAATCATTTTGCCTGAAACTTAGAAACTGTTGAATTATTCTTAGAGATGCATTGATGCAGCTTTTTCAGGTCCAATACCAATTTCAATACTATAGTTTTAAGTATCTGCTGATCCCCGATATCAGCCATTACCATTGACTGAAAACAACATTTATTTATTTTAAACAAAACTAAAATAAGACAAAACTGTTTTATGTAACAGTTATTTATGTCTGAAGTAACTACAGAACAGCTTTGTGTAAATAAAAGTTCAAACATTATAGACTTTCTGGGCCAACTATGTCCAGTAAATATTTGGAAATATTTGAAGGCTGATATTATTCTCACAAATGAAGCTAGTATCCTGTTAGCTCTTTCTTTAATGTAAAACAGAAGCTGAAAGCTGACTGGCCAGGCTCCATGTTGACAGTATAGGGCTTGCTATATTGGATATACTGTATATGCCAGGCTATGTTTAAACCTGTTGGCAGTCTTACATGGGCTGACACGATGTATATATGAGCTGGGGTACGATAAAAGTCTAAAGCAGCAATATCATCACACGCAGCTCTTGTGTGGATATGTGCCAATGACACAGAGTGGTGTTGACACTGTGCCCCGCCCCCTCTCCTCCAGATAGGCCCACATGACAGCTCTAGTCTCTGCTGTTTGTCTCTTCCGTGCTAAAGCTTAACTCTTTGTCTTAGGAGACTTTCTTTGACACTCACTCTATTCCCATAACCCAGTGTTGTCGCTGACTGGCACTGCAGAAATGTCTCAGTCTAAGTGTGTTTTTCAGGCGTGATAGGGCCTGTTAAACATGGCTCTGGCATATGGTGAGAGGTGCGAGGGACTTGGATGTCATTTGAGTGTTACCATGGTTACTCAATTTTACTTTTTCTGCAGCAGCTGTCACAAAACAGGGCACATAATTTATTTAACTTATTGAGGTAAGTATAAGAAAAAATGTACTTTGTATTAAGCCCTGTGGATAAGTTGATGCTTTTGGCAAAGTAATTAGTGTCCCACAGTGAAAAATGAAACTGTCCAGCTTTTAATCATTGTCAGTAGGCCTAATATAATATATCTATTAAAATATGCTTCAAGTCCAGGATTTATACTGAGCCCCTTTTAGTGTGGCTCCACTGAAGGAGGCTAAAAGTGACATCAAAACATTATAGTTATGTAAAAAAAAAAAAAAAAAAAAAAGAATGAAGACTAAATAGAAGTTTATATGACTTCTGTTGAAACTGGGTTCTGCTTAAAACAAGCTCATTATTATATTTTATTTGTTTTTATTGCTATTTAAATATCCTTCTAATTCTGTAAAGCACTTTAAACTACTCTGTGTACAAACTGTGCTGTGTAGATAAACTTGCTTTACCTTGACAGTTGCTTTAGTTTAAGTGGCCTTCATATATTTTTATGATTCTTTAAGGAGACATTTTGTTAAGGGTTTATCTATCCATCAGTTCCACGTTCTCGAGGTCTAACAGCAGTCAAAGTATAGCTATACATTTAAGTACTTCTTTCTCCCCATCTGGTCCAATTTGTGGCTGGTTTGCTGCAGTTTTGTCTTGGAAAGCTTGGGTAAGAGCTGTCATCTCCCTCTTGCTCTCCCTCGCGCTGGTTGTCACTCCAGGAACCGAGAGCTGAGAGCGGCTCCACTTGTTCTCCAAAAACATGAAAGCCAGTCATTTGGTCCTCTCTTCTCTTTTCACCACTTTCTCAATTCACTAAATTTTGATTTTGGATAATTACACAGAGAAGCACGGGTTCTTCCACATCTGCCACTTGTCCATATGAATTCAGCGCTCAGTCCGAGTTGTAGTGTATTGTGTGTAATTGCTGTCATTTTGTTTTCACTGCTTGTCACTCTGGGTTTATCAGTAGAATATCTGGAGGAAGGCGCTCTTTTAAGTCAGCCTGCCTAAAGTAGAAACATGGCATCTTTGTGTAAATATATTTGAGTGACTGTAATTCTCTATGGAGTTTATTTGATGTCTGGTCGTAAACATGTTATATCTGAAAATAAAATGTGAAGTGAGTATGTCAGTTATTCTTACTGCCAATGCTTATTTCACTTACAATACATTGACTGGATGGATATCACGGCATATATAAGAGCTAGTAGTGGTAGAAGTAGTGTCACCTGCTTGTCTCTGTGAAGGTTTAATATCAAGGCATAGCAAGTTTATTTGTATAGTACAATTTGTACACAAAGTAATTCAAAGTGCTTTACAGAAGAAATATAGAATACAGAAATACATTAAAGTCACAATACAAACAAATCAAAACATAAATAATTATCATAAAAGCAAAAAGAGAGAGAGAGACATTAATTGAGAGAGAAGAGTGTGGACTGAAAAATGAAAACCTTTCAGTCACGTGCACAGCTAAACAGAACTGTTTTGAGCCTGGATTTAAACAAAGTCAAAGTAGAGGCCTGTCTGACATCTTCAGGAAGACCGTTCCAGGTTTTAGCTGCATGAATCTGAAACACTGACTCCCTGTGTTTAGTCCTGACTCTGGGCACCAGCAGGAGGCCGGTCCCTGAGGTCCTCAGTGTGAGATGGTTCATATGACACTAACATGTCACAGATGTACTTTGGTGCTCGGCCATGGAGAGACTTGTACACAAGCAGAGCTGCTTTAAAGCCTATTCTCTGAGCCACAGGGGGCAGTGCAGAGACCTGAGCACAGGACTTATGTGCTCATACTTCTTGGTTTGAGTCTGGACCCGAGCTGCAGCGTTCAGGATGTACTGTAGCTGTTTCACAGCTTGTTTGGAAAGGCCAGTGAGCAGGTTACAGTAGTCTAACCTACTGGAGACAAAAGGCATGGATAAGTCTCTCCAAGTCTGCTGTAGACAGTAAACCTTTGATTTTTGCTCTGTTTTTAGATGGTAAAAGGTTGCAGAGGTTATTGATTTGATTTGGCTGTTAAAGTTCAAGTCTGAGTCCATTATTACCTCTAGATTTGTAGCCTGATATGAAAGTTTTAGAGAGAGAGAATGGATGCTGCTGACACTGTCTCTTTTTTTCTGTGGGCCAAAGAGTATGACTTCTGTCTGTCATACTGTGGAATATTCCAGACAAAGCAATAGCATTTCCATGGAGACAAGCAAGTGGCAGACCCTCCACCAGAAAAGTTGCATAGTTCACCTTTAAATAACTGATTTCAACAACATTGTGTTTAGTAGCACTGCTAGTATAACAAATACAAAAATATACCTTATAAAAATAGAATGTATTTAATCAGTGTTTCTTTGCTTATGCTTATTTTATTAATATTTTATACCTATTTATCCTCATGATATTGTACCCTGACATTTCTCTACTTGACCCTCTGTCCACTCCTCCATGAACTTGTTCTTCAGCCTTGGTATTCCTCCCTCACCCTCTGTAGTCACCACACCGTCTCTGGGAGCTGTCGGCTCATTTCAGATCTCCTCTCTCGCCTGCAAACCGTCATCTGCCCCTCTCTGTCTCGCTCTCTGTCTCGCTCTCTGTCTCGCTCTCTGCCTCTTTCTCTCTCTCTCTGTCTCTCTGTCTCTGTCTCTCGCTCTCTCTCTCTCTCTCTCTCTCTCTCTCTCTCCTTGAGTACATGTCCCAAATCACAGCTGCGTTAACACACCAGCCCTCGTTCACAAAGCTCACTCTTTCCAGCCCTCTGCAGTATCAGACAGACTTACATGTTAGTCTTTGTGAAAAACTTGGTTTGAGTGACCAAAGGGATCGCTGGGATAAGACCACACAATCAGTAGTAATAGGAGCAGAAGAATTTGAAATGTATCTCAATCTATAATAATAATAATAATCTGTCTCATATTAGAGGGAAACTGAAACATACATTTATATAAAGCAAAAGCAAAAGCTGCTCGTATTTCATCAGCTCATGTCTTATAAAACATTCTGAAAATAGTGTTACGTACCAGGACTTTTCTCTGCCCTTGCTTTCTTCATAGACTATTATCTAAGACCTTTATATAGGACTTTTCACCTACTGTTCATGCAAAATCAATTCAGTCACAGACAGATATAAAGTGCCAGCGGCAGCAGTCATCTGATATTAGAGCTTGGCACACTGGTAATTGAATTATATTAAAGTAATGATGAAGGTAAGTTATACTTTAATGTCCCATATAGGGGAAATTAGTCTTGCGCATGTGGTGCTGCATCATATACAACAAACTCGCAGTGTACTGTTAACTGTAGCATAAAAACAGGTCTCATCAGTATGATTAAAGCTCCTATATTACACAAAATGGCCTCTTATGAGCATTAAGCCATGTTAGATGATGGTTATGTCCTCAAAAACATACCTGGAGTTGTCTTGTATTTCATTCTCGCATTTTTGAGTAATCCTTTATGATTAGTCTGTCTACATCTCCAAAGCTCAGAATGCTCTGTTCCACCTTGTGATGTCATGAAGCAGAGGTCTTGAAGTTAACAGCATTTACCTTTTGTTTTGAAGGGATTGGAAATTCCATGGCTGAATTTATCTATTTTCATTACGTTGTACCGATAAAAGAAAGATCAGAAGTGAGACAGTGTGCAGGAGTTTTCTGTAAAAACAGAATCTCCTACAACGCACCTGTCGCCTAGTCAGGTGCGCAGAGTCTACACAGAAACGAGTACAGACTTTTCCACTCTAGCGCCCTGAACACTCTACAAAATGATAATTAGCTCCTTCAAAGAAATAAATACCTTGACCCAGAACCATGCCAATAAGACCTGAGGAAGGTCTGAGGGAATGAAACGTCGTACCAATAAAAGAAAAATCAGGAGTGAGAAAGAATTTTCTTTTAAAAAAGCACCTGTCGCCCAGTCAGGTATGCAGAGTCTACACTGAAACAAATGGCTGAATTTATCCAAATGATTCTAGTGAAAGAACTTAAAAACACAGTAGAGAACTACTTGCATAACCACATGACATCACAAGGTGGAACAGGGAGAAAAACTCAGCCTAAATATGCAGAATTTGTGTGTTAAGCGTGTGTGAATGAAACAAAACACAACTCCGGGTATGTTTTTTGATGAGGAAGCAACATTATAACCCAGATCAGAAAATAGCGAATAGCGAAAAGCAATACCAATATTTTGACTAGCTACAAGGTCCCGTTAGGTAAGTATTTTTGAATGCACTTTTAAATTAAACACTTTCAAATGCATTTAGAAAGCTACATTACATTAACTATGCAAAGCTATAGGCATTTCTTATATTTTCACACAGACAGACCCAGTCAGTGGACAGAAACTCCCAGGCTTGTTCCAAAGCATGTGAATACAAATGACAACTCAGCAGGAGATGAAATGGTCTTGTCTTTTTCAATCTGCTCTATCCTACTTCTTCATTATCTGTCCTCTTTTTATCTGTGGCGGGGCATGTGTGTCGCTTGGGTGCAACATTTGAGAGTCTTTTTTTCTCTTTTTCCAGTTGGGGTTTTTGTGCTTGCTGTGTTGGAGTAAGGATTCACTGACAGCAGCATCCGAGATAACCCCATCATTCAGAGCTATTGCATACGATGTAAAACAGATGAGAGGACACGAGCTTATGCCGTATCTATTTTCCATTACATTGAAGAGGTTATGGAGGGGGGACAGGGGAGGGTTGGAGCGGCGATTACATCAAGCCAATATGCAGCCAGTTAAGAAGCACATCAAGGTCATTCACGAGAAAAGAATGCCTATACTGACATGCATGCAAAGATCTGATGGTGTCACTGAATTGGAACCCAAAATGCAGTTTTAAATAGAATGGAGGTCATATAATGGTTTGTAATGTGATATGTACTAGATAAAGGGTTCCAACAGTATGAGAAACCAAAAGAAACACATAACTTAAAGGTGCACTATGTAACTTTTTGGTTGGGGGTTCGTCACCTGCTTGTTTCTATGGATACATCATTGCTCTGCCTGAACGTTTCACAGTATGACATTAAACAGCTCTGCCTTACATTTATTCAATTACAGGTGGGTTTATAGCTCAAACATACCTAGAAAAACAGGCATTCTGAGGGCCTGTTTACACGAGAACGCTTGCAGGTAAAAACAACAAAATATTTTATCGGAAGTGCCTTTTGTTTAGACGGTGATGGCCTTTTTGGGGGCTTAAAAACGCAAAAATCTGAAACCACCCTCCAGAGTGCAAAAGTTGAATATGCTCTGCTGTTGCGTTTCCGTCTACACTGCCCAAGACATCACATACATACAGTACACAAACAAATGTCCCAACAAATGTACAGAATATGCATAGATACTATTAGTGAACAGTGAAGGATCTGCAATCACCTCGTCAAATTCTGGATTCACGGCTATGGCTATGGACGAAACTTGGGAGAACCAGTCGATGGTGGGAGAACTTTGTGGAAGGAGTAGCTGATGAAAGTGTGTGGCGTGAAAACTTCCGTATGTCCAAAGATGCCCTTGTTGCAAGTATACCCAATCGAATTCCACACACTTTTGCATCACCGTATGCGTGCAGATTCCCTCCCAAAAACGCTTGTCTAAACGCGGAATAAAATGTGTAGACGCGATGCCACTTTTGCGTCTTCTGTTCAGACGGTCATCATATAAACTTAGCCTGACTGTAAGCAAGGTCACCTCTCCACAGATCTGACCTGTAACTTTGTCTGGTTTGGTCTCCATCTGCATCCAACATCTGCACAGAGTAAAGTATTTGATGGATGCTCCACCAGAAAAGTTGCACGATGCATCTTTAATATATTACACCATGAAATGCACGACAACTGCCTGAATAGTCGGCAAGTGTCTCTTGGATTCTTATTGCTGTGTTTTACTATCACAGAGAGTCACAAGCAATTCCCCCTTTTGCTTGTCCAAAGTGGAGAAGGATAAAAAATAAAGTAGTCGTATCCCTGTGAAGATATGCTACTGTGGTCATTGCCATATTGTTTGTGATTCATTTCTTCTAATGCAACTCTCAACTTAAACACAGACTCTTTTCATTATCCACTCGTATTGGTCGATGAGTGACTAAGACATGAATTTCAAGCGACATTATGTAACTTTTCTCATGGATTGTACACTCCCTGTTTTTCTTGAATGCCCCACAGTATGGCATTTAACTTAACTTTAACTAGCAACACTAACTCATCCCACTAGGTTAATTTACAGGTCAGATCAGTTGAGAAGAGGCCCGTTTAACATGTTTTTTCAAGGCATTTTTGAACAATAAAAAGTCCTGCAAGATGAGTTAATTTCAGGCAGTGAAATCACCATAAATACAATTAGTTGGTGTATCAGAAAAGTTACATAGTGCACCTTCAAGTATGAACTTTCAGCTTTCAGCAAATGCTTTCAGTTTCTTTAATACAGCATAAGGCTGCTTTGAGCTACATGAACTATGAACAAAAATAAAACTGTGATGTACATCTTTTGGCCTATCCCTCACCCTTACTCTAAAGCCATGGACAAATGAAATAAACCTATAACCAGTCATTATGTGAACCGCCGCGCAGAGATGCTGCGTGTGTGCTTTGTTGTGGCCGCCCCAGGCATGAAAAGCCTAAATTAAAGATTGAAGACTTGATTAATAAAGATGAATATGCCAATGGGTTTTCAGTCCAGCTCTCACCATCAGGCCCCTGGACACTGCAATAGCCAGTGCAGCTTCAGCAGGTGGTCATCCCCATTCCACTAACACAGTCACCCTGCTGATAGAGTTTAATTAGTGTCACCCTCCCACTGAGATCCAAATCACCGCCTTTGAGTGCATTTGGGGACAAAACACACAATAAATAAAGACTCATATATTAGAAGGGAAAGTACCAGTCCACTGTGAACACTGTGTGCTCTCCACGTCTCCGCTTACTGTTATATGGTGCCATTTTGAGGACAGTTGACCATTCAAAAGATATATTCTGTTTTGAATTGTTGAAGTGCGTATTATATTGGCAGGTTATTGGCAATATTTTTTTCACTAAAACTTTGTTAACTTACTGTAATTCTATTTAAGTTTGCCAAGTTTTGTCTAGTTTAATCCTTGTGAAGTTTAGGATTTCACTTCCTGGCAGCAGATAAGATAAAAGTAGAGGCGATTCCCATTCTGTTACCTAGCAACAAGGACCAAAACTTGTCTAAATTACACAATAGTTCTGATTATACTAATTCATGGCCTCACCTTTATTTTGCTAAATCAATGACGTGTTTGATGTGTGTTGTGAAGTGTGTTTGAGTAAATTAACCCTGCATTTTGGATAGAATTTTCAGTGTTGATGACGGACGTAGAGGTATTATGTTTTTAGGACTACATCCTGTTTTTCTCAACTTTTTTCTACAAACTGCCACTTAACTGCTGTAAAACAATGATTCATCTTCACCACAGGTATGCCAGACCATTGAAAACATGTCATATGTGCTTTAATTGTCCTTAATTACTATGGCAACTGTCCTCACTTGTCGTCATTCTGAGCTCCATGGGTAGTGCCGCACATTAAAGTACACCTATATTGATTTGAGTGTATCCATTGGCTATAGACCACTGAGAGTGATTTGCCCATACCTTGAACTTTGCCACACTGTCCTCCCTATTGATGTGAAAGTGGAGGAAGCAATGAGCAGAATTGAAAAGCCGGGCATTGCAGGAGGGAGGATACTGCATATAAGAGAGGAATCAGGAAGAACTATAAGGAAACCTGGGAAGGAGCAGTGAGCAGAGATTGGTGTCAGTGTGGAGGTGATGTATGGCGTTGTGGGTGATGAGACTGAGCGGGCTTCTCTCTCGGCTCCACTAGTAATGTCCCTTTCCAAAACATCACTCATATTTAATGGAGAAGAGAGAGGAAAGGGGAGAGAAGGAAAAAGCAAGGGAGCTGGAGGAGTGCATGAGCAATGACAAGCGTGAGACATGCCATAGACGGTCCCAGACACTTGAAGATGGTACGTACAGCCTGGCACTCTGCTACTTCGCCATAGAGATGCAAACAGGGTTCTCTCAGAGTTAATGGAGTTGAGACATAGGGGCCTGGAGACTACCGACTGCACTCAGAGCTCAGAATGAGAGACAGAGCAACAGAGAAGAGTGCATATGAAAATATAACTAAAGCAGGAGCAGGCCAAGAGAAGGAGAAAGGAGTCTAAATGAGGACAAAAGCGGATGCTAACCAGGACCAAACTAGTTGTGAATTAGGTCCTATATTACACAAACTGGATTCTTTTGAGCTTTAAGGCATGTTATAATGTTTTTACCTCCTCAAAACCATACCTGGAGTTGTGTTTTGTTTCATTCATACATGTCTGAGTAATCCTTTTAGTCTGTCCCAAAGCTCAAAATGCTCTTTTCCACCTTGTGATGTCATGTAGTGGTAATTTTCCAAATAAAGATCTACTTTTTTTTTATCAATCAATCAATCAATCAAACTTTATTTGTATAGCACTTCTCATACATTTGAAATGTAGCACAAAGTGCTTCACATGCAACAGAAAAATTACAATACAATAATTAAAAACAAGAGCAACCCCCCACCCCATCCCATTGTTTCATCCATATATACAACAATCTAACTCTGGGTATGTTATTGACGAGGGAATATGATCTTTAAAATATAGTATATATAATATGATAACCTTGGTCATGGTTTATGCAATACTTCAACAAGGACAGAAGACATTTGCAGACATGTTTAACACATTTCTGTTGGATTTTAGTAATATTCTCAGCATATCTTCATTGAAATCACAACAATAATCAAAACAATATCATCCACCCCCAGTCTATGACCAAATAAACTCTAAACCAGGACTAAACAGGTCAAAACCAGGACTGACCTAGACTTAGTCAAATCAATCAACTATTTATTGAACAGTGTATTGAAGTGAGGGTCAAAGGTGCTCCCTGGACTATTGCCAGTTAGTTGCAAGGTCAACACTTTCAGATTCACTCCCTCAGCTGTCAGTGTCTTGGAGCTCTCAGGAGTAATGAAGGAGAAGAGACTGGCAAAAACACACTTTACTCAAAATGAAAGATAGGCGGGGGGCATACATATGAAAATTCATGCAAAAAGGAACCTTGAGCAGATTTACAGTCACTATTGAGTGTTTTTAAACTCACTCTGAAGCCAATAGCAGAACATATATACAGAAGAGACACAGCCAGGGAGCAATAATTTCTATAAAAACAGCAATATGTCCAAGTGTAATGTAAACATGTAAAGTACACATTTGACGAGGACACTTTGTTCCTGCTCATCTACGCCCACTTTCTGCTCTTCACTGATTGAAAATGCTTTAGTCCTATAGAAACCCCAGTTAACTTCATTAGTAGGGGCGTGCAAAAATACTGAAATACCGGTGTATCGTGATACTAAATTTGGTGACACAGTATTGTTATTGTGTGCCGCTGTATCAATATATATTGTTCGTCAAGATTATTTTTAGCTATATATATATATATATATATATATATATATATATATATATATATATATATATATATATATTTATTTATTTATTTTTTTTTTTTACAACAATCACTGTTTTGATGATTACAATAGCTTTATTTTATATTAGCTAGAGTATCATGTGTGATATATCGATTATCACACATATCATCATATTGTGATAATATCATATTGAATCGTGAGGTACACTGTGATTCCGGCTTGTATTTATGAGGCACTTTGAAACTACTGTGGCTCACAATGTTATTTTTACTGTGTGCAGGTTCAGGGCTCAACGACGGTCAGTGGCACAGCATTCGTCTAGTTGCCAAGGAGAACTTTGCCATGTTGACCATAAATGGAGAGGAAGCTTCTGCGGTGCGCTCTTCTTCACCCCTCAGCATCACCACAGGAGGGACCTATCACCTGGGAGGTAAGGGCGTCCCAAAAAAGTACTGGAACAAACTGAACATTTTCTTCTTTTAATCAACTATTCCCTGAACTGTGTCCCAAACGGCTGTGTTGTTGCATAACTGCCTCTGCTATGAATAAGTCATGTTACTTTTTATGTTTGTTGTTATATCCGTTTGCCCCAAGTTTACGGTCTCACTAAGTTCAAAAGGAAGGCGCTAGACTGAAATTAGCACAGACCAGCCATAGGGACAATCTGGTTCAGTGCAACACAAATGTATCGGCTTTCAGTTTGTTGAATGGGTCTTGGAAAAGCTATATCACGGCTTAAAGGAATTGTCAGGAGTTAGATTCAAATTGCCAAAGTGCCCTTGAGCAAGACGCTGATCAGTATCTCGCTTCTAAGACACTAAGTCTGTTTCGTGAATGATAGTTTCAGAAAACAGATGGGTAAATGGATACTTGATGCGGAGCAGTTTGGGAGGCAGCGATGGTGGAAAACTGTTAAATAAATTCAGCCATTTAACAGATGTTTCCAGTCCAAGATTGAGTCAGCGTCTAGGGTTATTGCTTTCTGGATGAATTGTGTTACAATTTCCCTCTATAATCCAACAAACGCACAGAAGTTGTTTTGAAGTAAATAGATAAGTTTGTATATGAAATGTGTATTGTTCGATGCAACCTTAGAATGATACTGCTGAGCTCTGTGTTTTAAATAACTGGACTGAACAGAGTTAAATCACAGTATTAGATCACGGCTTCATACAGTTTGGACTCTGGATCTGTCTGAATCAGGGCAACACGGAGGTTAATGATAGGAGTGAGTGTGTGGATGTGAGCTGGCACCTGTGTGTCATTACATCAATGGAAAGAGACAGATCACTGCAGCACCCAGCACCCCCACCCACCTCTCTCATCCCCCTCCACTCTCTCTTTCACCCCTCTACCCATTCTTTCTCTTTCTGTTTGTGTCACTCTCTCTCAAACCCAGGTCTAAACTAAAACTGGTCAAATCCAAGACTAATGCAAAAGACTGCTGACATGAAAGATATCTCTTTCTCTCTCACTCTCGCTCTCTCACTTTCTCTGTATCAGCCCCTCTATCTCTCTCTCTTTATGTCTCTCTCCCTTGTGTGTATTTCTCTGTCTCTCTCTGTCTTACTGTGTCTACTGACTGTCACTCTCTCACTCGCTCTTTTTTCTCCCCCTCTCTCTGTGTCTCTATCTCTCTCTCCCCCACTCTTTATCTCCCTCTCTTTCTCACTCCCCCCCGTCTCTATCTCTGTCTCCCTCCTCTTTATCTCCCTCTCTTTCTCCTTCTCTCTTTCTCTCTCTCTTTCTCTCTTCTGCTCTTTATCCCCCCTCTTTCTCTCTCCCTCTCTTTCTGCTTTCCTCTCTCTGGCTCTCTCTCTTTTTCTCTCCGTCTCGCTGTCTCCCTCTCTTTCTCCTTCTCTCTCTTTCTCTTTCCCACTGTCTCTCCCTCTCTCTATGTCTCTGTCTCGCTCTCTTTCTCTCTCTCTTTTTCTATCCCTCTCTCTCTTTCTCCTTTCCTCTCTGTCTTTCTCTTTCTGTCTCTCTCTCTTTCTCTCTCCCACTCTCTATCTCCCTCTATTTCTCCTTCTCTCTTTCTCTTTACCGCTCTCTCTCCCCCTCTCTGTCTCTGTCTCCCTCTCTTTCTCCTTCTCTCTTTCTCTCTCTCTTTCTCTCTTCTGCTCTTTATCTCCCCCTCTTTCTCTCTCCCTCTCTTTCTGCTTTCCTCTCTCTGGCTCTCTCTCTTTTTCTCTCCGTCTCGCTGTCTCCCTCTTTTTCTCCTTCCCTCTCTTTCTCTTTCCCACTGTCTCTCCCTCTCTCTATGTCTCTGTCTCGCTCTCTTTCTCTCTCTCTCTTTCTCCTTCTCTCTCTCTTTTTCTATCCCTCTCTCTCTTTCTCCTTTCCTCTCTGTCTTTCTCTTTCTGTCTCTCTCTCTTTCTCTCTCCCGCTCTCTATCTCCTTCTATTTCTCTCTTTCTCTTTACCGCTCTCTCTCCCCCTCTCTGTCTCTGTCTCACTCTCTTTCTCTCTCCTGCTCTCTTTCTCTCCCTCTCTCTTTCTGTCTTTCTCTCTCTGCTTCTCTCTCCCACTTTATCTCCCTCGCTATCAGTCTCTGTTTCCCTCTCTTTCTCTCTCCCTCTCTCTGTTCACCTGTCTCAGTCTGTTTCTCTCCATCTCTCCCTCTCTCTATCTCCCTATCTCTATATCTCTCTCTTCTCTCTCTCTCTCTCTCTCTCTCCATCCCTGATGAATCTCCTCCATCACCTAAAACCATTTCCCTGGCCGGTCAATGAGGATCAGAGCATGGCAGACACATGCAGACTACTTCATTCTGTTGTCCATCTTAATCAGTGCCAAGTGAAAATCTCTTATGCCTCTCCCGTGACTTTTTATGTAGGAATCAAATTTGCCTCCATGGTCTTAATGTGCCAAATGCATTTCTAACTAGATGAACACAAAGCTTGTTGGGAAATAAAATGATTGTACAAGAACGTTTTTAGAGAATGACAAAGAATCTACAACATTCAGGACATTTTCAGGATATTTTGGGAGCGCTTTCATTACTGTGCAAAATGGGTTCCACAAGCAATAAGTCAAGAAGTAAATGCATAGTACAGGAGTCTTAAATCTTAAAGTATAGCTTATTTCAAAAACTTTCTTCAACTTTCCAATCTCCCATATTGGTTTTCTACACTGCCCTCCTCTCCTCTCCTCTTCTCCATTTTGATCTGATTGATGATTTATTGATCTGGGTAAGCTGAGTGGGGAATCTATAGTGGCAGGCAGGAAATGATTTTAGCAAAGTGTTTACCTCTGATACATGTGGAGAGAGAGACAAATAAACATCAATTAAAGGTGGCTAGCGTTTCAAGGTTTTTTCATTGCACTCTAAACATACAGTATAAATGTGTATTCAGATGCGCGCAGGGATTCTAAAGATCTGTATACAGTTTAATGCTGTGTATATTGTTAGAACACTTGCCGACCTTATTTGGATTACATAAGTGTGGGTTTACTTCTCAAACTGGCGCTGTGAGCAGAACTGGCAGCTAATTTGACTGCTGCTGCTGCTGCTGTTCATGTAAATGTAGCTGGACTTAACAAATGCCAAGATACAGGAAACAAGTTAGTTTGTGGTAAACAAAAGTGTGAAGGCTACAGGCAATACAAGACTTTTGTAAAAGTATCCAGAACAAAGTTATTTGGAGTTTATTTATGATTTTGTTTTTTCACACTTTTACTGTTTTGTCGAGGTGATGTAGAACAGCCTGTATTTTCGAGGTTTCATTAATAGTTTATGTCCAGAAATGATCAACCTCAATGCAAATAATATATAATTTTGAGTGCATGATCCTAAAATTAAAGAAAGTTTGTGATGTTATAATGTTGTTTCCTCATCACAAACATACCTGGAGTTATGTTTTGTTTCATTCACACATGTTTAACACACATCCTCTGCACAGGCTGAGTTCTTCTTCACAAAACACCCTGTTCCACTTTGTGATGTCATGTGGTAATAACGGAAGTGTTCCACTGTATTTTTAAACTCCATACACCTTTACTAGAATAATTTGGATGACCTGGAATTGCCAATCTCTACTGAACTAAAAATAATAAATAATAATGCATCAGTTTTATATAGCGCTTTTCTGGACACTCTATAGAGCATTATTCATTCACTCCACTATCTGCGCCATCAGTTCTTCTGACCACCACCAATCACGCATACACCACTTTCATAGGCAATGTGGGTGAAGTGTCTTGCCTTAGGACACTACAACTACACTGCGGCACCTGTTTTTTCCAGCGATCTCTCATCCAAGTACTAACCAGGCCCGGCCATGCTTATCCTCTGAGATCTGACAGGATTAGTCTTTGACAAGCTGGTATGGCCACAACTAAAGTTAAAGTTAACTAGACTGAAAAGTACTGCTTCATGATGCCTCAAAGTGGACCATTTTGAGCATTTTGAGCTCTGGAAATGTAACAGACTAATATTACAGGGTTACTCAAGATAATATCCATGGAAACAAAACACAACTCCAGGTATGATTTTGATGAGGTAACAACATTCTAACATGGTTTAAAGCTCACAAGAGTCAATTTTGCCTAATATGGGACATTTTAAACTTTAAAGCATTGCATGATAGAAAATCTCACACCAGATATAGAGCAATTTTCCCTGCAGTGGAGTCTTTTCAGTATGATTTCTGCTTTTTCACAATTATTCTCCACATTCTTAAAGCAACAGGTCATTTGTTGACCATGACATCATTTTATTTCATCTAAACTTGTAGTCTTTTAACAATATATCAATTCCATTAGTCCTCATTACATCTAGCCGCCTTTCCATATTCTTCAGCTTTGTCAAATTGAAGAGCTAATTCTATCCATGTAGGAGGTAAAAGAGTACTATAGCAACTGTACAAAAGCTAGTTTAGCCTTTAGCTTGGCCTCAATTACTCTGTGTGATGGCTCAGTCTGATGAGTCACAGAGGCCAAGCCCATTAAGCTCCACTCTGCTCCGTCAGCAGCTTTCTCTATGTAAGTAAAACTGCCCAGTGTTGTAACCAATTAGAGATTATTCAAATAGTTGATGTGTTTTTGAGTTTTGTTATACAGATTGTTGCTTAGAGACACCGGACAATGAGACTTCTGCGTTTGATAAAAGGGGTATAAATAAAGTGATGACGTAGCTTTTCATCAAAATTAAATACTCTGGCAAATTTCTTGGTGATTTCTTGTATTAGACAAGCATGAATGTTGTACTAGTATCAGTTGGAGCTGAAGAATGTCCCACAGTATGGCGTTAAAATGTTCTATCTCCATGGAGATAACAAGCGTCACCATCAAGCAAATTAGGGGTCAGATTTGAAGAGAGGTGAGTCACAGTTTTATAGTAACACAAACACATCCATCAATCCATTTTCTTCCAATTGAATAAATACAAGATAAGTTAAATCTTATTGTGGAACATTACAGCTAAAATATCTCCATGGAGACAAGCAGGTGGCCCACTAAAAAACTTTTGGTACTCACTAAGCTGAGCATTGTGTCTTTTAAGGTCTTTTCAGGGCTTGTGTTATATGAACACTTCATTTTTCAACCAACACAGTTTTAAGTATTGAACAAACATAAATGCCATGGAGATGTGACTCACAGCTTCTCCTGGCATGTTTATAATGAGCAGAATTAAAAGTAGTCAGCGTGAGGCAAATGGGTGATTTTGTACAGCCCATTATGTGTCATAAGAATGATCCAAGAAAATGGACTGCGTGTGTTATGGGGCAGTGGGGGGTTGGATCAGCCTTTTAAAGTTGAAATAATATAACCAGTGGGACATATTTACATTTAGTGGCCTTGGCAAAGCAGTTTATCCATATCCCCTAGAATAAAATCAGAATTCTACATTGTACTTGAGGTTTTATGCCAGATGCCCTGCCTGAAAGAATCTCTTCAGTTTATACTGAGACTCCATTCACTGCCAAAAGTAATGTCTGCGTGTGGTCAAATTACTCAAATTAAGACTTGATTTGAGTAGGTTTCACTTGAGTAAAATTATCTACCAGTGGAATAAGTCCTTTTTTAACTAATTCAAACAATATCCAATTTAGTTTCCTATTTTAAAGGTGCATTATGTAGCTTTTCTAGTGTAGGGTCTGTCAGATCCTTTTCTCCAAGATGTTATTTCTTTATCTAGAATGTTTGACTGTATGGTATTAAATTTTTCTATTTTCATGGAGACCAAACCAGACCAAGTTGCAGGTCAGATCTGTGGAGAGGCGATCCACTCACAGTCAGCATGCCTGTTTTTCTAGGTATTTTTGAGCTATGAAACCACCTGTAATTGTATAAATGTGATGTAGAGCTGTTTAATGTCATACTGTGGAATAATCCAGCCAGAGCAATGACATACTGTATGTAACAATAACCAAAATATTGCAATATTGTATCATCAAAGTTCTCACAATAATATCGTGCACAATCGCAATAGATCGCAGTTTAAGTTCTTTGCTTAAATTAAGAGTTATGGTGCAGCAATAGCTAAAAAAAAGACAGAAGGAAACTACATAGACCACTATCCTTTGCTCTATTTCAATGTAGACTACAAGAAGAAATAACAGTTTCAAGCACTTTCAAGTCTTAGTTCTTTGGTTTAAGTCTTGTCAAGACATTTTAAGAGGAAAAAGTAGCATATTAGCAAAATATCGCAATAAATATCATACCTTGAGCTGTACATTGTGAAAATATCGTACCAAAAGATTTGGATATTGTTACATCCCTAATCGTGAGCCTCACCACCATAGCTTTCCCACGATATCGCAATAAATATCGTACCGTGAGGTTCATACCATAGACTTGGATATCATTACACCCCTAGTATCTACAGACACAAGCAGGTCACAGACCCTCCGCCCCAGTGCACCTTTAAATCCAAAGAGTTGTTGTTTTTTTATCTTCAGTGTGTATATTCCTATTTTAAGTACATAAAGACTTGTCCCATTGGTAGATCGTTTTAATTATGAAATTTACTCAAATCAATATAACATGTTCTAAATTCAAGTCATTTAAACTTAATAAGATTAAAATTTTTGTAGAGTTGCTAAATAATATTTCTCAACTTCATTTGCTCGCTTTCGTAAACCCAAACATTTTTACTTTTGCATTTAAATGTGAACTCCTATGTTTTCCCATTGCCTGTTACCTTATCTTTACGTTTCCAATTTATTTTATTCTTACCTCCCTGGCGCGGTCTTATTTTCGTCTCATCTCCACCCCTCTGTGTTTGGATGTGGGAGCAGCCTCCAGAACCCAAACCCCATTTAACGGAGACTGCTTCCTAAAACGTGACCCTGAGCTTAAAGAAATTAATAAGTGACTGACACATGACCGCCTCAGATTGGGTTTTTCGTTCACGCAAACAGACCGTGGAGTCATGCGCTTCTTGTACAGATAAACAAAAGTTCCCCTAATGAGCAGCAGGAATTAATTAGACTTTGCACAATAAAGCATGTTCAAATGTAAGAGTTTATTTGGGCTCGCCGTGCCTCGTTAGCTGTTTTAACTCGATTTGACGATTCAAGAGTCACATTTTTAATTGGATATTCTGCCTTTGTTTTGTTTTTGTTTTTTGTGGGTTTTTTATTAACTATTTTTGTTTTTCTTTTTAATTAAATTATTTTTGTTTTATATCATAGGAATATGCTCAAGTTGTTAAGCATAAGCCTTATGTTGGGTGTAGGAGTGATTTAGAGACAGACACAGGTGGTGTATGGGATTGTGGATCAGCTTGTACTTAATAAAAATTAATAATTAACAATAAATACAATAACATAACAAGCAGTGGACTTCATAACTTTTGGGTTGGGAGTCCATCACCTTCTTGTTTCTTGGATATGGCATTGCCCACAGTATGATTATTATTATTATTATCATCATTATTATCATCATCATTATTATCATTATCATTATTTGGCTGCACTCTGCTTTAGAATTTAGCATTAATTTCATGAGCACACAACTATTCGTCATTGCCATTTAACACAAAAAATAATGAATTTTCTTCTTCTGATCCAAATCTGACATCCATTCCAAAAGTTTTCCTGACAGATGATTGATTGTAAACTTCTAGATTAAAAACCTGTAAGCATATAATTGACGATTAGACATGACTGCAACAAAAATTAAAATTTGATTCATTGCCCGACCCCACTAAATATATTTGTTTGTGGAAGACCAGAGGAGATTTATGGATATAGGGAGGGAGTTGCTTGGTGCGGGACAATAATTCACAAAAACTAAAGAGATAATATAACTGTTTCAGACCTAGGGTTTTTGTATAATGCATTTTTCACATTCAAATGGAACAGTGTTGTTTTTGCACTATGCAATAATGGAATAAAAATCCATCTGGATTATAGAGTTTAGAAGATCCTATATTACACTATTGTCTGTTCTGTGTTATAATGTTTCCTCATCAAAAGCATACCTGGAGTTGTATTTTGTCTCATTCACACAAGTTTAACACATAAATCCTGCATATGCAGGCTGAGTTCTTCTCTCAACCTGAAAACACATTGTTCCACTCTGTGATGTCATGTAATAATGCAAGATGTTCTCCACTGTGTTTTTAAACTCCATACACCTTCACTAGAATCATGTGGATAGTATCTGTTCAGGAATTTCCCATCTCTACTGAACTAAAAGAAAATGGTAGCTGTTCTCTTGAAAACTAAGACTTCATGACATCACAAGGTGGAACAGAGCATTTTGAGCTTTGGAGATGTAGACAGACTAATAATACAGAGTCACTCAAACATGTGTGAATGAAACAAAACCCAACTCTAGATATGTTTTTGATGAGGTAACTATGCTCTAACATGGCTTAAAGCTCAAAGAGTCTATTTTGTGTAATATAGGACTTTAAACATTAACACCCACATAGCTCTATAATGCACACCCTCTGTATCAGCCTTGTATATGTATGGGCCCTTTCTCTTAAAGGTTGTGATGAATTAGACATGAGACAGTGAAAAGCACATTAATCACACAACAGCCTGGTTCCCTTGAAAAGAGAGGGGCGTTTTAGTGTGGATTTGATGCATGTACTTGAGGTGTCTGTGACTGTGCGTGCCGTGATGTTGGTCATGCCTTTTTAAAGACGCTTTCTTTTCATGGTGATGGTACAGACATGGAGGACACAAAACAAACACAGGAAATGTTTTCTATTACAGCAGACCCTGTAAGCACTAGACTGCAATGCTTTTTAGGAATTTTCATTAGCGTTCAAATACTGAAAAATGTCAAGCTGGTTTTGGCAGCAGGAGATCAATTGGTGACTTCTTGTGTAATATTATGCTGGAAAGTTATAAAAATACAGACACTGCAGACACTTTATTTTTGTAGAGGTAAGTCAACATACATGTATAATTCATTTTAGCATCCCACAATCAAATGGTGTGCTTTGTGATAAAAGAAAATGCTAAACAGCTCTAAAACTGATGCTGTTATTGGCAACCATTTTCTGATTTACATATAATATTCCTTTTGTGTTGGTTTAATTTTGTAGCTTTGAGCTCTTTTGGCTATTGCCCAGATGTGGTGCCTCAGCTGCAGATGTGTGCATCTATGTGATATTGTGTAAGAAGAGCGCTGCCCATCACCTCTGTTCATGTGAGGAGAGCTGAGACAGTGAGCCAGCACCATTGGGATTTAAATCTTCGACCTGTATATTGAGATATTATTTTTCTATATGCTAATGATAGTCTGAGAAATTGGAAAAAAGTATGAGAAAGTTTTCAAATGCCATGATTCTGAAGTCATGGCATAAGACATTGTGAGGTTGCTTTAATTAAAATGTGTTTTGTAACTTTAAAAAACGCTGTATTTAAAGCTTGTCACATTTTAGACAAAACATGTTTTTCTTGAACTCATGCAGTTGCTGACTATAACATCGTTTCAATGTCTTCAGTCAATCTGAAACTTGTAAACAAAGTAAAATAAAATGGCCTTCATTAGCATCCACTACCAAAACACCACAAACACTAAGTAGAGTGTTATTCACTGCACAGACTTTGCCTTGAATCTGAACCGTCTAAACCTGTACATCTTCTCCACTTCACTTCTTCACTTCTGTGGTCCCACACTCCCCCTGCTCATTAGATCCACTGAGAAGGCAGCTGTATTTCCAGTGACTCCTCGGCTGTAGTTTCCTCTGGACACAGACTGTAGCTGGGCTGAGGCTCGGAGCTCCATCCCTCTCTTCTGTGTGCAGACAGCAGACAGGTGTACAGCACAACAGGCAGATGGCACAGATGACAGGAGCTACTTCTCGGGAGCAAATGGAAATGAGAGCAGCTAAAGCACAGCACATTTTTAGTTATGTGTTCCCCTCCTTTTGGCTGGCGAGTCACCCAGGCTTATAAACTACAATTATGTCCTCCATACACACAGAGAGGCGCCACATATGCCCTCTGTAATAGGCCTCTTTGATGGTTTGGCCTTGGGGTTGATCGCCGTGCTGCAGCTTGTGACAGCTTATAACATCCGCATGATGGAGATGTCATTGAGCTCTAGTGTTTTATGGCAGACCTGTACGCTTCAGGCAAAGATTGAATTCAAAATGCCTGTAACCTACATCCTATAGCGTATCTGTGACCTTATATACAGTCATTTACAGTATTTTTGTATGATACTTGTGCACGTAGGTAAAGGTCTAGTGTAGCCACATTCTTGTTCCTTTGAGGATATTAGCATCCGTTTATCTCATCAGTATTTCCTCTTTGTTTACTATTGTCCAGTGTACGCAGCATAAAAGCAATCCACTGTGACCTTTTAAATGTGTAGCAGGCGTGCATTCATAACTAGTGTTATGCAAAAGCTCTTTGGAAGAACAGACCTCCCCAGGGGCATTCGGGTGTAATACAGTTGTAAAAAATATACTTACTCAAAAAAAGTCTTTTAGTTCCAATGTAAATGCTTTGACATTATTATATACTGTATTTCCTATGTTGTGTTGGTAATTAGTATTTGATCACAATAAAGACTACAAAATCAGCAGGACTGATGGGCAAAGGAAGCTGCTTTTGAAACAGATAAATAGTGCAACTGGACCTACAATTGTTAGAGTACTTGCTCATTTTCATAGTAGACACAAACTGGCTTTTTAAGGCTAGTTTTGTCCTTGCCTTGTCCCTGTTTAGCCAAGGCCTGTTCAGCCTGTGGACGGCCCATTGGCTCTTGTATCTCATAAAGGTGCGTATAGTAAAGCCTATGTCCTCTGTGCGTTGTTGTGGCCTTAGTCTCTGCTGAAGGCTAATGGGCTCGTGGATGGGCTGTAAAGAGCCTCTGACGCAGCAGCGCTCTGCTCTGCTCGGTCTTATCAAGGATGATGTCGTAGTTAACTTTGATTTCTGCTTCTGCTGATAGTGCTCTTTTCAAGTGCAGGATCAAACCACTCCGCACATTTTCAGAGGGTAAAATCATTGATTACTCTTTTAACTCACAATTTGAAATCTTTCCGGCTTCTTTTTCCAAACTAACTTTTCGAGTGCAAGATCGACCAGCTGCTTGTTTCCATGGAGATGCTTTTGCTTTGCCAGAAATGTTTCACAGTACAGCATTGAGCTCACCTATTATGGATATATTCACTAAACAGTTGTTTTTATTGCTCAAAAACGCTTATTAAACGCTTATCAAAAACATATTGTTAGTAGAGTTTCCTCTCAACAGCTCTGACTTGTAACTTGGCCTGGTGGCGTTCATGAAGAAAAACAAGTTTAATGCCATATTGAGGAACATTCTAGGCAAAGTAATGAAACATCTTCATGGACACAAGCAAGTTTCCATTTTCCAGTATTTTATAGGTCATTTTCACTTTTTTGTTTGTATTTTTCAGGGTATTTCCTTCAGACCCTGTTCCCGCCCACACAGAGGTCCTTCCAGGGCTGTATGCAGGCCATCTTAGTGGACGACCAGCCTGCCTGATCTGCATGCAGTGGAGAGAGGCACCGTGGGGGCTTTTGAGAACGTCAGTCTGGATATGTGCGCCATCATCGACAGGTAAAATCAATACTATACAATCCTGCACATGTTTCAAGTTAACAAGCATAGATCTTCTTCATCTTCAACAACAATAAACCAGAATGCATTTGCCCTAGTGAATAAATGAACATCGTAAATCAAAGTCTTTACATTTGCAACAGTGTTCGAATCCTTAGCTAAAGATTTATGATACTAAGATACGGCATATTTCCACACAAAATTCTCAAGTGAAAGTGGGTTACGTTTGTGGTGCACTGATAAATGAATGTAACTAAAAGAGGAATTCAGAGTCCGGAGATTGTGTAAAACTGCTTTAGTTATCTGTGGTTTAGCTACAAAAACATTGCACTTAAATCAAAACTCACATCTGGGTCACAAAAATGGCAGCTGCAGCTTAACCTAATCCACAGGCTAGTTGTTAGTAATTAAATCATGCCTCATGAATATACAAAACAAAATCTGAGGTTTGGACTTCATTATTCAAATTTATACACTTTGCTCAATTAACTTGATAATTAATTAACTTGTAAAACTCACAAAAATTCTGTGTTTTTCCTCTTACCTCCAGCATTGGTGCTTATTGCCAATATTCAATTTTAATACTAACAAAAATTGTTAAATGGCTTTGTTTACACTACAAGTTCTGAGATTATGTAAGATCACACTAATTTCTTGCTGTTACACTAGATTTTGTATCATTTGGTAACTGGGTATGTTTTTTTGTTTATTTTTTTTTAAATGTCTGTAACCATAATCTATACAGTGGTACATCAGACTAATAGTGGCAACATAAAGAAACACAGCAGTATGGAGAGGTAGGATATAAAAGTGGAGCATGTACGAGCTGTGGGACCTGAACCAAGGAGAGCCAGACAAGCCTCAAATGCATTCAGTTTCAAACAGAAATTGAATAGAAATAGAAATGTACATCTTAACTTGATCATTAATTATTCTCTTTTTTTTTTTTTTATATCCAACATTGGTTGTTGTTGCCAATATTCAGAGAGCTTTCAGGTGTCATGATAATGATATGTCGTCCTATGCCCAATCAATAGCCCAGACAAGTATAAATGGTTATCTGTAAACATCTCGTGGTGAGCATTACTAAAGGCCATAATTAAGACGTGACCTTGCACTCATTACAGCTTCCTCAAATCGAACAAATGGTTTTCTCGTCAACACTGTCAGTTCCATTTAACCTTATACAAATCTGATAAGGACAAAAGTGTAGGCATACTCATGATTGCAATGTGTTTTTTTTAACATTTCGAAATGATTAGTGTTAAAGGTCTTATATTACGCAAAACTGACTTGTGAGTCTTAAGTCATGTTCGAATGTTGTTGCCTCATCAAAAATATACCTGAGTTGTGTTTTGTTTCATTCTCACATGCTTGAGTAGTCTGTCTACATCTCCAAAGCTCAAAATGCTCTGTTCCACTTTGTGCTGTCATGTAGTGATAGTTTTCAAGTGAACAGCTATAGTTTATTAGAAATTGGCAATTTCAGGCCTGAACTCATTCAAATGATTTTAGTGAAGTTGTATTTAGTTTAAAACACACAGTGGAGCACTTCCTGTATTACCACATGACATCACAAGGTGGATCACACAGAGTATTTTTCAGTGTAAGGGAAAAACTCAGCCTAAATATGCAGAGTTTGTGAGTTATAAATGTGCGAATGAAACAAAACACAACTCCAGGTCCTTATGCCTTGACGAAGACCATCCTGCTGGTCGAAATGTGTTGGCGTCCCTTCATGTAATAAAGGACTTTTAATATAGTCAGTTGGAGTGCCTTGGGTTTGTACCTTGCCCACTTTTACATTTTTCAGGAAGGGTAACTTTCTGTTAAGATTACTAGTTTACCCTCGTAGAGCCTCTGTACTGCTATTTTAAACTTTTTTATGACCCAGTGAAGCACTCAACCTCTTTTCTTCATCTGACATACCTGGAGTTGTGTTTTGCTTCATTCGCACATGTTTGAGTGGTCTGTCTACATCTCCAAAACTTAAAATGCTTTGTTCCGCTTTGTGATGTACTGAGAGTTTTCAAGTCACAGCTATAGTTCTTTAGAGTTTGGCATTTCCCAGGCTGAACTCATTCAAATGATTTTAGTGAAGTTGTATTGGGTTTAAAAACACATTGGAGCACTTTCTTTATTACCACGTGACATCACAAGGAGTATTTTCTGTTCAAGAGAAAAACTCAGCCTAAATATGCAGTGTTTGTGAGATAAAAATGTGCGAATGAATCAAAACACAACTCCAGGTATGTTTGTGATGAGGAAGCATAGTAATGTAGATCAGAAAATAGCGTTGTATTTGTTCTTTAAATGAACCAAGATTGAAGTTACATCCTAAATTTGAAAGTATGAGAAAGTGTTGTCTATTCAGTATAGCTGTGCAAAATTTATATACAATTTCTGGAGAGTTTTTGAACCTGGTTAGTTTCTGAAGCTATACCCAAAATTTTCAAAGCTACATTAGTTTTCATGGCTTTTTTGTAATTAATGGAATTGCCTGCAGCCTTCTGTTATCATTTGTGTTGCTTTGCTAGTGTGAGGTAATGTAGTATGAAATTATTATTATTGTAGATTGCCATGCATTAGCTTTGCACGCTAACGACTCCAGTTGGAAGCTTTTGTCAAGGTCCGCCGCTGCCTGTATAGCGCCTTCCCATTGTTCCCGTTATTGCCAATCTCAATTACTTTTAAATGTTGTGTATCCGAGGAGCAGTAGCGGAAGGTTGGGGGGGGGGCATGGCCTGGACTGCCATGGGAAGACGAATGTGCGCACTGTTACCGTCTAACTAATCAGAAAGTCTTTGAAGGCCGTTCGATATCCCTGTCTGACCTGTTTTTGATCAATGCAGGTACACAGTGGGATGCTATGGCTCTAGGAAGAGGCTAAAATCACCAACTCCAACTTCCCACTTGTTCGCAAATAACATTGGAACTGTCACTTCTTAAGGGTATCCAGCTGATCACAATGATACGTGAAACCAAATTTAAATGCGTTCCCTTCTTGTAATTGATTTTTCTTTCTTTTACACACAAAAGGAAGAGCAAGAAGTCGGTGTCCTTTAGCGTGCCCGGTGTGATTGTGGCTGCTCGTCAATTGCTGGCTATTGTTAAAATACAATACCTTTTATCTGGCCCTTGTTACCTTACTGAAGCCAGAGACATTTTGACATGTGAATACAATGCACTTCTTTAATTGAATTGATTTTCTAAATTGTGTGACATATCTTGAGTGCATCTCAGCTTTTATATATTATTGTGATGAACAGTTCAAAGTGACCAAATCGAAATTTTGTCTTCCAACTTATGCTATCATTCAAAATCAACTGTCGCCAGAATGCATTGATTTGCGCATTGATTTTGCAGCACTCAGATCTCCTTCCTGACACAAGCACTTGGGACTGATACAAAGAGCTCACCCATTTTGTATTTATATCTTGTATCTGGAAAATGAGGATGCCGCAACACTAAACTTCCACCTCGGTTTCAGTACTAAAGAAAATGTTCAGAACTTTTGATGTCAACATGATAGTAAAATACGTAATTTTTATTCATCCTAATGTTTTTGTTTGTTTGTTTGTTTTTTTAAACAGAACTAGGGATGGGCATTCGATAAAATTTTCTTAATCCATCGTCGGGAGAATTATGGATTAATCATTAACGTTTTTAATATTAAACTGTATCATCATTATTATTACTATCTGCGCTACTAATCTGCATAAATAAATTCAACTTTACGACATATAAACCGTAACCACTCTAGAGCCACATCAGCCCGTTTGACATTATAATGTGTTTAATTCAGTTTTGCGCAACTCTCACAGAAACGAAACTTAAAACCGCATGGCTAATTTGCATAAACTAAGCAAAGAAAAAAAAAACAGGTCTTGTGCGCTGATGAGGCACGACTCAGTGGAATACAGGTTAGTGTGACTATACTTGTGTTTGTCAAAACCAGGACACCGTATGGGGGGTGGGACGTGGGGACTGCACTACTCTCACCTGGCAAAGCTTTTTCATGTTCTCGGTGTCCTGGTGAGCTTTTTCCCACTGGACACCGAAATATATGTGCCTGCTTTGTACACTGTGCACATGGCCTCCCACTTGTCCCGACCACAACGGAAAGCGTGGAATTTCTTGTACAAGTCATCATTAAATACGTATTTGCGCTTTGGCACAGGTGGACCGACTGTTTGTGTCTGCTCGCTCCTTCTGAGTGCAGAGAGCTACATGTGCGGACCCCTGTTTGTCCCCAGACACGGACGTTTGGTCACCCTATGCTACGCACAGCAACCTACATTCGGTTTGCCGATTAAAATGAACATAATCGATGAAATTCTTAATGATAAATTATCAATTAATTGACTAATCATGCCCATCCCTAAACAGAACACATAACTAGTTGTGTTTAAATTATTTTCTAGTTTTTATACTAGTTTTAGGATCTGTTAGTAATTAGGTACTGTATGTTTTTTAATGTATGTACTATCATAACAGGCATAGTGGTACATTAGATAATATAGTGGAAAAATCAAGGCAAGGCAAGTGTATTTATATAGCACAGTTCATACACAAAGTAAAAAACGCACCAGTGTGGAGAGATTGGATATAAAGATGTTGTGATATAAAGTACAGGTATTAGCAGTGGGACCTGAATCAGGGGGAGCCAGAAAAGCCTCAAATGCATTCAGTTTCAAATAGAAATTTCTATTACGCACTACTTTCTGTAAACCTCCACAGCCCTTCAAAACACAAACTATCTTTACTTTCCTAACAGGGCTACAAGACTTAATGTGCATCTCAGTGTTTAAAGGACGCCTGTAGTTATTAATGTGACAATGTGTATTTTAGCCTATTTCAATTATTTAATAGATACAAGATGATTTTTTGCAACAGGATTCATGCCTTAGAATTTGTTCCCAATGGACAAATAAAACAACAAAGCTTGTATTTTGTCAGAATGATAATGAAAGCAAAATTTAATATTGTCAGCTTCACAACAATGTGAATTTTTTGCAATGTGTGATTTTTTTCTGATTCAGGGTCCTTTTTTCATACAATACGTGATAAAACATTTTGTCTTGCATTTATTTAATTACAGATTTTTTTTAAACATTCATTGATAATCATGCATTGTAACTGTGAACAGGCTCATCTCTCCTCAGATCTGACATATAACTTAGCCTGTTGACGTCACTTTCATCCATAGTGCAACTTTAATGCATCATTTTGTGTCTGGTGTCTGGAAGGGGAGAGCATTCCTATTCCAAACCCCAACATTATCTCTGCCATTATAGCATGAATCCTCTTCTTTCTGTTTGTAGGTGTATGCCGAATCACTGTGAGCACGGAGGCGGGTGCAGACAGACGTGGGACAGCTTCAGTTGTACCTGTGATGGGACAGGGTACACCGGCGCCACCTGCCACACTTGTGAGTATCATGTCCAAAACTTTGCTCTGTCCATATACTTTTCTCTGTATTTTTCCCATTGGCTCCCTCCCTTCACGTTTGAGTTATTACACTGTTTCTGTCTCAGTCACAATCCTCAGTGGAGGGACAGATGAACTTTAGAAGTGCTCGGAAACCCGGGGCCGCTCCATCTGCTTTGCGTGTTTGGTTTGAAAAAGAGGCAAAGGCTCCAGTACACAGTGTCAGGAGGCGAGGGGGAAGCAGATTTTGACTTTAGATGGCCACCATACAGTCCCATATGTCCAAAATACTGGCTACTTTTAAACTATATGCACATAATACCAAGTGAAATATGAATAGCCTAACATAAAATGCAAGCTAGGGAGAGGTTTAATAGTTTATACCAAATTTCAATGCCACAAGTTACAAAAATGGTCCAAAACATAACATTATAACCTCTCAATGGAGCAATAAAGACGCGCCGCTACAAGTGGGGAAGGAAAAACACTTCTCATGGCCAGTGCTTAGTGCAAACTTTGAGGCAGACTTTTATCGGTTTTGTATCTTTTGTTTGGATTCTGCTAAAAAAGTTTCTCTGTAGAAATCTTTAGTTTCTAAAACTTATTTTCCGTTAACCTCTGAAGTTATCGCAGCAAAAGTCTTGGCTTTTGTTAGTGGTTCTCAAACAGGGGTACGGGGGCAATCAACAAATAATAGCGCACGATCTTAGCCTGTCTAGCTTCAGTTCATTTCTCTGCCAGTGAAAGACATGCAAACGTGACTAAGTAAATAAAAAATTAATAATTAAATAAACAATTCGTCCTCTATTGTATTAGCCCTTTTAGTCCTTTTAGTCAGCTTTAACTTCTTTAGTCTTATTACAGACTTAAAAAGCCAAATAAGCCAAAAGCCCTTTTTATAGATATTGATCCACATTGCGATTCTAGGAACATTTATTTATCCATTTTATTCAGCACTTCTTTATTCATCTTGGTTCAAGCAGTACAAGAAAACCATACCTAACATACTACCTATTTTAAAGTAATAATATGTAACTTTCTGGAGGTGGAAAGTCAACTGTGTGATTCAAACAGGCAAATAGAAAGTTAAAACAATATTTCAGAATGTTATCATGGACATAGTTTTATGCCATGCTGTGGAAGATTATTAGCCTGATTCATCAGCCGGTTTCACGTCATAGAAACCATCTCGCAGCATGAGAATCCGTTCACTTGACAGTAGGCGGGTACTGATTTTTCATTTAACCAATCATTGCTATTTGATGGTGATGTATGTAATGCGCTGCTAATGGGGCTAAGTGGCACATTAAGCTTTTCCCAAATCCCGTAGGAAGAAGGGCAATAACGTCTTTCCTCTTGATAAAATTCACCAAACACTCTTTTTGTTCCAGCTTTAAATCTTCGATCTCTGGAATCATTGCCAACACAGAATGTATGGCTCTTTGCTGATTGGCTGGTGCCCGGACTCCCACTTCTGGGGTTTTTACAAACTGTCTAGTGTATTCTGATTCCTGACTTAGTCGCTGGAGAGAAATTAAATTGAGCAAAGGCAGTAGGTGGCACCAGCCTGGCTAGATTATAGCCAAAGGAACAACATTTCCATGGAAGTAAGCAGGTGGCCCTCTTCCAGACCAAATAAGAATCAGGTTTGTGGAGAGCCTGTCCAAGTGAGGACATGTGTTTTTCAGTGCCATAATCATGATAATAATAATAATAATAAACATGCTTTTTTTTTGGCCAAAAAGTTGCATACTGGGGCTTTAACTACCGGTAACTGTATTATAAAATAGAAAATAGAGGTTTGGGCAGAACATGATCAATTTAGTACTTTAAAAAAGTGCCATGTTTTTTTGTATTTACAGACACATTTCCCTGACCCGGCGTCTCAGCACAATCCTGACCCATACATTTGAACCCAGACAAATCTCCCAATTTCCTGGAGTTTAGTGCAACTCTTGTGAAAGTAGCAGTCCAGGGTCACTCCCACCAAACACAGTTTCCTTGAAGAACGTGCTTTCACAGCAAGTAACTCCATCACTAAAATCGAATGAGCCACACAACACAAAACTGCAAAAGCCCTGTAATCAAGCCGTCCCCGGATACAATGAAAAAGAATAGTAAAGTTTAAGGGAAGACAATAAAAAGAGCAAAATCAAAGGCTGGGATGGAAGGAAAGCAAGATGGCTACCGGAGGGGAAGAGGAGTTTTTTTTAGACCAGTTTAAAGCTTCATCGATTCCTTCTTGATCAAAACAGTCACACACATTTCTCTTTTCAAGTACCTCTTCTTTCTGTCTGTGTGCATTTAAGGTCAGAGGTTTACATCAGCCATGTGCAATCCTTTCACTTCTGTTCAGGGCAGACTCAGCCCACATAAAAATCACACTTTTTGTAACACATTGACTTTACATTGTTACGCGAGTGCTTTTACATATGTATTTTTTACTAGAATTTAAAGAATGATGTAACCTAAATTGAAACCACTTAGTGCATATTTTGTACTTTTGACCCCTGTGCAAAAGCAAACTGCAGTTGCTCTAAACATGACTGATGTGCAGATTAGAAAGTAATAGAGACTGAACACGAACTATTAAAGAATAATCAAATGAAATTTACTTAATGGCGAAAAAGCAGCAGTACTTAAGAACTAATTTTGGAACATTTAAGGCTTGTTTAAAATCTTTTGGAGAAGGTAAACTGTACACTGTGTCACAAATGTTTTACCATAACAATACATCTTCTGTGTTCATAACACAATTCAGCTAAGTAAAGGTGCACTATATAATTTTTCCTTATAGAGGGTCGATCACCTGCTTGTCTCTATGGAGATGTTATGGCTTTCCCTGGAATTATCCACAGTAATGGATTAAACTCATTTATCCCCATGGACACAAGCGAGTTATAGGTCAGATCTGTGGAGTGGCGACTGCATTTTTTTGAGCAATGTAAATGCAGTAACTGAATAAACACATTATAATGTAATGCCTTACTATGGAACTTTACAAGCAAAACAATAACATCCCTGTGGAGACAAGCAAGTGACAGACACTACTAAAAACATTACATATCAGTGTTTCTTTAAGAGCTACAGGCGATAAAGATATAACACTAATTTACTGTTTTGTCTGTGTAGGCTTTAAAGGTCCTATATTACACAAAATTGGCCTTTAGCCAAGTTATAATGTTGTTATCTCGTTTTGTTTCATTCACACATGCTTGAGTAATCCTTTATTGTCTTTTTACATTGCCAAAGCTCAAAATGCTCTGTGCCACCTTGTGATGTCATGTAGTGTTAGTATTCAAGTTAACAGCTACCTTTTACCTTTTGTTCAGTGGAAAATGGCTGAAATTAGCCAAATTATTCTAGTGATCATGAATGGAATTTAAAAATATGGTGGAGCACTTTCATCATTCCCACAAGTGTTTTCAGATTGAGAGAAGAACTCCTAATACCTAAATAATGCAGTGTAAACATGTGTGAATGAAATGAAACAAAACACAACTCCAGGTATGTTTGTGATGAGGAAACGACATTATAAAATAGATCAGAAAATAGTGTAATATTGGCCCTAACATTTAGTAAATATGTTTTCCTCTTGCAGCTATCTACGAGCCGTCGTGTGAAGCCTATAAGCACCTGGGCAGGTCCTCTGATACTTACTGGATCGACCCTGACGGCAGCGGCCCCCTCAGTCCCTTCAAAGTGAACTGTAACATGACAGGTATGTGCCAGTCTCTGTATGTGGGGTACACGGATTATTGACCCTTATTGTGGAGGGACGACACAGCTGTCCACCTCTCTCTTAACCTTAGACAGCTCGGCTTTTAACCTGCTATACCTGTCGTTTCTATGACAACATGGTCACAGGGCCGAGGTTTCTCTCAAAGGATGTTTCACAGGCACAATTCTTAGCACAATATGGAGAGTTTCTTTGCTTCAGTTAGGTATAAAGAGTCCAAGTCATGGCCGTTACAATACATCATCCACAGAAAAAGTATAGAAACAGACTTTTATGACATCCTTTGAACTAGGAATTTAAGTTATATGCTATAGGCAGAGGTGGAAAGGCAGAAAAATAACTCCATGTAAAACTAGCACAAACATTGCAGTGACAAATAGTTTTAACTTTTCCACACATGGTTCACTAAAACTAGTATTGGTAAGGTTACAGTATAGATACCTCATTGTTCTCGTTCATGGGACCATATAGACAGGTCATGTAAATACCTCACAGACGGTAGAAAGAAGTGGACTAAGTGAGTATGATGTTAGTCATAGCGTTCCATAGTAGATTTATCCAGAAGCGTGCCCATGAACACTTCCTATTTGGAACGTGGCGGCTCGCGTGTTAGCTATGTCCATTTTATACATACACGATATACCTTAAATTAAGGTCAATTCAAAAATAAAATCATGAATAAATTAACCTACAGAAAGAAGACTTTGTTTACTCAATTCACTTGTTTTTCTAACTATGCAAACCTGAAGTTTCTAACACCCAGTAATAACACCCAAGAATCCACACCGCATGAATATTATTACACCCATTTGTAAAGCAGCGCCCACACACATACACATGCACACAAATACACACACACAGACTGGAGTAAGTGGGTTGGAACAGGGGGGCACGCAGGCATAGCAAAGGCGACACCTTTAATGAAATGTCAGTGCACTCCGCTGCCTGGCCCCTTTAGTCACGCTGAATAGCACTCTCTCTCTCACTCACCTGAGAGGAGCTGCTTTCTCTCTGTCGGCACCTCAGAGGCCAGCACGCGCTCCTGTCTGACTGCGTGAATGACTGCTGCATGTTATAACACCCCAAAGTGTCTATTAAGCCCTGGAGTCCACAAGCTGAAATTCACATTACACAGAGCTTCTATGGTGTGACAGGCAAACACACTGTCTTTGTACGGTCTGCCAGAACTACAGTATATGAGCTGTGCCTGTAGTCTTTTTTGCTGCTAACATTGATGACAGTGCAGTTAGGTTCAGTCACGATAATTACTATTAGAATTATCATTCAATATATGAAAGCTGGAACTATTTTTTGCAGGTCAGTATTCATTGTGTGTACATTTTCAGTGCACTGAGAAATTTTTGGTTATTTTTGACTATGTGAGGTTGAATAAATAACTTCTATAACTCATTACAGATGCAAATAAGTACGAAATTGTTTTTTTGTTTTTTTTTCCCCACAATATTGTTCATTTAGAGTAGTTTTTGTGGTTTAAATCTGCTCTTGGGTTTTTGTGTCAGTGGCATAAATTAGTTTCAGGATTATAATTTATCGTCTATATTTACTCCAGCTATAAATCGAACTTCAAAATGTATTATTGTGACAGGCCTAATTGCATTATTTTAGTGCTTACAGAAAATAATACAAATCAATACACAAGGAACAGTCGAGCACTATGTCTTTTCTGGTGGGAGGGGTTCGCTACCTGCCTTTAACCACAGAGATGTTATTGCTTTGCCTGGAATGTTCCACAGTGTGGCATTGATCTTAAACTCCATCTTTCATGTATTAAATTACTGATGTTTTTATTTGCTAATACTGTGTAATACTGTGGAACATATAACATCTGCATGGAGATCAGCAGGTGTCAAACTGCCCACCTGAAAAGTTACATAGAGCAGCTTTAAATTGTACATTGTTTGTACACTAAGATTCAAGATTTTATTGTCACTGTCATAGAAAAAACACAAAATTTTGTTTAAAGCTGCATAGTTTTGATGTAAATTGCAATACTAGTAGTTTAGATTAAACAACTTGTTCAAAAATACTGGACACTAGATTGATTATTCCTGGCCATGTCCATGCTTTAAGTTTAGTCTTGGTTTATACAAAATTCTAGCCAGTCTGGCACCACCTAGTGCTTCCGCTCCATTTCATTTTTCTCCAGCAACTACATCAGGAATTGGAATACACTAGATGGTTCACAAAAACCTCAGAAGTGCAAGTTCGAGTACCAGCCAATCAGCGAAGAGCCATATATTCTGTGTTGGCAACGATTCCCGAGATTGAGGATTTAAAGTTTGTATGGAGGATTTTTTTTTGTTTCAAATTGTCAATGATAGCATTATAGAGATGCAGTAGCCTTGTAATTATGATGACCAAAAAAAAGAGAATCAAAATTCGTCAACTCTGGACGTGGTGGGGCTAAACATTTGTCAATAGATAACGACACTGCCTCGTTATCTGTAAGCTGACAGGCTGTCAATCAATCTCCCTACGTTTCTAGCGTAACTGACTTGCCTGCGCGCCACCGGTACGTGGTTTACGTACACCTGTCACAGTCCACAAACGCAAGCCGCACAGACGCTGTTTACTCCACCAACGCAACAGTTCTTAGCGGCTTTTTTTGACCTATATCTTCCTCGCAGTTAGCACAAAGTTTGTTGCAATGGCAGACAAGAATCCAGGAGCAGTTAGCCGCAAAAGAAAGTCCATTTTTGAGATTGCTGAAAGAAGAAGACAAGGGGAAAAGCAGCGAAGCCAAACTAAGGTGATTCTTGAAGATTCATTCCAGCGATGGCGCAACTGAAGCAGACGCAGGGTCTAAAGACTGACGCATTGGTCGCCAAATTACTCCTGGACAGGTCACTTCTGCTTATTATGAAAACGTACTTTATTTCCAAGAGCTAGTCAAACGTTTTTCAGGACACGAAAGCGATATCCTATGTCTGAAAACGTAATTTTCAAGGCAAAGAAAGAGTCCGCTTGCTGCTGCGTGTTGTAGCTAGTTCATTTGCACTGAATCTCCGCGCACCCTTCTCTGCACCCCTTTCCTGCTCCTCTCCCCGCTGCCCGTTCCGCTCTTCCCCCTGCTCCTCACTTCTCCGCGCACGGAATCTCTGCGCACCGCTCCCCTCTCCCCTCCCCTCTCCTCTCTCCTCTCCCTGCTCCGCTCTTCTCCCTGGTCCTCACTTCTCGTCCGCGCACGAAATGTCCGCACACCCGCTCCCCCTTGCTCCTCACTTCTCCACGTTGCCTAACCAACACTGTAGTTAGTTGTTTACAAGTCATGTGCAGCGCACCGGCTGTAAACAAACCTGTTTCTGGCATAAGGAGGAGGCGGGAGGAGGCGTTTCTACGTAGGGAGCTGTAGGGGAGGGGGGGTGGTTTCACGCATGCGCAACATTTGAAAAAGGACAAACAGTCGCTGGATTTCTCGTTCCTTTGAAAATCCTCTATACAACCTTTAAAGCTGAAACATAGAGAATGTTTGGTGAATTTTATCCTGGGGAAAGACATTATTGCCCTTCTTCCAACGGGTTTTGAGAAAACCTTAATATACCAGTTAGTCACGACCAAATAACAGCGACTGGTTAAGTGAAATAAAGTACTTGTCTACTGTCGAGCGAATAAATTCTAACGCTGCGAGGTCAGACGGTTTCTACTAAGTGAATCAGACTAACAAAATTCAGTCCTCATCATTAAAAACAAATTGGGTCTAACTTTATTGTCAATCATTTTAATAGATGCCTATTTTAATACAAACAGACCTCTCACATATGAAAGTAAATCCTCCTTTATTCATGCTTAAGATGACATTTTCAGTATACTTCCAATTTAAATAATAATGTGTATATATTTTTTTTCTTTTTTTGCAGAAGAAAATGTGTGGACGACAGTCACGAACAGCCTGCCTCCCAGAACATCTGTGACTGGCTCCAGTCGAGAGAAGCGCACAGTGTTACAGGTGAACTACAGCGCCACCATAGACCAGGTGAGAGCACGTCACACACTTCACCTTTATGTATTTCTTTGTAATTAAAAGTTAGTTTGTAGATAATGGGGTTTTAACAGTGGAGTATATAATTTATTATTTTGTTTAATAATTTGAGAAGTTGGTCTATATCATTCAGTCCCATGCTATCTGTGCCCTCTTCAGTTTAACTATAGCCACATTAAAATAATGGTTGCCAATCTTATCTTACAGAGTAACTATACGTTGTAAAAACTAAAATAAAACATTCTATTCTCTATTTATGTTTTAGACACAATCCCAGTACATCTTCCTTTATCTTATCTTGCTCTATCTTTACCTTCCTAAATCTTTGCAGTGAATGCTGCTGTTGTTGTCTCTTATTTAAAAAAACACTCATTCTAAACTTTAGAACATTCAGAACATTTAAAGATGCACTGCGTAACTTTTCTGGTGGAGGGTCAGCTCTAAAATACAATCTTTCCTTCAGTGAATAGGGTAGACTCTCCACAGATCTGAGTTGTAATGTAGTGTAGTGCGGTAACCTGCTTGTCTCCTTCTTGATAGGTTTAATCTGTACTGTGGAACATTCTAGACAAAGCAACAACATTTCCATGGAGCAGATAGCGGAAAAAGTTACACAGTGCACCTTTAAACTACCATTCTCTGTAATGTGGACCAGCCAACCAGATGACACTACAGAACATCACAAAATAATTAAGTCATTTTTATAATTAACATGCTCGACTTAGTTTATTCCCCTCACATTGTAAGAAAAGAATGAACAACATTATCACTCACTTGTTCCAATTTGCAGCGTGATAATTCGTCCTTTACATGAAATTGGCCTGTCTGTCTGAATAAGATTAAGTGTTGAAACATAATTCTGTGGCTGCTTTGTGTTGTGCAGATGACAGCCATCACCACCAGCGCAGAGTACTGTGAACAGAGCATCGCCTACAGCTGCCGCATGTCCAGACTGCTCAACACTCCAGGTACAGGCCCACAGAGGCTAATACACTCACTGTAGTACTCATAAGAAAGTACACAGAGACAATTATCAAGAGGTCAAACTTTCGGATGTCTGAATTTGAAGTAGTAGTCTTGCCTGGACAACCAGAACCACACACTTTAACAAAACTTTACAAAGACGAGTGGATCTGGAGCCCTCTTCTCTCTCCTTGATTTCAGAGGGCGTAATTGACAGGCGGATTAACCAATCAGAGAGACGCAAGCTCTGTTCATATACAAACAAACATGATCTTACACGTAAAAAGGAGAACATTTTACATAAAGGATTGAGAAACAGTGCAGATTTTTAGAGAATCAACAATCAAAACACCAAACTATTACTTATTTCAGGTAAAAGAAGTTATATAGTTCTGGATGTTACAAGATTTTTTGAGATTAGATGTCTTCTGCATTTGAGGGATGAGTACTAAAAATTGGATCATCTAAAATTGGTTTTTATGGTCCCGTCTGGATTCAGACAGAATGTAGAAGGCAATGGCTGGTCAGGCGAGTAGTATTCATTAGTAGTACTCGTTATTAGTTTAATTTAAGAGTGCCTGATTTTCACACAGTGAAAGAAGGAAGGAGGTTTTTAAATTTGTTTCTCACTAACCCTTGTTAATACCCACACACATTCAAGCACAGTGTTCAGGTTAATGAGAAATAAAATACATTTTAGTCACAGCAGTAGTCTCTAATTCTGTTATAAAGTGCTGCTTTTATAATGTACTCTCTAGGGAAAACACAACATTTACTGATTTACAGTACAATAGTTTTACCTGTGTAGAAATTCTGGTGCAATTCTGGTCTTTGTTAACATGTTTAAATTTAAAATCAAATTGTGTGCAACAGTAATGGAAGAGGTATTTGGCTATGAAATACCTAATGACCCACATGTTATGCACTTTTTTGAACTGAGGACTTGTATTTGCTTAAAGTGATGCTGATGGCAAGAAAGTTATAACAAGGAATTGGTTAAAGAGTGATCCTTTGAAAATGAAAAAATGTATAGAAAAAGAGGAAACGTATGTGATGGAAAAAATATCGTATTATTTGAGATTGAAAGCTGGTAAATTTGAGACGCGATTGTCAAAATAGTTTACAAAGCTCACTCCAATTTATAACCCTTTTTGTTGAACCTCACCTATTGTGTGTTATTTCGTGTATGTTTGTTAAACTTTGTAAAATCTTGTGATCTACCTAGAGACACTTTGCCAATCTGAAGAGCTTTTTGTCATCCCCTCCTCTCATTAGTCAGCCTCTGTGAAGTTTGAGCGCTATAATAAAGCCTCTAATTGAGTCAAAGTTGTGGCCTATGGGCTTTGAGAAAATTGTGATCTGATATTTGCTCAGCTTTACTGTTCACTCTAAGGGTAAACAGGTAACAAAATATAACGTACAAATTATTAGTCACCAATATAAAATGCTAATATAAATTGTACTAGGATATTTACTGTTTAATATATGCTGTTATTCTACAGTGTTACTCAGAGCTGTTTGGATTTTGGCATAGACTTTTGGGCTGGTTATTTGCTTCGGTTTTGTGTTCATTAGTGCTCCATCTGCATGTTCAACTGTTGCCTTCCTCTCCCCTTTTCGCCAGCACTAATCTGCACAGAGCAGTATTGAGGCGGACCACTGGAACCATGCGCTGGCTCCGTCCATCCTGACTAGATTACCTTGGATTAAATTCATTTGCATTACATTTGTTTGGACTGGGGCTCTGTAATGTAATGCTAGGATGGGGTTGTGTCTGTCCAGTTTGGAAAATGGTGGAGTTGTAGAAGGATTAGGTGCATTTGATGTATATTACAGCTGTTTGAACAAAGACTTAAGTTTATGTATGAAAGAGAAGCATGGAGGACATATGATAACTAGGGACTGTTAAAAATAGAGCTGTCAGTATTTTTGAAAATGATGGAGTTATAGAAAGATTAGGTTTGATTTACACTACAGCTGTGTGAGGTTTTTAGCTATATGTAAGAAATGGGAATTAAGGAGTTATGGTAAAAAATAAAAAAAAATAAAAAGCTGAAAAATAAGCACTAACTAATGTTGTTTGCTTCAATTAATTTTTATAATTTGCTTTTTAGATTATTAAAAAGAACAGCTAGTAAACATCAAAAGACTGTCTTATGTTATTTGTAAATCTGTTAACTATAATAGGGATGTCCCGATCACATTTTTTTTGCACCCCGAGTCCGAGTCATTTGATTTTGAGTATCTGCCACTATCGAGTCCCGATCCGATACTGAAATGAACTAAGAGCAAAGAACAAGACCCAGGATCTAAGGGGGGATCAGATTGTATTGACTTCAAAGTGTAGTATTTGGGCTGAACTTGTGAAAAATCAAATGTCCAAAACTTTCATTTTATTAACTTTTCTAACCATGCACCATCATTGTTGAAAATCTTTACTTTTACCACAGTATGCACAGTATGGTCTTTGAATGTGTAACTTGTTAACTTAATGAACTGGACAAAACAGGAACCGGACCAGAATCAGGTCAGACCCTGAGACAAGACTCTTCACAATCTAGAGTTTGTATTTTTGATAATATATGGAGGCATGTGCATTATATTTGAAACATTAGGGCTCGTCTATGATATCCAAATAATACAAGATCATACCAAATAAAAACGAGATGACACTCCCTGCCGCTTTTCCCACCCTCCCCGGCAAACGTGCCAACTCCACTGCACAACATGCAAACAAACAGCGCCATGCGACGACGCCATCGGCCACGCAGGTGTGAACACGCCCCACAGAACCCCAGGTAACAAGCGCCCAAGCATTGGCTGCTGTGTGTCCTGTGTGTGCTGTGTGTTATATACTTATATTATTTATCTGATACTTAATCGGACCATAATGGCCAAGTCCGGATCAAGTTCGCAGTCACGTGATCGGTGGCGATTTCTGATCACGTGATCGGATCGGGACAACCCTAAACTATAATACCATAAATTGTACAATGGCTTGCAAATTTGCAGCAGATGCCCTTCTTTTCTAACCAGGCTCGCACCACCTAGAGCCTCCACTCAATTTTATTTCTTTCCACTTGATGGTTTGCAAGAATCACGGAAGTTGTAGACCACGCACCGGCTAATTAGCAAAGAGCTGTGAAGCCGACAATTACTTGGACACCACTGACACCACTTCCAGCGCATTACATGCGTCTCGACCAAATAGCAGCGATTGGTTAAATAAAAAAGTACCCACCTACCGTCGAGCGAACAGATCCTAATGCTGCAAGGTCAGACAGTTTCTACGAAGTGAAACCAGCTGATGAATCAGGCTTCAGCTTTTCACCACTTACTCTTACTTTGTTTTTGCTCAATGTTTTTTCTGTTATCCCCTACTATAAAACATTGTTTAACCTGCACTAAGAATGAGAAAGCCTTCTATTTAGACTTGCATCCTTTTTAGGTGAGCCTCTCTCCATAGCTGTGTTCTTTTCACTGCTAAAATAACAAGCTCGCTGTCACTTTCCGCTCGTCTTTCTGCCATTTTCTCCTCAGTTTCTCGGAGCAACACACACTCTGTTGTGCACATGCTAAAGGAAGGAGCCCACCTTTGGGAATAGCTTCATAAAGACACAACACTCGAAGCAATTAGATGCAGTGAGAGAAGATGGAGAGAGAGGGGAGGAGTGGAAAAGAGAGAAAAAGAGAGTAGGGAGAGAGAAAAAGAGAGAAGGGAGAGAGAGGGAAGGAGAGTGGAAAAGGGAGAGAGAAAGAAATTGAGACAGAGGGAGAGTGAGGGGAGAGAGGGAGAAAGAGAGAGAAAATGAGCTTGTGAAGAAGTGTGTGCTTGTGTTGCTGTCTTCATTTGTGTCTATGGCTCGTGATTGACTGAAAAGGACTAAACTAGGTTGTTAGTAATAGTCAGTTATTAGAGCGGCCAACCACAGCTATGCAATTACCCTTTTGCTGGTTTAAGAGATGCCACCTGAGCACAAAATGAGAAAAAAACATGTTAATAGCAATTTTAGCTCTCCAGAAGTGCTAATGGAATAACCAGCTCAAAGACTTTACCAGTGTCCGTCATTGCAATAGTATTTGGTCTGCTCAGAAAGACACGGATGTGAAAATTCTTCTAGCATGAGATCTATTTAAGTTTTTGCAGAAGTTTTTACTAAGAAAATAAACTGAGCAAAGTTATACAGATAGGTTTTTTATCTTCCACCAAAAATCTAACTTCTAACTAAATCTTGCCAGTGGGGAACATGATGGCAGTATTCTTCTGTAAAGTTTTACTGTATAAACCTGTAGTGCAGTCTTCAAGCATGTATGTTAAAAGGGATACTTGTTGTGTCATCTATCTGCTTCCAGATAATGTTAGCGTCAGTACACACACACACATTCACACTTTGTCGTCAAGTCTTCCATGAACTAGTTTACTTCTACATAGAAACTTTGGGGAAATCCAATTATCGAAAACGACTCAGGAAGTCAAAGCAGGAAAATATGATTTACTCAAAAATATGCTCAATAAATTAGCTGTCAGCTTTCATCAAAATTACTCTGTCAACGGTATTTCCTCTGCAGAGACTCACACGCTCCCGCTCGCCTTTGTTCTCCCTGATCTCATCCATTACACCAGGGCAGCCATTTTGAGCCAAATGAAGCGTTAAATGGGAATTATACTCTGCCACAAGTGACATGCCAAATTTGGAAGTTGGGCTGTAATTGTCTTAATTGTGTGACCGAGTCTTCACCTTTTCTGCATATTTACACAGTTTGTTCTGAGATTTGTCACTCTGAAACACATCCCACCTCTAGGCAAATGCCAGCTGTCAATTAACATGGGACTAAATAATAATAAAAGCACTGAAATTTTATTACCGTACATTTGAAAGAAAATCGGTGTAGAGAGTTTGCCCTCAGCCCAAATTGGCAGTTTGATTGCATATTAGCTGTTATGTTCTTGGCCAAATCACTTAGGGTAGATCAAGTAGCCGTAGGTGCAGATTGGCAGACCTGCATTTGCTGGGGTACATACAGGGATGGTAAATGGTCACATTTTTATTTCACGCTTTTCCACCTTCAAGGCACTCAAAGCGCTTTACACCAAGGAACCACTCACCCATTCATACACCAGTAGACACAGACACCGGGGGCGAGGTGGGTCAAGTGTCTTTCTCAAACACACACCAAAAGCATTCCTCTGTGGGAGCTGGAGTCACACTGCCAACCTGTGGATCTGTCCGCTCTACCAATGACGTTTTAGTAGTGATAGATGCACTAACAAAGATGCACTATGTAACATTTCTTGTAGAAGATATTCCAGTTGCGTGTCTCTGTGTATGCAATTGCTTTACTGAGAATGTCCACAGTATGGATTTAATACATTTTTACATTGAGTGATGGCGCCTCTCCACAGATCAGACCTGTAACTTGACTTGCTGTTTTAGCTACTTGCCTGTATGGAAAACTTGTGCATCTTTGAGTAGACTTCAGCCTGTTGGTGGAAGTAATAGTTTTGAAAATGGTAAAAGACAGCCCTTCTCAGTTAATCTAATTTGTGTTTTGTCTTCTTCTCGTACCTGTATATTGGGAGCACACCCTCATTGTGAGCCTGTCCTGTCAGCGTAATGCGGCTCTTTGATTTTGATCCATGCAGCTGCTCTCACCAAACGAGCTCATACTTCCCTGTGACACCCCCCCACTCTCCCTGTCCTCCTCTGCATGCACATTGATCAATTTAGGCCCATCTCCTCCGCCCGCTTACTCCTCTGTTACCTCCTTTGCACCGCTGTAGTTCTCGCTCTCAGCCAATTTAGCATTTCCCAGAATCCATTTGGCTACACCCATTCTTCAGATCCAGAATACACAGGGCATTATTTTCTCCCTCGCCTTAAGAACTCTTTCAAATCTGCCTGTTTCCTAGTATCTAGCTACTGTTGTGATTAGGAGTAATGGTAATAGTAATAGTAATAGTAGTAGTAGTAGTAGTAGTAGTAGTAGTAGTAGTAGTAGTAGTAGTAGTAGTAGTAGTAGTAGTAGTAGTAGTAGTAGTTGTTGTAGTAGTTGTTGTAGTTGTTGTAGTGGTATTGGTGGTAATAGTAGTAGTTGTTTTTGTAGTTGTTGTAGTAGTTGTAGAAGTAGTGGTAGTGGCAGTAGTAGTTGTAGTAGTTGTAGTGGTAGTAGTGGTAGTAGTGGTAGTGGTATTATTATTAATAGTAGTTGTACTAGTTGTAGAAGCATTGGTAGTGGTAGCAGTTGTAGTGGTATTGATAGTAGTAGTAACTGTAGTAGTGGTAGTGGTAGTAGTAGTAGTTGTTCTAGTTGTAGAAGGAGTGGCAGTAGTAGTAGTTGTAGTGGTATTGGTGGTAATAGTAGTAATAGTAGTAGTTGTTTTTGTAGTTGTTGTAGTAGTTGTAGAAGTAGTGGTAGTGGCAGTAGTAGTTGTAGTGGTATTGGTAGTAATAGTAGTAGTAGTTGTAATAGTTGTTTTTGTAGTAGTTGTAGTAGTTGTAGAAGAAGTAGCAGTAGTTGTAGTTGTTGTTGTAGTTGTAGTAGTAGTAGTAGTTGTTGTTGTAGTTGTAGTAATTGTAGTTGTAGTTGTTGTAGTTGTAGTTGTAGTTCATCCTTTTGTTCTCTCCGCTCTAAAATGTACTTTAAAAACTGCTTGTTTCTTTTACTCTGACACTGGTCACTGATTCCATAGAGCAGAAACCACAGCTTTAAAAGAAAATTAGTGCCCGTGGCTAATGACTAGCTTTGCTTTTTAAACAAACTCTTAACCATTATGCCTGGCTAACACAAAGGGCGAGTTCTTAGTCTGACTATTTTCAGTATATTTTCTTCATATGAACAAAGAGTGTATTCTTAACTTACCTTGTACTTTTACCTTTTACATCAAGTGAAGGAAACATATGAATGGGCTGAGTCTATGCTACAGCTGAACAGTGCATGTAGGCAGTTTCAGTGAACTTGACCTAGCATGTAAATAGAAGTAACAATAAAAATTTGTGCAATGTGGATCCCTCGTTCGGTGCGTCTTCCCAAAGGCATTCCAGTCCCTGAGAAGTGTTCCACAATATTTCTGTTTGACATACCTCCTCTTTTCAAATGTTTCACCATCTCTGAACAAAAGTGGTTCCAGGCTTTTTACTGAAGGCCATGTTTTAATGCAAATGCACTTTATTCATTCCCTGCTGAAGTCTAGTGTGAGAGAGATTGAAAGCTTACAATTGTCTGGATATATGTGATTTTTGTTACATTTTCCCAAGTGTCTCTTTTCAGTGCTTTGTTTATTACGTTCATTTTAATGTAAGTGGTCTCTAATAAGTGTCTTAAAAATGCTCGAGTTAGAATCCTTTGACCATGAATATTAAAAGCATGTTTGTAATGAGCACAGAGTAGGATGTATAAATATCTTGTGTATTGCTGTAAAGAAATTAATCTACACAAGTGTTTATTTTGAATTTTTTTTTTGAATATTATACATTAATTATAAAGTACACAGGTATTTAAACATCTCCAAAGTTAAAAAAGAGCTCCATTCCACCTTATGATGTTATGAAGTGGTAGTTTTCAAGGTAACAGCTGCCTTTAGTTCAGTACAGAGAAGCAATTTCAGGGCTGAAATCATTCAAATGATTCTAGTGAAGGTGTATGGAATTTAAAAAATACTGTGGAGCACTTTCTGTATTACCACATGGCATCACAAGGTGGAGAAAAACTAAATATGCAGGGTTTGTGTGTTAAACATGTGTGAATGAAACAAAACACAACATCAGGTATGTTTCTGATGAGGAAACAAGATTATAACATAGATCAGAAAATACCATAATATGGGCCCTTTAACAAACCAAGACAAGTAACATTATTATCTACCTATATATGCTTTATCAAATTGAGCTGTTTTTGTTTACGTCACATGGCCTTCTTTTGACTATTCTGTTTTGCAAACGTGCCTGGAGGACAATTATAAACTCATTTGTAGCATCCAGCCTAATGATGAGAGAAAAGCCTATGCACCATACTGTAAATGAGCTCATTAAAGCGGGAGCTGTGGTGTTTAGAAGTCTAATATGGCCATTGTGGAGCCGACTTTTTAGCACCAAATGAAAAGACACTTTGACTTTTACTGAAAACCATCCACAGAAAATGATTGGTCCTGATTGATCCAAACGTGCAGCCCAAGTACCACTAATGAATGACCGTAATGTAATTAATAAAAGTGCAATCAAGTCAGTGGCAAAACACTGTGACGAATTTATCAATTAGTAACTGCAGATGTCTTACAAAGAGAGATGGAAGATTACACTGGGGGCTTTTACGCTCAGACTCTTTGGGCTTCAACAAATTTATCAGGATGTTACCATAAAGCTGAAATGAAATAAAAGATGGTGAAAAAATATATAGTTTTATTACAATGTAGTTATTCATCACTTTTACTGGCACTAAAATTCACACTGGCTGCTCTGTTAAAGTAAGCATAGAGCAAGGAAGGACTTGCTCAGTACAGTCCAATGTAGTGTTAACAATACTATAGTAATTCTATAGTTGCAACAAGCCGTAGAGATCATTGTAGTAGTAGTATCACAAAAGTAAAACAATAAATGTTCATTGTTTTAATGTGTTTTGTAAATGCTTTTGAATGAGAAAAACTATTGTGGAAGCGGTAGATGCAGCACAAATTACTGTATGTATATAGTATGTATATATTGTAATGCCTTTTTTTTATTACTGTGTGTAATTTTTATCTCTAATTTCCGCAGTAGCAGTAGTAGTAGCAGTAGCAGCAGCAGTAGGAGGAAGAAGAGGAGGTGGAGAAATAGTAGTAGTAGTAATAGAAATAGCTGTAGTAGTAGCAGTAGTTGTTGTAGTTGTACTGGCAATAGTTGTAGTAATAGTAAAAGTATAAATACTTGTACCAGCAGATGTACTGGTCATACTATCTGTGGTGTTAGAAAAGGTAGTATGTATTCATCTTCATTGATTTGCTGTTAAATTTGAACAGGCTCCAGTGAGAAGCTATGGCCGATAATAAGAGCAAATGATGTAGGATTTGTCCAGGCTGCTTGGTAGAGGGAGTATTTGCAGGCGAGTGATGTTCCCTCCACACTCTGCAGCTCTCTGGACTGAGCTCTGGGTTAAAGGCCTGGCCTGTATCCAGCAGTCAGACAGCAGCCGTAATATCACAGTGTAAGTGCCCGGAGCTCTGGGTCATTCACTCATCCACCACTGCTGAGAGACTGCAAGAAAGCCTAGCATTTGCCACGATTTGAGGCTGGGCAGACGCATGGTAAACTTGAAAATATGTTCTGTCTGGAGGGATAAACACAAATGTTCAATGACTGTTCTTATCAATTTATGAGGCTCTTAGACTCTAAGTGATACTGTCTACACTGCAAGGTAATACTGAAGTAGGTTAGAAGATGGGGAAATTAATATATTTAGTGTATTATTATTGTAGATAGAAGGAAAATTGTTGGGTAAAATTAGATGTTTCAGTGATATTGTGGCATGATTTACAGGCATGATTTAGCAAATGTCTGATGGATTGCAAAATATATTATTTTTGCCAGGATTAGAATATTGTTCACCCATAATGAATGGGGATTCTAATGGTTCAGTCATCATTGTAAAGGTTACTAGTTTATTATCACTTAGGCCAATTGTATTTTCTATAATTTGTTTATTCACCTTATCCCAGAAGTTGCTGCTGGCGCTTCCATCATTATTCGGGTTGTATTATTTTGTATGGGGCTGCCGATCTTTACAGCAAATAAGTTCAATAGAGACTGTAAATCTGTTTTAAAGCCCCCCTGAGAAGTGGTGCAGTGTTAACTTGTTGGTTCACAAGAAAATTGAACATTTTAGCCAATTGAACCGACTTTGTCATATTTAAGATGCAAAACTTTGGAGGATAGAGGCCCTGCTTGTCATGTTTGTGTTAGTCTATATTCTCTTCAGCTTTCCCTCCACAAATTAGTTGAATAGACTAGTATATTTAAATCATATCTATATAAATGGACATAGCTAACACACTAGCTGCCACATTCCAAATAGGAAGTGACCATGGGCACGCTTCAGGCTCCCTTAACTCTGACCCCAATTCACTTTCCATTGACAAAGTGTTGCCTCTCTCTGTAACAGCTGCTGCCATTCATCATTTTGGTCTTAATATGTTTATATGAAGACCGATGACATCATTCTGGTGTTTTTATTTCTTCAGTTCAAAATTCAATAATTCAAAATATGGAGGTTGGCTCCAAATTCGCCCCTGTAACAACTGGCCTTGATGAGCTTCATTTGACCAGAGCTGAGCATATGGGTGATGTCACACTCACTTTTTATACATTCTCTGAGTTAAATAGATTCTTGTGACTTTACATTGTTCTTAATATATCTCTTTGTGTCTATGTTCTGAGGCAGGCTCCAGCTATTCAAGACCTATAAGGGTGAAAGTGAATGAATAATAATATGTCTTTATGTCCATGGAAACGGTGGTCATAGAAATAGTTATGGTTGTCAATCAAGACTTATTAGATGTCAGTTGGAAACAAATATCTTTCACCCAGTGAGATGGTGCTTATATAAAATAAAAGTGTAAATAATACAGGTATAATTTGAGAATATAGATCTCTCTCTTTACTAGAAATCATTTGCTGACAGTCCATTGAATATTAAAGGGGGTATTTTACTTCTGTGGGGTAATTACTAACACATAACATTTTAGATCAAGTTACCTTTTATTATTTTGTACTAGAAAACACATATTAACATTTTCATGCTCTACCCCTCCCTTTGCTCCTTGCACCAATTCACTCCCCCTTCAGAGTGCTATCACAACACAATAAGCGTGCATCCTGTTAATGAAACAACTACACATCGCATCAGATTTGTCAAGTTGCTGTGTTCAATTTTGTATCATGCTTTTGTATATTTAATGAGAATTGAGCATGCGTGTTGTAGGCTTGTGAACTGAGCATTGCACAGAATCTTACAGCTAACCGTAGGGAGAGTTTGAATAGGGGCCAGGAGAGATTACTAGATTATAGAAACATGCATGGATGATATCTAAAACCGCTCCAGGCATTTTGATGGTTCAACAACGTTGTAACATGATAGAAAGCTAAAAAAAAAAAAGATTATTTTGCACCCCATTTTTAAGAAATAGTTATTTTTTCCCATTAATAGAAAAACTGCCTCTTGGTCAGATCTCCCTCAAAAACCTCAAGGGACTAAAATGATACAAGTTATATGCTTGGGAACAAATCGAAATAATCTAAAATTACTTAATCTCATGTTGGCAACAGTGTCCCAAGTGTGGTTGTCTTATAACTTGATGGTTGTACCAGAACGCTTTGCCTGTGGGCAGGGGTGGATATAGTGGAGTGAGGGGAGTGAATGAAAAATGCAATTTAAAGTGTCAGAGTATTTATTGTGGTTTTGAAGTAACAGGAAACAGTATGGTGTGATAAAGAATGAGCAAAATCAGGTTGGAGGAGAATGGAAGAGAAAATATTGAATTAAAGGTAGAAGAAAGAGGAGATGGATGAGAGGTGGAGAGATGGTAGAATAGAGACGGAAGAGAGATAGAGGAAAGAGAGGAAAGAAGGAGAGGTGTGTGCTCTGCTTTGGCTGGTGGCTAATGAGTGTGTATACAGCTCTGTAGCACTTCTTCCTTGAACACTCTTGGTCTCAATTATTGCTTGAACAGTCTCAGTGTGGGACCGCCGCTAACATGAAGCTACTGCATACGTACGCTCGGCTTATGCATCAAAACTAATGACTTTATCTGCTCCACCAGTTAACTGCGTGTTTACTCTGCGCTTCCTTTGTGCTTTCAGATATTCATCATTAACCTTTACAAATGCTACAGCGGCCCACACTTTCCTCTCATCTCTCTCTCCCCTTCACCTTTCTTCTACCGGCCGCTGTAACAAGTGCTACCTTTGATAGAAGCAGGTGTACGCAGGGGCTGTCTGATGTGAGAGCGGATTAATTAGAATGAAATACCATGAGGACAATAGGAAGCACTTTACTCGGGAATGCAACAGTTGGATTATTTAAGGTCATACAACAAACTGGTGTATAATCTTTGATAACAAAAAAGTTTATTTCTTGAGTTCACTTTGTAGCCCAAATATATGGTTGTGTGTATTTCACTAAAAAGTATGCATCTTTACTCTGAACAGGCTCGCATCTCCACAAACCTGACTGGTCTGAAAGTGGGTATCTTCTTGCTTTTCATGGAAATTTAGTTCCTTTGGCTATAGTATTATAGCCTGATTTATCAGCTGGTTTCACTTTGTGGAAATTGTCTGACCTCGTAGCATTAGCAATCGTTCCCTCAACTGTAGGCGGGTACTTTTTTTATTTAACCAGTTGCTGCTATTTGGTCATGAAGTATGTAATACACCAAATCCCGTAGGAAGAAGGGCAATAATGTTTTTTTCCCTTGATAAAATTCACCAAACATTCTCTTTGTTCTGGCTTTAAATCCTCTATCTCAGGAACCGTTGCCAACACAAAATGCCTGTCTTCATCTACATCCATCTCGACCACTTTGTTTACTCTTGTGCTGTACCACAAAAGGGACCAGACAGGCGCTTGAGTTTGACGTCATGGCTTCACAGCCTTTCGCTGACTGGCCGGTGCACGGTCTGCAACTTCCAGGGTTCTTGCAAACCGTCTAGTGTATTCCAATTCCTGACCTAGTCTCTGGAGAGAAATGAAATTGAGCGGAGGCACTAGGTGGCACCAGCCTGGCTAATAGTATTACGCAGTCTGGCATAAAACACACCTACTGCCATGGAAAATATTTGGAAAAAGTATGGTATTGACTTCATGTAGTGGAATCATCCAGAAAGTTCCGTACCATGCCTTTAAAGCAGCATCTTGATACCAACTTATAGTTAATGACTCCTTGTATTATCCTTACTTCATATAGTTAGAATCATAAACCAAGCCATTTCATAACACAGAATAACCCAGAAGACACCAAACACAAACTGTTCTTCTAAAAGAGGCCAGTGAGAATTGAATTGCCATGTTTTCGCCTTTATTCCTCTCTCCTCTTTATATGTAATGTATTGTCTTTTTAATAGCCTCCCACACAGCTCTCAATTGTTCTCTGTCTTACATTACCCCACTAATGTTCTGGCTACAGCGCCATTAATTTGTTCAAACACTCAAGGCAACGACCAAGTCAGAGAACAAGAGCTAATATATCCAAAAGACAAGAGGGAGAGGAGCTGTCAGGAACGTCCCGGGGCAAAAGTCTCACCCTGTGTCCTCCCCTTTTCCATTCTCTTACCCCCCTCAGACAAGAGGCTAATTAACGTTAAATTATCCTCTCTATCTTTGCTGTTTAAAATGTGCAGATGGGGCTAGCGTTTAAGGTTGCAGGCGACTCTCTGGCCAACAGTCTTTAAATAGCTCTGCAAATTACAATTGAAATTATCTCGAGACTTCTCCACACCCTAAGGAAATGCTTGGAGACATTTGTATTAGTGATCTGTGTAACTTTAGCTAAATGTTTTCTGAGATACACCAACGTTTTTAGTGACATTCAACAAGAGGGACTAGATTTGAATGACTGTATGATCTGTCACAGAAGAGCGTGATCTTTTACATCCCATAATGGTTGCGGTGTTTGCTGCTGTTGCCGTAGTGATGCGTCGTTGCCCTGGATAATGCTGTCATATGTTGTGCTGACAGGGGCATGTATTTCCTCCGCTCCTGTCTGTGTACCAACAGCTTACATCACACAGGTGTCACCAAGACCATAAGAATTTACACTACATTAGGCTCAAGTAACACGCTTCTCTCTTCAACACTCTACAGAGTTGTGATCTCGCTCTGTCTTTAAAGCGCCCATATTATGCTATTTTTTTATTTGTGTTATAATGTTGTTCCTCATTGCAAACATACCTGGAGTTGTGTTTTGTTTCATTCACGCACAAATCCTGCATATTTAGGCTGAGTTCTGCTCTCAAACAGAAAACTGTCAGAAAATCTGTACCTCTTTGTGATGTCTTGTGGTAATGCAGGTGGTCCAGTGTGTTTTTAAACTCCAGACACCTTCACTAGAATCATTTGGATTATTTTAGTCCTGAAATTGCCAAACTACTGAATTAAAGATGAAATGTAGCTGAAATGTAGGTGATACGCAACGTTTTGAGCTTTGCAGATGCAGACAGACTAATAATAAAGGATTACTGTAACATGTGTGAATGAAATAAAACACAACTCCAGGTATGTTTTTGAAGAGGTAACAATATTATAACATAACTCAAAGCTTACGAGGGTTAATCTTGTGTAATATAGGACCTTTGAAGGAACAAGCCAAGTTTTTTTAACTCAGAAGTTAAGTGTGTCTTCAGTGGGGAGTTATCAGTGGGGAGAAAAAAAATATTTTGAAGACTCTTGCACTGAATTTATAGGTCATCTGTGTAACTTGTCTGGTGGAGAGTTGCTTGTCCCTGTAATGGAATATTCCACAGTGTGGCATGGTGACTCAGGTAACAGGTATCTTACATGTCAGATCTCTGGAGAGGCAAGTTTGTTCACAGGAAGAATACTTTTTTTTCTGTAAAAACACCTGTAATTAAATTAATGCATTATAAGTGTAATCTCACATTGCGGAACATTCTAGGCAAAACAATATTATCTCCAAGGAGACAAGAAAAGTTACACAGTGCACCTTTAATGTTGTTTTTGCCAGTGATGTTGTGTGTTGTATGTAAGTTCTGTTCTTGTGGCTCAAATAACTAAGGCTCTCCCATCCATGACAGTAGCCTGCAGCCCCCAGTGCAGGCCCACATTAGCATGACTCAGACAAGCTGTATTTTTAGAGTTTGTGAACTTGAAACTTTTATTGTATAAAACAATGAAATGTCATTTTGCAAATCACTGGTCTAGAAGTAACAATAAATAACAACCATCAATATATTAATACTAGCTAGAGATGCAATAATGCTCAATACTAAGTCTAGCTTGAAATTACACAAGTAGCCATTATAAATTCTGAAAAGTGGTGTTACTTGAAACGTAATTTAAAGTTTGGGAAATGTACTGAAATTTGAATTTTTCTGACAATGTTTTTTGAGAATTTTCACACAAAGCCTTTCTACTGTGCTTCTGCCAAAATGTTCTATTTTCTGAGGAAAGTGACTGAACTGTAGAACTGAAGTTTTCTCAAGCATCTGAATGAGTATTTCATCTACGTGTGTGTGCGTGCGTGTATGTGTGTGTATGTGTGTGTGTGCATTTGAGTGTGTGTACAGGTACTTGTGTGTGTGCACTGGAGCAGCGTCCGGACCAGATGCTGCTAATGCTGGGGCTGTCTGTGTTGTGGATGCTGTTTTTCAGTCCATATGCTTCACAAAGACTGCATTTCTCTTTGTAACTTGATGTTTATTAGCATTGCCTCAGAGTACACAGTGTGGCTGCCCAGTGCCTGCTGGAGCACTCCCTCAGCATGGCAAACACCCCGGCTCAACTTCTTCACAGTGCGGACGTGCTGTAAATAAGTCCTGCTCTTACTTTTTCACAGAATAATTATTAGTAAAAAATTTCATTTCATTTTAAAACCAGCCACAATGATTCAAAATGATTCTCGGTGTAATCCTTCATTCGTCCAGGAGTGATTCAATGTAGATACGGGTTTATGGTGGTCATCTGGACATATTTACTTTATTTTTTTCAACTCCCATCCTAGCCAGTTTTATAAATTGAAAATGGATTCTGAATGGGATCCTAAAAGTCTTGTAAAAAGAGAGTCCAGATGAGTTCTGATGAAACTTCTACATTCTAAGAAATTTTTTATTAAGTTTTGTACATTCTAAGAAATTGTTTTTGAAGTTCCTATCTGAATGCCTGTTTGTCCAACTGAAAAATGGGGTAGCATTGTCTTTTTTGTCCATTTATTGGTTTGGAACTGAGGAAATTCATCGGAAGAAAGACATTTTGATGCCTGATAGCTGTGTTTTAGCAAATAATTAGAAACCATTTAGACCTTACAAGTGATGGTCAAATTGGAACTTCTTTTTTGTACTTTTCAGATGTTTTGGCACATCTTGCTTCACTTAAAACTCCAAACTTTTGAACTGGCATTAATTAAATAGTATAATTAAAAGTATTTTGTTAAAATTATATGGCTGTTTTTAAGACGTCACCTCTCACCTTCCTCTTTTTGTTTTAGAGCAAATCCAAATGACACGGTTTGCCTTTTTCATCCCAAATGAAACATCAGTCAATAGAAAGAAGTACAAGGAAGTCCATTACTGCAGCACAAAAGACAGCAGCACTCAGCTCACAGTCCCATGAACACTCTGCTAATGCGTGTGTTATGTCATCTCCTGCATTACCATTCAGAACAGGAGCATCACACTTGTTAATGGTCTTCTGGGGCTGTGGTACAAGCTGCTGGGTGAAGGACATGGCAGCAGGCCTTATACTTCCTTTTTATTTAGTTATTTAGTTAATATGATCTTTTTTTTTAAAAATGTATTCCGAAATATAGAGTAATACATTAAACATCAATCAAATGTAAATGGGGAAACCACTGAAGCTGTTTTTATCTAATCAGTATATTTTACTTTTCATGTTTGCCCGGTTCTATAGCGTCTATAGCAGGGGGACCTTCTCCTGAAATGGCCCATTTGACCATAGGCAAAGTAATTCTACCACTATAAACTCAATAACATCATACATCATTGTGATCAAAAATGAATTTCCCAAGCCTTACAGTATTAAAGGTTTGGTGGCTCTGTCAAACCAATGTAAAAAGCACCAATACGAATGATCTACTGTTTGCTCCTCTGCTTCAAATATGTTAAGATGTGGCCTTAGGTGGAAAAAGTTTGGACACTCCTGTTCTATAGCATCTCAAATATGCTTAAAGTGATGTTTCCAAAATACACCAACACTAGAACTAGCCAGGCTGGCGTCACCTCATGCCTCCACTCAATTTCATTTCTCTCCAGCGACTAGGTCAGGAATCGGAATACACTAGACCAGGGGTGTCCAAACTTTTTTCATCAAGGGCCACATATCTAAACACAGATGATGCAGAGGGCCGATCAAGGGCCATAGACTGCTGCTCAGTACAGTGAATAATTGAAATAGTTTCATGTTTAATACATTAGAGTGTGCCATCAGACTTAATTCATGCTAAGATCCTTAAAACCACACACTACATATTAATTAGCTTTATCAAGATAAATTTTCAAAAAACTTGCAGTAAAAAAATATTTTTTAGTTGATGCTAGGTAATTTGGGCCAATTCACGTGGAAGCCTGAGGGCCAAGAAAAAATTGTCCGAGGGCCGCATTTGGCCCCCGGGCCATAGTTTAGACATGCCTGTACTAGACAGATCGCAAAAACCCCGAGTTCGGGGCACCAGCCCATCAGCGACGATCCATGCATTCTGTGTTGTCAATGATTCCCGAGATCAAGGATTTAAAGCTAGAACAAAGAGAATGTTTGATGAATTTTATCAAGGGGAAAGACGTTATTGCCCTTCTTCCTACGAGATTTGGGAAAAGCTTAATATACCAATTAGCACTATTAGCGGCGCATTACATACATCACCACCAAATAGCAGCAATTGGTTAAATAAAAAAGTACCCTCCTACCGTCGAGCGAATGTATCCTGGTGCTGCCAGGTCAGACGGTTTCTACGAAGTGAAACCGGCTGATGAATCAGGCTACACTAGACCAGATGTAGAGAGAAATTATTGACATATTTTGTTTGTCTCATTGACTTTTATGATTGCTTAAATTTACAATTTAGAGTGAGCATTTTGCATCCCTAAACACTGCATCTACCACAGTTGTATATACAGTATTTTGTATGTCTTCTACTATAAAGGCACATGTTGTTTTGCTCCTTTCATCTCAGAGTACATGATCAGTAGTCAATCATCACATATAGCTTTTCCAACCTCTATAAGGCCAACAGTATTCTTTACACTGTATTTTAATGCACAGAAAAGTATTAAAATCCATCATATACCAGTAATACATATATGTGAGATTTCTCTTTGCATGTAATATTGAACCAGCCCCATACATATATTAGATTTTGAGGTCTTCATATGCGTTCGTGTTGATATGTTTAAGGAGAATGGATTTCAGAGTGGGAGGGGGTGAGGGGACCCAGTGGACTCCATGCTCCCGATATTACTGTGTGGAGATGCCATCAGCAGCTCCAGTATTAAAAGAATCCTCATGGGAGTTGGCGGTGTATGCTTTGCGCCCAAGCAGCTGAGTTTCAGACATATGAAAAGTGCTTGATGATAAAATGATCTTCTATTGATCCCTGGTGGAAAATTCTGTCACTTTTTAGGCTCAGTGGGACTCTGCACCTCTGGAGACGCGTGCAGGGTTTAAGATATCCGTCAGTTAAAGCTCTTAGGCGCTAATTGAAAGTAAAGGAAAGGTCAAGCATGGATCCCTGGGTACATTTTTATAACTTTAACGTACACTTTGTGCATGCGGGAAGTGCATACAAAGAGATGACCTTTTAGCTTCAGTGAAGGTTCATTAATACAGTCCTCATGTCATGTGGTCATACAGAGACAAAGACATACTGTGCATGTGAATTCAAATGCAACTTTCCCCTTATTTTTTTTTTTTATTGATAAAAGACTATATTTAACACACACATTGTTTTGACAGCCTCTTGAGGTGTTTGAGCAGCACAAATCACTTTAAAGGGCCCATACTACCATATTTTTTGGACTATAAGTCACACTTTTTTCATGGTTTGGGTGGTTCTGTAACTTATACTCCGGTGTGACTTATATATTACATTTTTCACACTGACAGCCACGAGAGGGCACACTAGGCTTGTGTGTCAGTATCTGCTAGTCCTGTACCGCTGTCACGTCGCTCTCTACTGCGCATGTCTCCTGCAGAAAAAGCCGCTGTCCTGCTGCAAGTAGTGAAATATTCAGTTGAAAACAGTAATCGAGCAGAAGAAAGAAAGTTTGAAGTGAGCAAGAAACTAGTGAGGGACTGGTGGAAAGCGAGGATAGAGAACACAGCTTCATAGTAACCGGGAGGGTGCGCCATGCAGTGACAACCGAAACCATACTGTCGGGATTCAGAAAAGTCGGAATAATTCTAACTGCAACTAACACTGAGTCTGACGACAGCTACGCAGAAGAAGAAGCAGCGCACCGTTTACCTCATGGATCTATGGTTTACCTCCGGAGGTTGGAGTTGCTCAGAAGTGACACCAAGGATGAAGAGTTCAATCTATTTAGTGATTTGAGATGGGGAGTTTGGTAAACTTGTTATGCTATGGTGTTTATGCTATAATTATCTGAATATCTGTTATCTGTTAATATGTTACGTTAACATACCAGACGCCTATTCAGCCTGTTATTCTCTATTCTTTTGTTATTACTATAACTTCCCTTTCAAGATGAAATGTTCCTGGTCTCTGATTTTATCAAATAAATTTTCCCCAAAAAGTGCGACTTATAGTCCAGTGTTTTTTTTCTTCTTCATTGCGCATTTTTTGGCTGGTGCGACTTATACTCCAGAGATCTGAAAAATATGGTATACTATTTTCTGATCTATGTTATGTTTCCTCATCAAAACCTGGAGTTGTGTTTTGTGTGTCACATGTTTAACACACAAACCCTGTATATTTAGGCTGAGTTCTTCTCTCAAACAGAAAACACTATTCCACCTTTTGATGTCATGCGGCAATACAGGAAGTGCTCCACTGTGTCTTAAACTCCAGACACCTTCACTAGAAACAGGTGGATGATTTCATCCTGAAATTGCCCATCTCTTCTGAACTATAAGGAGGTGGCTGTTGACTTGAAAAACTTGACATCTTGACATCACAAATTGGAGCAGAGCATTTTGAGCTTCAGAGATGTAAACCGCCTAATAATGCACGAGTACTCAAATATGTGTGAATGAAACAAAACAACTCCGGGCATATTTTTGATGAGGTAACAACACCATAACACGGCTAAAAGCTCACAAGTGTCAATTATGCATAATATAGGATGATTGTGTACCAACATTATGTCAGGAACAGCAATAAATCTACAAAGACAAAATTCAATCCATTATTCGTCAGTTGTGTACTATCTGACCCGTACCTCATTGGAGTATTCACAGTCTCTGCTTTGTAAATTTAGCACTTGTCAAGCAACGCGCGGCATGTTTAGCGGCTGCACGAGAGTCTGCTTGAGTTTGTTGGTTTTGAACTTATCCGATGAGAAGAAAGCAAGCACCTGAATCTCTGTGTACACAGCACATAATTGGACCTAATCCTCTGTGTACTGCTGTCAGACCTAGACACATTCAAGTAGGCTGCTCTGTGTTGAGAATTTGATTGTGGGGGGGGAAAAAAAAAAAAAAAACTTGATCTTGAAGTTTTTTTTAAATTGTGCTACTTTTCTTGCAGTTTGACAGCAGAAGTCGTCTTTGTCTAAGCACACTGAAAGCTAATTACTTTAATTGTACCTAGAGATAGAAACGGAGGAACAAAAGAATACGCCTGGACAAAAGAAGACAACGCTTCAATCTGGCAAGAGCACGGCAATGAGAAGAAGGGGATAGAGAATTGAAAGAAGGCTATATGTTGGACAGTGATTGATGTGGAGTGACAGAGGAGGAGGAAAATGCATAAAAGAGAGAAAGGGAGTGGGAGAGAGAGGAGATTAGTTTGTTTTCTCGCTGCTAGCTTTGACATTGAAAGATATGTCACTACTAATGTCCCACAAAGCCTTGAATAACACCGCAAACCAATACATATCCTTTTTAATGGGATTTTCCTTCTTCTCCATATACACACAAGCGGCACATAAGCAGCTCGCCATATGGCTACCGCCGCCATGGAGAAGATAAAAGCCCACTGAAAAATGCGCAATATAGGGACACAGGAGAAGTAATTATAACATTGTCGCGTCATTTACAAAAAGCTAAAGGGTTGATCACGCTGAGAGAGATTTCCGTGATGGCGTTTCATTCGTCCTGCCCAAGGTTGCCGGAGACCAGTAAGTAGACAGAGAGCATCAAACATTTCAGTGATAGAAGAGCCCAGGCCATTATGAAGACATACCTCCACAGATTTGCATATATACTGATGGTGCAGGGGAGGCGCTACCTGTCCCCTCCCCGCTGATGTATTTGCAGTATAGTTTATGCATACAGCGTTGAGTGCAAGAGAGTGCGCTGTGTGTGTATTTGTGCAAAGGGATTTATCACACTGTGGGAACTCAAATTTGTATACACACTCAATTCATAAGGACCTGTCCCGCTAATGAGGACAGAAATCAGGTCCCCATGTTGTAAATCCTTTATTATTAGATCAACAACATGGTTTAAAGTTCAGATATGGATTCAAATAGCTAAAGGTTTGGGTTAAAAGTCCTATATTATGCTAAATTGACTCTTGTGACTCTCAGCTGTCTTGGGAACACCTTGGGGTCCCCACAGTGGAGCTGGAGGAAGTGTCTGGGGTGAAAGAAATCTGGGAGTCCCTGCTTAGACTGCTGCCCCCCTGACCCAGCTCCCAGATAAGCGGAAAAAAATGGAGATAGATCAAAAACATGCCTGGAGTTGTGTTTTGTTTGAGTATTCCTTTATTATTAGGCATCTCCAAAGCTCAAAATGCTCTGTTCCACCTCGTGATGTCATGGAGTGGTAGTTTTCAAGTTAACAGCTTTATTTACCTTTAGTTCAGTAGAGATTGGAAGTTCTAGAGCTGAAATGATCCACATGATTCTAGCGAGGGTGTATGGAGTTTAAAAACACTGTGGACATCACAAGGTGGAACCGTGTTTTTCTGAGAGGAGAACTCAGCCTAAATATGCACGGTTTGTTAGCTAAACATGTGCGAGTGAAACAAAACACAACTCCAGGTATGTTTTTGATGAGGACACAACACTATGGTTAAAGTTGGGGGCAGTCTCCAGGAAATGAATTTAAGTCAATGCTCCAGGAAGCATAGAAACCCAGCATGTGTGTGCAGATGGCGTGGGGAGGGGTGGAGCCCACTGGAGGCATCTTCGAGTCAGCCCTTGGATTACAGCTGGATATTGGGGCACACAGAGATTACGCCAATTCCAAAAACAACAGGAGAAAAGACGGAGGAAATTTCACTCAGCGGCGCTAATGAAGCAACACGGGGAGAGGAGCTGATTATCTGGCCTGACCTTGAGGGGCTCCGAGCAAACCCACAGAAAAGTTTGACAGAAAGAAAGTTAAAGGAACTATAGATGCTTGTAGCGCTGGATTTTAATATGAGGAAATTGGAACTAAGCAATTAGGTTAGCCACATCGAGATGATTTGGGCTGTCAATCAATTTTCATAGACTGATAAGCTGGTATTAACACATTCACCAGAGTTAATTAGTTGTTAGTTGTTTGGTGAATGCAGCAACTGATCAGCAACTGATAACTGAAACGCAAAATATCTAATTTGCTGATCAGTTATAAAAGACTTGAGTGCCATTTTATAATGCTGTACTCTTCTCAAAACTTCTCAACATGTTTTAGTCTAATCAAAAGTCAACCTGGAGCTACTGGTAAATAGGGCTGGGTATCATTAAGAAGTTGCCGATACGATACATTCCTCGATACACAGGCCACGATACGATACATATCTCGATACAGTGCACTTTCGATTCGATATGATATATTTCAAATCGATTTGATACAGTTCAATAAAAAATAAAGGCTAAATCATGGCTGTGATACTAAAACTGTTTGTTAAACCACTTCTTGTACAAAGTTCATATGAAACACATTTTAACATTTTAATCCTCAAAAACAGTGAAAATGTCAAATGTGTTGCATAAATGAGTTTCCTTTCACTCCACAAGCAACAAAACTGTAGCACTGTAACAAAATAATTTAGTAAAACACACGTAAAAATACTCTTGGTGACATATCGATACAGTAGCCCACGATATCGATACTGTATCATCACATTAAACGATACGATATATCGATATTCTGATGTTTTTGCACACCCCTACTGGTAAAATGGTAAATGGTCACATTTTTATATAGCGCTTTTCCACTTTCAAGGCACTCTTACATATTTCCATCAAGGAACCATTCACACACACATTCATACACCAGTGTGTGCAGACAATGGAGGCAAGTTAAGTGTTTTGCCCAAGGACACAACAACAGTATTCATCTGTGGGAGCTGGAATTGCATCGCCAACCTCTGTGTCGGTGGATCTGACCTGTCAGCTAATGATGTTCATATTGAGAGCGGGATTCAACCCACCAACCTTCAAATACCAACTGAGCTACTGTCTCCAAAATTCTCAACATGTTTTATTCTCATCAAAAACATACCTGGAGTTATTCTTTTTGCACTTGGTCATTGTTCAAATTGCTCCAGCTACACAGTTTTTCTTCCAGAACCACCCTTGTTTGCGTGTTTAGTTTTTGATTTCAGAATATGAAAGTTGTCAAATGTTGGTTCACGATAGACTGCAAAGGTGTTTTAGTTGCTTTCTTAAATATTATGGGCTATTATAAATTACTCAAGTATGTCATTGCCTGGTCTATCATTAAGTTTTTGAAGCGTGTGTCTGGCAGTGCGTGGTGTTTTCATTTCGCTGATATTGTGCACAGTTAATATCACCCGAAGACAAAAGACAGTGTTGCACAAAGCGATGACACTCTTGTATTTGCTCTCATCTGTCACACAGGGAAACATAAACAAACTGATGAATATTCATGGAGCTCTTCTTATCAAATGGTGGTGTAGCGTGCAACAGTGGCTTGTAATTACTGCGCTGTGATTGTTTGTGTGGGTGCGTCTTCAGCTAAAGCCTTTGATTCCTGAGCAAGGTACAATGACAGCTTTGTGATCAGCTGACATGGGCCTAATATCCCAGTCACTCCACAACCTCCTGTAATTAATATGCCTTTGGGAAACGAGCTGGAGCAGGAGCAGGAGATGAGAGTGGTTTTAACTGTTAGATATACCAAAACGTTTATAGGAAAGTCATACCACTTTCACCTTGAAGCCTCACATTGAAGGTGCATTGTGCAAGGTCCATCAAACTCTTTTCTCCAAGGAGATGTCATAGCTTTGTCTGGAATGTTTCACAGTATGGCATTAAACCTTTCTGTCTTCATGGAGACCAAACCAGACCAATTTACAGGTCAGATCAATGGAGAGGTAACACCTCTCACAGTCAGAATGCCTACCTTTCTAGGTATTTGAACTATAAAAAAAGCACCTGTAACTTAAGAGATATAAGGTAAAGCTGTTTAATGTCATACTGTGGAATATTCCAGGCAGAGCATTGACATATCCATAGAAACAAGTAGGTTCAAATGAAAATGCAAATCACACAACTGAACACAACACAAAATAGTACTTATTATTTAAAATCTTGGATACGGTTACATCTACAACCCAGTAAAATGTGTGTATCACATTAAAAATACCAGATAGATCATTTCATTAGGCCTTTCTCTGTACAAAATGCTCCTTTAAAATCAATTCAAAATAGTAATATAACAGATTAATTGCGTTCTGTAAATGGCATTGTTAATGTAGTCAAAAACACAAAAACAGAATCTCCAAGTTCTGCCAAAAGTTTCCTTGTAAAATGGCTTAGTCTTCACAAATCCGTCTTCAATTGTTCCTTTTGTACAAGAAGTTTTGGATGACCTTTTCTCGAGTTGGATAAAACTTTGGCTTATATCTTCTTCTATTTATTTCATGTTTCTTTTTTTGGCCTACACTGATGGAGAGCTGGCACTCGTCTCACAGCGCGGTTCTCGGCTCGGGATGATAGAAAAAAGCTGGATCAAGTTTAAGCACATTTCCAATCTTACAGGTAGATGCCGACAGGATCCAGGACTTGGCAAAACGCTGCAGCAGAGCACGATGGGACTGAAGGGACATAACAGATTCTATTTCAGCCGCTGACCGTGTTTGGTGTTTACAAGATGGAGTCTCACACCTGATCACAAATGCTCTTTATTCAGGCAGGAAGCATCAACTTATAAGAGATGTCCTAGGTAGACAACCAAAACGGGTAGTAATACAGGATCATTGCTTGAGAAATATTTAAAAGTGCATTATGTAACTTTTGGTGGAGGGTCCGCCACCTGCTTGTGTCCTTTGAAATGTTCTTGCAGTTGACGCCACAAAGCAAAGTTACAGGTCTGATCTGCGGAGGGACTGACCATGTTCAGTGTTAGAATTTATGTTTTCTAAATTAATTTTAGCAGAAACATCTATGATTGAGAAAATGCTAGACAAATAAGTTTAATGTCATATTGAGGAACATTACAGACAAAGGAAGGAGCTCAGACCACAAAAGGTTACAAAGTGCTCGCCAGGCTGGCACCACCTAGTGCCTCCACTCAATTTCATTTCTCTCCAGCAACTAGGTCAGGAATCGGAATACACTAGAGCCATACAAAAAGCCATACATTGTGTGTTGGCAAAGACTACCAAGATCAAGAATTTAAAGCTGGAACAAAGAGAATGTTTGATGAATTTTATCAAGGGGAAAAACGTTATTGCCCTTCTTCCTACGAGATTTGGGAAAAGCTTAATATACCAGTTAGCCCTCTTAGCGGCGCATTACACACATCATGACCAAATAGCTGTGATTGGTTAAATAAAAAAAAAATGCTGCAAGGTCAGACGATTTTTACAAAGTGAAACTGGCTGATGAATCAGGCTAACATAGTGCACCTTTAAAGTCATCTATGTACTACAAAAATAGTGTCAGATATACATTTTAAAACTGCAGCTTTCCTATGAAACCCCATCTTTGGTTTATCATTAGACTAACTGAAAATTATGTGATTCCAGTCTGTATACATGTGGGAAAAAAATGTTGATAATTAACACAGCAGGTAAAATGAGGCAATCTTCTGGGTGATCGCGCTCTTTTGAAGCCTATGCTCACAGATGTTTATGAAGTCACTTTTCTTTCTCCTGAATTATGATTAAAACACATCTCGGGAGCCATTTTGTCCTAGACTTTTTAGTTGGGACCCGCTCTGTCCCGGGGGGCTAGCGATTTGGATTACGATCAAAGAATTGCAGCACCTGGGCAACCGTTTCTGAGCGCATACTTTGAAATCAAATAAACAACAGTTGATGGTCGGCTGTGCGCATGCTTCGAGCTCGCTTTTTAAGACGCTTGGTGGAGATTGCTTGGTTTGTGTGCCAAGTAAGTAATGGGGAAAAGACTGAGAGGAGATGGCTGTTTGGATCGATGCTGCTATAGTCATTAACCTGTTATATGAAGGAACAGCTGGACCACCACTACCATCTGCAGCGTGATTCCTCTCTAAAAAGACTGTTTAACCTCATAGCACCCTGAAAGGACCTCTGTATTCTGTCTCTACACTTCAGGAAGTTTAACATTACTTCTGTCAGCGATAGTGAACCGGCACATATGCACACACAGAGTCACGCTGAACTCTATGCCCTCACAAGTCCTTAATTTTCCAGCTGTATAGCCAGGCAGCATTGGGCAGTTTTTCCCCGCGTCAAGGGTCACCGACCTGGGGAAGTGAGTGCTCGTCTCCCCCCCGACTGCCTGGAAGTCTGGAGCGAGATAAACTGTTGTGAACGATTCGGCGGGCAGGGGGAGGCGGATGGGTGGGTAGCACTTATTGCAGGCGGCAATAGAAAGGGTCAGTCTTTAAGGTGAGGTGAGAGGGAACATGGCGTCAAGGCCTTCCACTGATCCACAGCGTGATGGATTACAATGTTAGCGGACGAGATGGCCGAAGCGAAGGGGCGGGTTAGCCAGTCAAGAGCCGCTTTTGTCAGACATACACGCTGTCACGCCAAAGGACACCGAAGAAGTGATTATTTTTCTTTCTTTCATAATCTGCATAGTAAGACACTGAACGAGAGGAAGGTGAGGTGGAGGGTGTCATAGTCTGATTTATGTATCGCAGTGAGAAAGCCCATTTCTCTGTCTAAAACGTTAAACCAATTTGGGAGATTTCTAGCTTTGATGCTTTCTTGCTTGAGAGGGCACTGTTTTTTCCTCATACCTACCTCAGATCTGGCGCACACACAGATCGTTGACCCGACAAAAGGTGGCAGCCATTTTCAATTTAGTTTTTCATTGGGTTTGTCCCGGAATGATGCATTGCGGTGGGTGCTCCTTGCGTACCTTTCGCTCAGCCTCAGCCTTGGCAACAAAAGCCTGGTAATAGAGCTGAGGTGAAGGACGGTTAAGACAGTGAATGATTAAGCCTTGTACAGCAGGGCAGTCATGGAAGCAGCTGTTAAGAGTTCATATGAGCGCGCCCATGATGGATGGGGGCGGTGCGCAGAGCTTTCCAGGGTCTGCTCCACTGGTTTTCTTTCATTTTGCTCTGGCTCTGGTTTTATATTGTGAGTAGTCATGTTTTGGCTTGTTCAAACAATACTGGATATGGATATGAATAATTGCATTTTTGTTATAATGCCATTGTTATGATGAAATTGTGTTGCTTCCTGATCTAATTCACTAATGGACAAAAATAAATAACAATCATTACTTTGGACAACTTTTCAATTAGATTTTTTTCCTTAATAATGTAATGATTTTCAAAATATCAACAAAAGTTTAGTTTCCTGTTAAAATTCCTCTGCATAGCTGTTTCTGGCAGTAGACTTCAGGACTAGTTACTAGTTACACGTCAGATCTATGGAGAGGAGTGCCTGCTAATGATGAGAATACTGCTTTTGTTTTTAAAGAATGCATGTAATTAAATAAATACAGTATAGATAATAATAATAATACATACTTAATTTGTAACTTCCAGGTGATCTCCATAGTTACATGCAGGTGACATACCCTTCACCAGAAAAGTTCCACAGTGCATGTTTAAACCTAATAGAGTCAGCTATGGTCTCTAATTGTTTTCCACCTTCTAGCCTGTTTTGTGTGTAAAAACCACAGACTTTTTTAGCCTGTCCTCCGGAGTATAAATTAACACGGTCAAATCTGTCTGACCGTGACATGCAGCCCTCATCCGCAGCTGCCTTGATTACCTGGGCCTTACCTTTACCCAAATCCCCTCTGCTTCGTCTTTGTACTGTCTCGTTACAAACCCCTGCGGTTTTAAATTATGGAAATTGTGCGGTGGCTGGCTGTGTTTAGGGGTGCCTTTTCTCTCACTAATCCAGTCCAATTACTGAGGAGAAGGGCCTGCATCATTTGTGAGTGTGTTTTTACTCCTGTCTGCGGAGCCAGTCCTGCAGCTCAGATTAACAACTGTATCAGAGCCACATGTCCAAGTGACTGCCCCAAGGAGAAACAGTCCACCAGGAAGTTTGGTAAAAATGTAAAACCCCTGTAAAATTCATCTCTGTATGCAGATTTTGTGGACACTTTATAGATAAGGTGACGGTAGCTCAGTTGGTAAAGCATTTGTCCGCTGTTTGTCCACCAGCTCCCATAGATGAATGTTGATGTTGTGTCCTTGGGCACACTTAACTGACCTTGCTTCTAGTGTCTGCATACACTGGCATATGAATATATCAATACAACTATTTTCAAATAATTAATTTCTTAAAAAGTTCTGGTTATATAGTATGTTAAAAGTATTATAATTTATCTTGATCTTGATTTTGATTGCCTGTTCTTATTCTCTAACTTCACGTTGCAACACTATAATTTCCTTATTTGTGTTTTTCAGGCTACAGTCTCTGGGTGTTCAAAGACTCTGCTTTCCAAATATATTAATTTGAGCTTATGTGAATGTTGTTATTTGGCATTCAAGTTCAAATTTCAAATTTAAATTGTTTTACTAACATTGGCATAGTTTTATAATCCAAAATCATTAGCCAAAACAGCCAAGTATAAATTATAAGTCTGTAATGACTCCTTTGACTTTCTTTAAACTTATAATGAATTACTTTGGTTTTTAATGGTGAACGATGTAACTTTTCTGGTAGAGGGTCAGCCAACTGCTTGCTTCCATGGCGATGACATTGCTTTTGTTGTTCCACAGTATGGCATTGCTACAAAAATGCTGTGACCAAAAAATAATGATTCCTCTGACTTTCTTTCAACTTAGAATACAATTTGACAATGTCTTCTACCATTTTCTGCAGCTTCCATGGCGATGCCACAGTATGGCATTGGACTTTATGCTTTTTATTCAATAATAGATGTTTCCTTGAACAGGTGTGCCTAAAATATAATGTTTCCTCTGACTTTCTTTAAACTTAGAATGGTAAAATCTGACAATGTCTTCTATCATACCAACCACTACTATTCACTCAAACAGTATTCCACAGGCCTATTTGCACACAGTGTCCCCTCCATTGGCTCCATGTGTAATTGCCTGGCTATTGACGAGGGAGGGACTACAGTAAGTGCGTTTTTGTGTTTTCTTTTTCCATTTATTGTCATTTGAGCAGAGCCTTCTTTTCACCAGAGTGGAGTATTGTTGAGCGGTGGTGTGGTGGGTTTGTGCCTGGTGGAGTGGAAAATGGCGCGTCATCACAACACTTGTAGAAATATTACAGCTACACCATCAGCAGCAGTTTCGCTCTCCATTCGCTCTGCCTCGATGTGAAGTCATGGGCTCTCCATTGTCCTTGTTGTCAGGAATACTGCACTCATACAAAAGGCCCAGCTACAAGACCTGATGTTGTCACAGAGCTTTGAAAAGAAGTAATAACTGCATATTTAATGCTCCTATGTTACACAAAATTGACTTGCGAAATTTGAGCCATGTTAGAATGTTATTACCGCCTCAAAAACACAGCCTAAACATGCAGGATTTGTGTATTAACATGTGAATGAAACACAAACACAGGTATGTTTTTGATGAGGAAACAACATTATAACATAGATCAGAAAATAGCTTCATGTATTCCCTTTAAAAGTTTCTCTTGACAAAGAAGCCGCAAACTAAGATTAGAGAAAAAAAGGGGGGGAAGTGCAATAGAGGAGATCGAAAACCACAAGTGAAAACAAAGGCCATGGCGACCGGGTCTGAGTATGTGTTATTGAAAGTCTCCGTAGACGCTGCCTGCTGAGCACCTCTGCAGGAGCTTATAGCGACTCCACTGATCCTTGCGCCAAACTCCTCCTCACTCTCCTCCACCGCAGTTATGGAATTATCATAATCCATTTTCAGGGTGCACTGAAGACTGGAGCCATGCGGTGGGCTGTAAACTCAGATTAGATTCACAGCATGATAGCGAGACACCCCTGCGCCTGCAAATGTAGATGGGATGTCATCATTGTCCCATTTCCGAAGCAGCATCCTACAAAGGACTTCACACTGGCACCGCAGCCCCATAAGCTCTATTCTAATTCATGGCGGGAATCTCGGCTAATGGCGTCTGCAGGTTGGCCCTATCAGCGTGTGAAGGCATAGGCTACACGCAGTACATGCTGGGGTTACACTAGCAATGCTTCTGAAATGAAGACCCCTACTAAACTGCTCCTAAGCCAGTGTGAGTGTTTGTGTGGTGGTATCTGTGCAGTCTCATATGCATTGGCACAGCTTGGTTTCCACATAAGGGCACTTGTATGTGGCTCCCAGCATGCCTTGGGCCATCCTGTGGTGTTTAAATCTGTGTATCATCTGTCACATAGCCTCGCCTCTCTCTAATGCCTGCTCTTCACTCAATACTTCAGTACAATAACTCCAGCTAAAGGGTTTAGAACAGCATGACTATTCCGAAGCCCAACAGTGGAATTAGCTTTTGTTGTTCCGACGCGCCACAAATCCACCTGCCACTTCCTGTTCACAGTGGTTCCACATCAAACTTTTTTTTCTCCCTTTTCTCTTTTCCTCAAGCGCTGCCCATGTGTAAAGCTGCTTATCCTACACAACCTACCTACGTATTTCAAACAGTTCAGATCTATTATTTTAGTCAACAAGTCAGAATTTCTCGCTAAAGCTCACTTGTTTTTCATGGTGCACTAAGTTACATTTGTGGTCCTTGCCTACACGGAGATACCACTGCTTTACCTGGATGTTCCACAGTATGGCATTAACGTTTGCGCATGTTTTGTTGCTTAAATACATTGAAAAACATCCATTCTTACATAAGTGGGGTTGCCTCTCCACAGATCTGACCTATGACTTGTCCTAATGGTGTCTTCATTTAGACTTGGACGTAAAAAAAAAAAATATTGATCCACAAGGGAAATTATTTGGAAACTGTAGCTCACATATCACAATATATTATAATAAAAAAGAGCAAAAATATAAATGGTAATAATAAATTCTAAATAAGTAGCAAAAATAAAGTAAAAATAAAGGTAATACTTTAGATTAGGGACCACATATTAAGAGCTAGTTAATAGTAAAATGCACAATAAGTGCTTAATTACACCTTTGTTAGTATTTAGTACTTTCAATGGATTTTTGTCTAAGGTCGTATTTTGCAAGTACTAACCCATTAACTATTTTCTTCCCATTAAAGTAGTGGCAATTACTATAGGTAATAGGTACTTTTTGTGCATACACTGAACTCATCATTAACATTAATAAGTGTTCAATTAACACTGACTAATAGCTAAGTAACAGCTAATTAGCAAACCACTTACCACTTAATTAGCTATGAATATGTGGTCCCTAAACGAAAAGTGTTATCAAAATAAAATATAGGAATATAGTAATACAAATATATCTCAGCTTAGACCTTAGTTTAATGCCATACTGTGTAACAGTCTTTGAAATAACATCTCCAAAGAGATGGTTGAGGGATAAAGCGGTTGGGGGCTCCAGTGAGTTTACACAGTGCACCTTTAAACACACAATGTATTTCTTCTTTTCTTGTTGGTTTAGTTTTGCCATGATTTAGCCTGGAGTTACCGCTGATGACACAAGTGTTACATCCATAATGACAGTCACACATTAACCACAGATGGGGATTAGAAATGTCGATACGTCTGATTGCTCTGCGTTAAGTGCTTAGGGTCCCAATGCTCTCGTCATTTGCAGAAAAGTGTGCCATTTCTGAAACGCTATTGCTGTAGAAAAACCTGAACACCTTTTAGTAACTTTAATATATTTATGTCTTGAAGGACTCTGTCAGAAGGAATAGAGCACTAAGCAAAGGTGACCAACCTTAAAATCTAAGTTGAAACTGTCAAGCTTGGGGACTGAATGGCACTGATTAAAAGTCAGTCTGCCTTGTTTATCTTTATTAAGGTTTATTAAAGGTGCACTGTGTAACTTTTCCTGCATGTTTTCATGGAAATGTTATTTCTACATACATAGTACATGTTTCACTGGCATAAAAAAATGTGAATCTTGCATTCATTTATTTGCATTTATTGTATGTTCTTTATTTATACAAGGACTGTCTACAATATTACAGTAGAGTACAATACAATACACTGACCAAAGGGAAAGATGCATTATACCTGGTTATAGCAGAAAATTCTTATTTCCACCTGTTGTCCCTGAACAGGTCGATGTAACAATCATATAAAAAAGTAGACAAGTACATGACCACATCACCACGTTATCACAAATAAGTTGCTAACATTTCCTTCACAATACAAGTGGTCCTGCTTTTGGAACAGACATAATAAAACAATCCGTGTATCATTCGTTCATTAGTTTTTCAAAATAAAACCAAAAATAAGAAAAAAAACACCCATTTTCTTGATTATTTGTCTCCAAAACCAAAATTTAAAAACAGATAACGATTAGTTTTTTCAGTTTTCGATTTTCTGTTTAAATGAATAATGGAAAAAACGAATAACAGCTGTTTCTCATTTCTGTGACTTCAACTGCAATGGTGGACTTTTGCACCACATACGGACTGAACCAGGACTGAACCAGGACTAAATCAGAACTGAATCAGGACTGATTCCGGGACTAAAACAGGACTACACCTGGACTAAACCAGGTCCAAACCAGCACTAAACCAGGATTGAATCAGGACTGAACCAGGACTGAGTATCGGGTGTTCAGGCCTGAGACCGGGACTGAGACCACGACTGAGACGGAGACCAGACTGGGAATGGACTGGGACTGAGACCGGTTAAGTCCTGATTTAGCCCTGGGTTAGACTTGGCTTAGTCCTGGTTCAGCTCTGGTTTAGACCTGATTTAGGCCTGGTTCAGTCCTGGTTCAGTCCTGGTTCAGTCCATATGCAGCGCAGAAGTCCGGCATCACTGTTAAAGTCACAGAAACAGCCGTTATCTGTTTTTTCCATTATTCATTTAAACACAAAATCGAAAAATGAAAAAACGAATTATCTGTTTTTTCATTTTGGTTTTGGAGAAAAATAATGAAGAAAATTGTTGTTGTTTTTTTCATTTTTTCTCATTTTTGGTTTTATTTTGAAAAACAAATGAACGAATGATACACAGATTTAAAACTGTCGGTCCAAAAGCTGTGTTTTTATCTTCCCTTTGACTTGGCTTGGTGGTGTCCTCCGCTTGTCACCATGGAGATAGATAAACTTAATGCCATACAGTGGAACATTCCAGGCAAAGTAATAACATCTCCATGCAGACAAGCAGGTGGTGAACAATCCATCATGAACGTTGCGTAGTTAGACTTTAAAACCATATTTAATTGTTTTTCACAAAGAACAGTAAAATTCAATTTTTACAAGTGTTTTTTGTGTACTTTCCTGTAAAATGAATCAGAAATGAAATGCTTCCCAGTCCTTCACCCATAGCAGCTGTCTCATGTCTTGAGGCTCAATAATGTCTCTTTCTTCTGGAGTAACACAAGTTGAGTTAACCAGCAACTTACTTTGTTGGACAGCTTGATTGAAGAAGCCCTGTTTTTTCCTTCCAGGGAGCGATAGCTTAACTGCCCGGCCTGCCGTACAGAGGCGGGTGATGAATTGCAAAAGGCAGAGAATTGAAATAGCTCCTGCTCTTCCCCTCTGCCTCCCTGGTGGTTAGCTGTGGTCGCTAGACTGGGGTTTAGCTGCTGTGGAGGAGGCTGGTGGAGCGGACAATCATGCCTGAGATGTCCCCCCCTAAGGCCCATAGCGTATCGTCAATAAGCCCCTGTCTTTCACCAGCTGGAGAGGGGCTAGCGTTTGGGATTTCGGAGGTGTGTGGGGGACCAAAACAACAAAGATTTCAGGGATTTGAGCCACAGCGAAAGGTCGTGTTTCATAGTGTCCGCGGGACTACAGAGGATAGGAAGAAAAATAGACGAGTGTAAAGACAAATAAAGAGCAAGGCTAAAATATTATCGGATGTGCCCAGAAGAGGGAGAGATGTGAGGAATAAGGAGAAAAATCCCTTTTTTGCTGCTGCAGTACAGTTTAGTGCAGTTTGATCTGGCAACCCACTGATCTTGTTTGTAAGTCTATTGCTTTATAGGCTGGTTCAACACAGCATCACAGCACATTTAGATGGAAAAAAAACAAACTTAAAAGTAGGGAAAACATTTTTGATGAATTTTTAGGACAAATTGGAGAAATACTAAATATTTTCTAGACTTATGTCGAAGGCTAGAAATAAGAATTAATTGGGTTCATTCATTAAGCTTCCTTCGAATTTCATGTTTTGATTTAACCATTTTTAGTGAATAAAAGTCACTGAGATGATCAGACTTGGTAACTGAATTATACATAAAAATGTTTTGAATATATATTTTTAATTAACATTGTATTTTTAGAACTGAGTTTCTACTTTTTGTGCTATAACAATGTTAGAGTTTAGTGTCAACCAGTGAATATACAATAAAAAGCAATGTTGCAAGTAGCATTGGCATTACTTTTTATCCTAGCAGAGAGATTAAAAAAATACAGTTTTATACATTTATTTGTGCTTCAACTGACTCATCTGCCCTAATTCTACATTTTATTTGTGCGCTTTGCATAGAAAACCCAAAACACATGAAATCCAAATATGAATAAATTAACCAACGCTCAAAAGGAGTACACAGAAGTACACATATTTATAGGAGCTATTTATCAAAAAATACTGAAGTCCTCTTTTGGCCCTTAAAGTTTGGCCAAAGGAAACTCCAGCACAAAGTAAAGCAATGGACTAGAGTGAACTAAAGAAAGTAGTTGATGCCTAAAGGAGCTCATATCACAGAGCATGGAGCAGAGGAGCAGACAGTGGCAGCAAAGTCGTGCCTCTAAAGCCTTTAAACTTGTACATTCTCCTCCCACAGTTTCCCCAGACCCTCTCTCATGTTAGAGGTCACTTCTGCACAAATGAAAAGAATGTGTGGTGGAGGTTGTATAAGAATCACAGCTATATACAGCTCCCAAACAACAAGCAGAGACGCTGTGTTGTCCGGGCTTGTTAGTGAGGAGGCTCTGTTATTTGACGGTTCAGACCCTCCACTGCTTTCACTGAAGTTTTTTCTCATGTTATAACCCAGCAGGTCAATATTGTAGACGTCAGGGTAAGGATAAAATGTAACTGGCAGTTTTACTAAATCATACTGATAATACACTTCATGGTATTTAGTATTGCTAAGTACACAACATTCACAAACCTTCTTATGACAATATAATGTAGTAGCACTTTAAGGGGGCTTATTATGTTGTTACATTTTAAAACATTTTCTCTTATTGTGAGCGTGCTCGCTTCTCCACAAATCTGACCAGTAACTTGGCATCATCTGCTACCTTTAATGTTTGCCTTTAAAGAGCCTATATTATGCTATTTTCTGATATATGTTATAATGTTTCCTCATCCAAAAACATACTTGGAGTTGTGTTTTGTTACATTCACACATGTTTAACACACAAACCCTGCAGATTTACGAGTTCCTCTCTCAAACGGAACACTCTTTTCTACCTTGTAATGTCAAGTGGCAATACAGGAAGTGCTTCAATGTGTTTTTAAACTACATACACCTTCACTAGAATCATTTGGATGATTTCAGCCATTCTCTACTGAACTGAGGACCCCTTTGAAAACAAGATACATGTCAAACTTAAGGTAAAATGTCGCTGTTAACTTCTAAACTGCAACACATGACATCACAAGGTAGAACAAAATATTTTGAGCTCTGGAGATGTAGACAGACTAATAACAGAGGATAAATCAAGAATATGTCAATGAAACAAAACACAACTCTGGATATATTTTTGATGAGGTAACAACATTATAACAGGACTTTAAGCTCACAAGAATCCAGCTTGTATAATATAGGACCGTTAAAGCCGTACTGTTCAATATTCCAGGCAAAACACATACATATCTCCATGGAGACGAGAGGGAGATGAACACTCCACCAGAAAAGATGGGAAAGTAAAGACGGATTTTTACTGATTTTGGTCCGTTGTCAGTATCCAGTAACTTTATCTAATATTTTGAGTCACTAGTGTGCTGCTGATTTATCATGTTTGTCTCAGTGAGTTGCTGTGACAAATATGCCTTTTCAATATAGACAGGGGATATTCATTTAATTTTCAGTGCAAATGATCCTATTAAAAACAATATTGTGTGGAAAGAAATGCGATCACAGAGCCTGAAACGCTCTGCCTGCTCTCATTAGGCCCTTCCATCACTCTCAAAGTGATTGTAATCAGCCCAGTCTTATTACATTCATTTTCACATCAGCTCGGCATTGTTTCTCAGTGGACTCAGCTTTTACAGATACAGCTCTTTTTCTCATCAAGCTGCTTTGTGCAATAATGCAAATTTAGAGTGGAGACATTCTGTCCTCTGTGAAAAGTAGTTACGTAATCCCTTTTTTAGGGTTTGTTGTAAGTAAACAAAAATAAAAACATCAGAATCCTTTTCTAGCTGTTTCCTTTTAGGCTGTGGGGCGACCAGGGCAATCCCACTTGAAGGAGAGTACTTTGCACAGCACACAGTCAAATATTAAGATATAAACAACAAACATGCACATTCATAAGCTAACAAGCTAGCCTGGGAATTGAATTTCCAACCTTCGACAGGGGGACATAACTACTCTGCGATCTTATGCTGATATTAAAGTCTCTACAGGCAAAACCCTTTTATCAATTTGTAGTTCTGGTGTAAGGTTTTTTTTACAGGTAAAATGCCATATTAAATGAGGTTGACATTTCCAGATTTATTTAAAGGAAACCTATGATTCAGAATGGATTCAGAACTTTTAACCATGTTATAGTTGTTTCCCCTTCTCATTTACTTTCTCAAAGTTGTATTTGGAATGATTTGCGTTGGAGCATCTTAAATCGCTTATTTTCAAGACGTCATATTGATCATCAATACCTGCCCACTGCTCTGTAATTACTTTGTTCTCCAATTTTATTTTCCTAATCAGTGGTACACGTAGGATTCAGCAGTGTCGTGTAGTCGTTTTGGTACAAATGAAAAAAAAATCTGCTGCTTGCTACATAGGAGTTGTCGTTTATTTGTTGTAAAGGCATTTACAGTGACATCAGCTCCCATTGGGCACCCCGGTAGAAATCAGTGGCCTTTTTTCAAATTTTTTAAAGTTCTTTTAGATAAATATTGCTATTTAAAATGTGCAAACTATAACATAATGATCCATGGTGTCATTGTTTAAAGAGCCTGCTATATAGTTATCATTTATGATGCAAAAGATATACAGTACATGAGACTTTTTAAATAACACATGTAAAGTTCTAAATCAGTTCAATTTGATTGAAAAAGGCAACACATTATACAAAATTGGGCATAATTTAACATCACTGTAACTAAAGATAAAAATGTATCATAATTAGACATTTTGTAACCTTCATTTAGGGCATTTAGTTTGCATAAAAAAATGAACAAATCCCCTTTTTTTAATGTCTGTACCGCAAGTCAAGGTAACCTATTCACTAAACATATGTAGCCCTTTTTTGAATTACAATCAGTGTGACTCCTTCTGTGTCCTTTCCTGTCTATGTGTTGAGTTAACCTTGTCCACTGTAACATTACCAATCACTGTCACTCCTCTGTATCAGCCAATAAGCTTGAACTATTTGCTCCTATCTCCCACATGGTGCTAATGTATTTGGCCATGTTAGATTCCCCTTGCATTCAGTGAACCTTGATAGAAATATGCGCATAAACCTAATATCCGTATGCCATCGCTGTCCATAGAGCCATCGCTTGTATTTTTTTTCTGATAAGTGCCAAATGTCCTGCAAGAATTATGACACATTTTTAACCATCTGGGAATGTCACGGTGCTCCAGATAGCTTCCTTTTGGCGCTTGGTTGGTGATCATCTCCCAATAAGCAATCATTCTACCTTCTCCTTGCACTATTTCCCTCAAGCACCAAGAGAATTGCAGTTTCATTTTGCTCCAAGCGCCTGATGCATCGCCGTAATCTGCCAAGTGGCTGAAGTGTGACCCACGCAAAGAACGAAGCTGAATCTGCTCCCAAACATCATAAGAGCACGTAACTCCCCCCTTAATCACACTAAGCTCCTCAATATGAGACAATAACGTCTTGTCTTTGCATGTGTACAGGGCGCTAGTATCTTGTTTACTCCCATTGTGGCTATGATTTACCAGGCAAGGAGGTTATGCTCTTACTAGTATAGAATCAGACCATTGCTAGATAAGACCAGGTTTATTTAAGTATTTGTTGGTTTCAGGTTTCAGGCAGAGTTTTTCCTGTGCCATTTTTTTCACTTTTCAGGATGGCTAGATAAGTAATGCACAATGTTTGGTTGTTGTTTTTTTTTGCCTCTTCCTGCCCCTTCCTTTTATTGTTATATGTTATAAAAATGCCAAATAAATGAATCAATAAAATAAATAGATTAGAAATTGGAACTGGGATGTTTTAAATAGTATATGACAATTCTATTTTCATACGACTTGAAACCCATAGACTTACTTCTATGCTTTGATTCAATAAACATTCTTAATGGAAATCTTGGGGCACTGTCCACCACCTGTTCCTTTTCATTGACATGCTATTGCTGTGCCTGGAATGGTCTGTATTATGGCATCAAATGTATCACTATGGAGACAAGATCTGTGGAGAGATTACCTTACTTACGATAACAATGCATGTTCAAGGTATTTTTAGCAATGGACCATTCTTAGCACAAACATGGCATAGAGACAAGCAGTAGGCTGACTCCTCTTCAAAAAAAAGTAAGATTATAGTGTACTTCTAGAATTGTATTTTAATTTGACTAAAATGTAAGATATTGGTCAATTTAATACAATATTCTACAAAATCTAAATAAGATCATTACAGTGTATGTATCACAGTGAAGTCATGTCACTGCATCAGTCCTTTACAAATGCATCTTTATCATTGTGCCATGTTATTATAAACTATAAAATCATAGCTCCACTTGGGCCAGACTCCTGTTTTTACCGCTAAACAAAAGAATACAAGTAACTGTGGAGCAGTTTGTCAAACCTGTGTATTATTGCCTTGAAACAAAGAATTGGGTTAGCTCCAGAAAGCTGTCTATTACAGTAGCGAGTAGAAGAAAGTGATTACTTGTAAAAGAAAAAGCTATGTTGCAGTGCACTAAGATTTGTGGAAATACTGTAATACTATTGTAACAAGAAAAATAATAGCACTGAGGGTGAGGGCCAGGAAACAGGAGGGCTATCACAAGAACCAGCCCAACGCAAAGTCAGAGTTGTTAATTGGAAACATGCAAGACTGACCAAGGTTACAGCTATACTCCTAAAGGTGTTAATAAGTGGGCGAAAAAGAGAGGCAGGCAACTTCCAGTAGGGAACACAAGCTGACAGCTATTTGACAAGTCTACTTTTTATGTCTTTGCCTGAATTCTTAAGCTCCCTCTCGAACAGTATGAGATGTTCTTACTATTGTGTGATATGGGCAAACACAATAGGCCAATCTCAGTGGAATTTTAACATTGCTGTGGTTCAGATGCTGTTCATTTTTGGTGTGATATATGTAGTTCAGACTTAAATTATCACAGCAGAAATTTGCTTTTGGATTCTTTTGGATTTCTTATGGAGATATGTTGTAAACAATAAAAACAACTGGCTCTAAATGCAGGAAGGAAGCCGAGGTAAACATACACTGACCGAGCCCTTTGAAAGTCCTTTTAAAGGTGCTCTATGCAACTTTTTAGTGGAGAATATGGAGATGTTATTGCTTTGTCTAAAATATTGCACACAATGGCATTTAACTTGTATATTTTGCATTTCATCTATTATAGGTGCTTGTATTGTTTATAAATACCTTGAAAAACATGCATTCTTACCGTGAGTTTGTTTTCCTCTCCATAGATCTGATCTGTAACTTGGCCTTGTGATGCGCCCTGCTTGACTTGAAGTTGACTGCGCTTTTAAGTGCTTAAGGAAACACAGTTTGTCTTGGTTTAACCCTGTTCTAGTCCTGGTTCAGATCTGGTCCAGTTTTATTTTAGCGGCTCTTCCTTTTTATTCTCCTCCACATAAGATAGTGCTCACATTGTTAGCACCTTTGCCTGTTCTAATAAGTGTATACTCAAACTTCTACTTCCAGGAGGCATCTCAAACTGACAGCTTCTTGACAACTCTAGATTTTTGGTGTTCTTGTATTGTTGTTGTGCCTGAGTCTGCCCTCCCTCTCCGGCACTTCGTCATGTAAATATAGCCCCATACCGAGTGACGCGCTGGTTTGTTCTGTCACTCATTACCGTATTTGACTGACAAGAGTTCCTCAGTACTCCGGGACACAGCACCCTGAAGCTGGGAGTGTGACCTCGCTCCGGCTTGGGTGCCCTCCGGCTATAAACGAAGCACCACAGAAATAGATAAAACATTGAATCTGTCTCTACAAATCCAAACAAGACTCAAAGTGTGTATAAAGACATGTCCACTAATGAAACATGCTTTTGTATCCTTTTTATATACTTACATAACATTTTTATTTTTTTCTATTCATAATAATAATGATGCTTTTCTTTTGTATTTTGCTTGGCAAGCCTCTAAAAGTGCAAATTGTACTCTTTATTCATTCATACACTAGACTGTTTACCTGGCCAGCCAGACACATGCTTTGACAAAACTTCACAAAAACGAGTGGATCTGGAGCCATGCCCTGTCTCCCCAATTCCAGAGGGTGTGATTGACAGGTGAATTAACCAATCAGAGAGATGCATGCTGTGTTTGCACCATAAACAAACATGGCTACTTATACACATAAAAAAGGAGAAAAAACAACATAAAGGACTGAGAAATAGCATGAATTTCCACAGAATCGATAGTCGAAACACTAAACTATTACTTATCTCAGGTAAAAAGTTATATTTTGTTTGTATATTTTGTTCTGAATGCTGCAAGAATTTTCAAATGGAGGTGTCTTCATATTTTTCAAGGTGCATGATGTAACTCTTCTGGTGTATGCTCTGCCTACATTTTTGTCTCCATGACAATATAATTGCTGTGCTTGGAATGTTTCACAGTATTGTATTAAACCTAAGTATCTCCATGGGAGATGTCACTAGAGGATGGCTCACTACCTTGTGCGTCCATGTTCTTAGAGAAATGAAAACACCCATAACTGAATGAATGGTAGATAGATAAGTTTAATGCCACACTGTGAATGTTTCAGACAAAGTCACACCATCTCTATGGAGACAAGCAGGTTGTGGATGCTCTACCCGGAAAGTTACACAATGCACCTTTAATAATATTGCACATTTAGAAAACTTTTTGGAGGATAATTCTGCTTTATGGCTTGGTTTCAATATTATCATTTATCGTGTATATTTACGTCAGCTACACTAAAGAGACACAGACAAACACAAAATGGCTACTGGCCTTTGTTCTGTTTTGTGCCTTTTTGTTTTGTCACTCGGTTCTGTTTGTGGGTTAATGTGCTTTTTACTTTGGCGCACTTGTGATTTAGTTTTGTTGTGTGTCCGTTAGTTTAATCACTGTTTTTTATAGACCTGCGTGACCCGTTTTTTCGAAACAAAACTTGTTATATGTTAGTCCTGTTATTTCATTTCTTAGTTTAGGTTATTTTCTGTACCTATTTTAGCCTGTTTTGTTAATTTACCTTTTACATTCCTGTTTATTAAACATTACTTAATTTATTCTATTTTCCACTTTTTTTTTTTTTTGTTACTTCCCTGACCCCCACGAGCTGGGTCGTAACAAATATATTGCACTTAAAACATTTTTTTTATCAACACTATATTCACACCTATGCAATGTAGTGACGCCATCCTAAACCCCACTTTTGTAATTACACAGTATGAATAATGGTTGGAGCATCGTGGGGCTGTTTTCCCATTAATCAGCCGTATATAAGGTCAGACTGGGAGTGCTGCCGGTGTCCACAGACTATGTTTAAGACACACGTGTGAGAGGCTCTGTCCCAGGAGACGATCAGGGCATTAGTGTGATCAGCGCTGCAGTCTTGTTCATTTTATTAAGCGTCTTCCTGATTACATGTGGCCCTGGGGTACGCTGCCTCCATTAGCCGGGTCATAGCTTGATTACACCCCGATAGATTAGAGCGCCATTTTGCTCACGTCCAAACTGCTACAGACTCATAAGACCTTGAACGTAGAGACTTAAAGGTGAATACATATGCTGTGACACTGGTCTGTGGAGTTTGGAACTGAGATAGACTTTGTTTTGAAGTGATTCACGCCTGGTTTTGGCCTGGTTTAGTTTGGTGAGAGACCAGGTTTGTCCTTGTACTGAATATAGTATTGTCTTGTTCACTGAGTTGAAAAATGAGTAGGATTTACATATGTGTCACTTCTACCACACTTCTAACTGCTTTTTTTTTTTTCTTTTTTTTTTTGTATATTTATATTTATTTGTATTCAATAGTTCTGGTTTTGACCTGGTAGTCTGCACTGGCTATGTTTTCATGCACACCAGAATCTGATTATAATTACATTTCCCAACCTGTAAGATTATTTAAATCTTATAAGAAGAAGTTATCAGAGGGGCCATAATCCGAAAGAAATGTGATGATTTTGCTGTTCTGCTGTCCTTTTAATAAGCTTATAACTCAAAAAATGTATTAATAATCAGATTTTGAGTGTGCATGTAACAGCAGGGAGTTCAAAGTGTTACATATTAAGAAGATAAAACTGAAGCACAGAGCAGGAGGTGTATGCTGGAGAAAACAGAGGTTGGGTGCAATATGGCGTCTTGAAAGTAAGCGATTGAAGACTGTTCAAACATGCATGAATTACACCAAATACAACTTGAGAGGGTAAATGAGAAACAACTATAACACTGGTTTATTTTACATAGTCTACTTTAATATTTCAGATTTGTCATACAGTAAGTTTCTTGGGCACAGAGAGTCGACAGTTAAATTCACTTCACAGTAGTTTTGTCCCTGTGAAGTTCTGTCATATAGGAATTTATCGAACACTTACGTATGTGTTTTTATCATAATATGTTAGTTCTTGCTTCATTTACACCTTTCCATAGTGTTCTAAATGAGGTACGTGGCGCTAAAATGTGTCGAGAAAATCAAAGTAAAGCAGTACCGTATTTTCCGGACTATTGAGCGCACCTGAATATAAGCTGCATCAACAAAATTTTTACAAATTTTTTTAATTGTACATATATAGACCTGCACCTGAATATAAAACACAGGTGTCCACGTCTTCAAGAACATTATCAAGTTCAGGTCATCTGCTTTTATCGCCTCTGAAAGCTTTTGTCGTCTTTTTGCATTGAGTCAGTTTGTCACGCTGCTGTTGCCAAAGTCTCACCATCGACTCATTGATGCCGAGCTCACGTGCAGCAGCTCTGTTTCCTTCTTCCACAGCTACATCAATTGCTTTTAACTTAAAAGCTGCATCCTCTGCATTTCTTCGTGTATTTTCCATTAGAAGGGTATGTGTATGAAGCACAAAGTAACTATTCAAAACACAATCAAACGAGCATCTTCCTCAGCGCATCACCCCCGTCTCTCCCCGAGCTTTACGAGCCGCTGTCCTGTCTGTATCATATCAGACTCTTGTAGGATTTCAGCAGATTTCAGGCTCTCTCGGGAGCGGGGCCAGTTCTATCAATCAGGTATGAGTGGATGTTTGGCTACTGAAGTTTGAGATGATTCTTCTCGTCATTTACACATACGGGTAAGATGTATCCCCCTCACTAATGCAACTTTAGTATCATAACTTATTTTGTCACTCAGCGATAAAGTATTTGAGCGCGCTGACAATATCGCTAGCTGGTGTAACAACTTCATGTTAACCCTAGATCCATGTGTAAACCACACAGACAGCAGCACTTTCTGCACTCAGACTACGTGTTTCTGCTGTGTTGCCAAACCATAGACCGTATATATGAAAGGACAATGTGCCAAACAAAGAATCCTTCCATATATTAGCTGCATCATTTTATTAGCCACAGGATTCAAAGTGTGAGAAAAAAAGAGGGTCCTATAGTCCAGAATTTACGTTATACCCCATTTTAATAAAACAATCAGAGAGCAAAAAGAGTCTCCTATTTCAACATTTTTCAGAAGATCTTTTTAGGTTAAACTTGGTATGAAGAAGCAAAGACTGTCCCGACAAGTGGATTTTAGGCTACAGTAATGCCTCTGGCTGAGTCCTGTCCAACATTGCTCCTATTAAAAATGTACAAATCCCCGACTGCCCATGGTCTCTATTGACTAAAATGTTGAACTTTTGGATTGATAGACACACTGTCAGTCCTTTACATGCTACGGCCCAATAGGGATTTCCTGTGGATTGAAATTCAGATGGACAGATACATGTGACATTTCCAAACTCAATTTTCAATTATGGACGAAGCCAGCGGAGAGGCGGCCTGCAGCGCTCCTGACAGCTCCGACAAATGATGAAGGCCCGTCCTGTAGTGATTGAAGTCTCACCATGATTTGTACCAAGACTGGACCTGCAAACTGGCTCTCATTATCCAATACAATACAAATGACAAAACAAACACACACACAGAGGTCCTAACTGGAATACATATGATCTGCTTTCTGCGCTTATAAAAATGAAAAGGCACCCATATCATAATGACTTTTTAATAGACTCTATTTAGGCTGACCATTAAGGTGGTAAATACAGAGCGTTAAAGTCCCATAGTAAGGTAATGATAATGAACGGCTAATGAATCAAACCGTGTTCCAACTGCACTTGTAAAAGCATTTAGTTATTGGCACATATTAAAGAACACTGGATTATGTTTTAATGATAAAGGTGGAGTATAATAATTATATTGCAGCTACAGGTCACACTTAAGCCTGTTTGTTTGGTTCTAAAATTGCCACAGGAAGAGCATCTGACTGTAACTTTTGGATTTACGCACAGCAAATAACATAACATACTTCAAAACAAAGCAATACTTCAAAAGATGATTTGCTGTGGCAGAGCACTCAGCCACCCCCATTCATTCAATTGTGCTTTGTTGATAATATTTTGAGTGAATATCCCAACTATCCGAAATGCATGCTTGGTTACCTTATACCACCAAATTCCTAACTCAGATAAGCAGTTTTAAGGGTGTACTTTCTAACATTTTGGTGGGGTAATTGGTATTTTAATTGGTATATTTTTATTATTTTATTCGAATGATCCATAGCATGGCATTACATGTATCTGTCTTGTATTTTTTTGATTACCGTATTTTTCTGACTATAGGTTGCACTTTTTTCATGGTTTGGGTGGTCCTGTACTGTGGTGCGACTTATATATTAAAATTTTCACACTGACACCCACGAGAAGGCACTCTAGGCTTCTGTGCCAGTATCTGTCACTTCGCCCTCTACTGCGCATGTCTCGTGCAGAAAAAGCCACTGTCCTGCTGCAAGTAGTGAAATATTTAGCCGAAAACTGTAATCGAGCAGCAGAAACAAAGTTTGGAGTCAGCGAGAAACTTGTGAGTTACTGGCAGAAAGTGGGGATGGAGAGAACACAGCTTCACGGTAACCAGGAGGGTGCGCCATGCAACTTTCCTGGAAGTCACTGGATGGATCGACAAAGCCTGGACTTCAATGACAACAGAAACCATCTTGTCGGGATTCAGAAAGGCCGGAATAATTCTAACTGGCACTAATGCTGAGTCTGACGACAACTATGCAGAAGACGAAGCAGTGCTCCGTTTACCTCCGCAGGTCACGGAGTTATTCAGAAGTGACACCGAAGATGAAGAATTCAATGGATTTAGTGATTTGAAGTGAGAAAGTTTGGTAAACGTGTTCTGTTTTGTTGTTTATGCTATAGTTATCTGAAGAACTGTTCATATGTTACTTGAATATACCAGACGCTAGGGGTGGCACGGTTCATGATAAAAAATGAACCGTTCGGTTCGAATGAATAGGCTGATATAATTGTAGATGGGACACCTTTTTGCTTTTAAAATTATATTTTGGTTTGGATTATTTCTGTCATAATTCCAAGAATAGTAGCATGTCAAAGTGTTGTCATTTCCATGGAGACTGCCAAGTTTAATACTGTACTATGGAAAATTACATGCATAGCAATAATACTGTATCTCCTTGGAGCTAAGAATTTTCAGGATGTACCCCAGAAAAGTTACATAGTATAACCTTTAACATTGCATTTGGTTTGGAAACCTGTATGCAAGCAGTTATGTGTACAATTTGATTTCATAAATAGTGCATTTCTCTTAACCCCAATGCCTTGTTTCAATGCCTCGGTAACTATAGTCTGTGCAAGGCCAAAATAAAATATAGAACAAAAATCGTTTTCCTTGCCAGAACATCCCTCTTGGTTTTCCTTACATCCTTTTATCATCCCATCTCAGTCTCCATGCAAACTCCTCCAGACTCCAACACTGGCAGACCCAATGAGCTCTCCACAGATCTCTACAGCGCACTGAGTATGGAGCTGTCAAATCAAACCCAAATCCTCCCTGTGCCCTCGGCCTCCGCAGCATCCAAACAGACTGGACCAGGAGCTAAAAAAGTTCTCTAATTATGGAGCGCCACATCATTAAGGTGGTGTAATGAGCGGAGATAGCAGCTCACCTGTCAGGCCTGGGCTCATTACGAAGTGGTCACTATGTCCCCCACACTTCATCCACGGGTTATTACAGATGATAGGCAGGTGGGCTACACTTACTATAGCACTAATGGGGGATAAATTGGCAATTTGTTGTTGAATGTGGTAAATGTATTCAACCTGACGAGGACAAAAGGACATGTTTCACGGTGTAGACACCTTAACGTGCTGTCAGTTTTTAAAAACATGGAAAATATGTTTACTTAAAGGTAGTGATGGAAGGTAATGAAGTACAAGTAGCAAAATATTGTACTTTAGTAGATTTTTTTAGGTATCTGTGCTTTACTTGAAGGTGCACTATGTGATTTTTTGTTCTTGGTGTTTGTCGCCTGCTTGTTTCTATGGAGATGACATTACTTTGCCTGAAATATTTCACATTATGACATTAAACAGCTCTACCTTACATTTATTAAATTACAGGTGGTTTATAGCTCAAAAATTTATAGAAAAACAGGCATTGTGACTGTGAGTGGGTCGCCTTTCCACAGATCTGAACTTGGTCTGGTTTGGTTTTCAAAATATGAATAATTTTTTAAATAAATATGACTACATTTTAACAAATTAACACTTGTGTGAAATACTACTTTTTACTCTTAAAGTACATTTTAAATATTTTTACCTAAGTAGATTTTTTCATATGATTCCTTTACTTCTTACTTAGTACTTTTTCACATGTAGTACGTATTTGAGTCATTTTCGTTATGAATGCAGTGTTCATCCTCATTAATCTGATGGAAAACAGCTCCAGAAACAGAACAATCTGGTGTCTGCCAGCTCCCATGAATTCATCTGAGTACGAATCTGATTCGGCATTGTGTAGATGCCTGAAAACGTTGATACGTTTACGTAGGAGCTCTAGTTGCCGTCCTTATTGGACCACTTCACTGTGACTTGCGCCTCCTGATTCGCTGGGTTTGTAACGTTGGTCATTTGACGCTATTGCTGAAAACAGTTCAAACAAACCAAAGACAAATGGGAAACAGTGTAGCTAGAAGTACTTGCAACTTTCACGCTTGCCATCTCCCTTTGCTTAAAATTGGCTGCTGCAACTTCAGATACAGTGCTCCACTTCCCTGTTTTTACCACCCACGTGACTTTGTGATGATGTGACAAACGTGACGTCACCCTAGTCACATAACTAGCGTTTCAGGCAGTTTCGCATTACTGTGAGGATAGGATTGCAGACACAGAAATGATGTGTCTGTGTGAAAATGATTTCTGATACGGTCATACGGTAAAGGTGATAATGGTGATACAGTGATTCGTTTCAGTCTAAACATAACCTGTACTTGTACTTACATATCAAAATTGAGTACTTCACCCGCCACTGCTTGAAGATACACTATGGAAATTTCTATATACATCATAAAAACACTGCAGTTGAATTAATGTGAGATTTTTTGTTTCAAAAAAGTGTATTCTGTACTATAGAGAATAGCAGGCAAAGCACTTACTAATTCTATGGAAACATTTTGTGCAGGTTACATTCATGCTCCTTTATTACCTTACATCTTATTTTTGTGTGGATTTCTTTCATTTTACTTTCAAATTGGTGTCTATTCTTGTGTTTTCTTGCTCATCCAGCTGTTATTTTTCTAGTTTTATTTGTATTCAAATATATTGCATGGCATGATTTATGGATCCTTTCAGTAATTCAGTGCACCTTAAGGGACTGTACTTCTTAAGTTAGAGCTTATTTAATTCTCCCACATCTGAAGTGAAGGTGTTTTTATTCTCAGTGTTGAAATCCCCTGCTGTGCTGTAGGAACGGGATTACATTTCTGTTTTAAGAAGAGACTTTTTTATTGTAAGGCATTTAGGCAGGGCTTATAGACAGTTCAAAGAAAATATGTTTTAATTCATTTTGTTACTTAGAGCAATGTGTAGTTAAACAATGCAGCATCATACGTATTGGCCTTTTATTATTGAGAACTGCTGCTGGATATGTTAATGGGCCCATATTACACCATCTTCTGTTCTATGTTATAATGTTTCCTCATCTAAACATACCTGGAGTTGTGTTTTGTTTCATTCACACATATTTAGGTTGAGTTCTTCTCTCAAACAGAAAACACTGTGTTTCACCTTATGATGTCATGTGGTAATATAGGAATTGCTCCACTGTGTTTTAGACTCCATACACCTTCATTACAATCATTTGGATCAGATCAGCCCTGGAATTGCCTGTTTCTACTGAATTAAAGGTAAAGAGTAGCTGTTGACTTGAAAACTACCACGTCATGACATCAAAGAGCATTTTGACGTTTTATAGATGCAGACAGACTTACAACCCTGGTTTACTCAAGCAGGCGTAAATGAAACAAAACACAACTCTGGGTATGTTTTTAGAAGGTAATATTATAGCATTAAACACAACAGAATATAGGCACTCCTAAGAAGTAAAATATAGTTAAAAGGCCTTCATTTAGATTGCTAAAGCCATCAACACACCAAACACACCAACCGATAGTACGGACTGGAGTCGAATAGAGGCAGACAAAGCAGGTGCAAGATCAGCAGCACAAAACATGGCACAGGTGAAGAAAAAAAAAAAGAGAGAGAGGGAGTAAATAAATAAGAGTCAAATTTGCTAAATGTAGGACCTCTAAGTTAAAGGTACACTATGTAACTTTTTAGTGAAGGGTTTGCACCTCCTTGTCTTCATGGAAAAGTTATTGTGTTTGCCTGCAGTGTTTCACAGCACGGCAGTAAACTATTTATCTCATATGGAGATAAATAGGTGATTCCACAAGGCTCCACTCACAGAAAGAATTTATGTTTTTCTAGATAGTTTTGAGCAATAAAAATGCTATTGAACAAATTGAAGACAGATCAGTTTAATGTCATATTCTTGAACATTCCTGGGAAAACAATAACATTTCCATGGAGACAAGCAGGTATAAGAAGCATAAGGTAAGCATAAAAGTTCCATAGTGTTATTAGAATGTTCTTTAGGGAGAGGCCTTAGTGCTTCAATGGCTTTGCATATATAGTTATTACTTTATTGTTCTTCACTTAAAACACTGGTAGCCAAACCACTAGAGGATTACTGCAGTTTCCGCCCAAAGTTTTGCAGAGAGAGAGGTCCAGGGAGGAATGGCCAAGATAAAGCAGAGAATTTAAGAGAAAGTCAACTTAAAACACTACTGGCCTCAGCAAAGGAAATAGTGAGACCTGGAAGATTGCGTGAAAGGGGAGAGGAAAGCTACAGCAGTCAAACTTCAGAAAAAATCGATAAGTCCAGACAGCGGGCCAAAGATGCGAATGGGAATAGCAGAAGGTGGAGGAGTCAGAATCAGATAGAAAAGGTTTGTGGGTCTCAACGCCGAGGGAGGGTCCAGTGGGTTTAAGTCTGCTCCTGCCAGGTCAACCTCTTCAACCTGTGGATCGTCATTCAACAAAGGAGAGGAACTGAAGAGGAGAAAGGAGCAAGCGGATGCTAGAAGGAGTCAAAGGTCACGTTTTGTTCTGCTTTCAAACGTACAATGTATACCTCTGAATGGAAAGATGGACCCTTTGTCACTCAGCTTTTGCAGTGGGAATAGTAGACAGCTGAAGACGTTTTCAAGGCCTGATGACATAATGGAGAGCTCAGCGGATAACAGCGGCCATAAGAAACCAGGAGAGTTGTGCTATGTTAGAAACCCAAGGCCTGTGCACTTGGCTGTTTGTGTTAGTGTTTTGAATACAAAAAATCATTTCTAAACGGTTGTAAAGCGTTTTTGGCTGGTCACTCAACTAACTCACAGTTTAGGAGACGATTAACAAGGAAGAAAAGCATAAATATAAAAATACAGACACAAACATAATATTGTCTATTGTTGTCAAAACCCTTGTGTGCCTGGAAGTGCAGAAGAAAAGCAAGCCACTTCGAAGGATATATGTTTGAGTATACAGTATTGTTGTGTTCATGTGGTCCACGGGAACTCAGGGAAATGTTTTTATGAGTTGGAAAATGCACATGAACACTCACATAAGTCTAAATTGAACTTATTTGTCCATTTCTATTAAACATTTTAGCACCTCTTTGACTTATGATACAATATCCGGGGGTTAGGGACAGTTATGTCTCTCATAAGAGCAACAGAAAGGCACAGGAAAGACCCAGCACTACTACGTTAAAGATGCACTGCGTAACATTTCTACTGGAGGGTCTACCACCTGATGTCTCAATGGAAATGTTGTTGCTTTGTCTAGATTGTTCCACAGTATAGATTAAACCTGTGTATCACAAGGGAGACACGCAGGTTACAGCACAACACTACATTTCAATTCAGATCTGTGGAGAGTCGACCCTCAAATTATTACTCAAATTATTGTATTTTTGAGCAACAGAAACACCCAAAATGACTAAATGCTAGAAGAAACCAGGTAAGCATTAACATCTCCATGGAGACAAGCAGGTGGCAGACCCTCCACCAGAAAAGTTACGCAATGCACCAACCACATTACTACACTGGGAATTTTCTGTTACCTCTCCATTACTTGTGTGATAAATTTGCAAGAGACATTGTAGAAACAATGGTTACAATGAATTAAATTGTCTTATTAAAAGTGCACTATGTAACTTTTTGGATGGAGGTTTCTATGGATATGTCATTGCTCTGCCTGGAGTGTTCCGCAGTGTGACATTAAACAGCTCTACCTCAAATTTATTCTCTTACAGGTGATTTTATTGGTCAAAAATATCAAGAAAAACAGGCATTCAGACTGAGCAGGGTCACCTCTTCACAGATCTGACCTGTAACTTCGTCCGTTTTGGCCTCCATGAAGATAGAAAGGTTTAGTACCATATTGTGAAACATTCTAGACAAAGCAATAACATCTCCATGGAGACAAGCACTTGACCCAGCCTCCACCGGAAACGATACACAATAAAACGTCTTTATGTAAAAAGTATATTGTGACGATGAACGCCAGGGTCTTGTCAGCTGGAGCCACCTCCCTTTGAACATTCAGACAAAAGCCACGGATTTGTGACATTGATCGACACTAGAGAGGTACTTTGTGTTATTTTGATTTCATTTTTCTCGCTAAAAAATGAATCAGGTTTAGATTCTTGCGTCGTGGATTCGCAGCTCGGTTGTGTGGGTGCGGATTATGGCTATTTATTCACAGCTAACATGAACTGGGTTAAACCTCGTCAATGTCATTTCTTCTTAAAAAAAAAAGCACAAGAAATTGTTCACCGCGCATAAAAGTGGAGAAACATAACAGCTTGTATTTATTATTTATGTCAGTGTTTGAAAATAGCATCATGGGAATCTACAAGGTTTTGCACACCACATTATAAATTGAATCTTTGTGCATTCTATAATCCTAATCCTCTTAACTTGGTCTTCATTAGCAGCAAACGGCAATAACGCTGAATTAAGAACTAGTCTTGTGTCATAATATTGTTTTTAAAGGAAAACAAATTACACGGATGGGTGGATTTTGTGATGGTGTAAGTAAAATAGATTCATGTTTTTATTTAAAAGTTTATACAAAGAACAAATGTGATTATTGTGATGTTTTTCATAGTTCTTTATCTTTCCTAGTCATCGTGCTCTGTCTAATTACTTTAAGTTCAGAGGGTACAGTACAGTGTAACAGTAATTACCACATGCTTTTTACACCTTGTCTGTGAGCTTTTGCAGAGTTTGCTCATTACTCTCAAAGGTAATAAGTTTATGCAGTGGCGTGTTAGACTTCAAACTGTCATGCTGTCAGAAACTTTTCTTCTATACTTAACATATACTTTTATTCATTTATACTTGCATACTAAATTACATTTACTTTGTGACTGTTTTGTGGTAAAATGCTATTATGACTTGTACAATGTCTGAGAAGAAAGTGTGTAATAAAGGTGCAGTTTGTAATATTTAAAAACTAGCCTGATCCATCAGCTGGTTTCACTTCGAAGAAACCGTCTGACCTTGCAGCATTAGAATTTCTTCACTCAACAGTAGGCAGGTACTTTTTTCATTTAACCAATTGCTGCTTTTTGGTCATGACGTATGTAATGCTCCGCAAATGGGGCTAACTGGTTTATTAAACTTTTCCCAAATCCCGTAGGAAGAAGGGCGATAACGTGTTTCCCCTTGATAAAATAACATTCTCTTTGTTCCGGCTTTAAATCCTCGATCTCGGGAATCGTTGCCAACACAGAATCTAGTGTATTCCGATTCTTGACCAAGTCGCTGGAGAGAAATTAAATTGAGCAGAGGCACTAGGTGGCACCAGCCTGGCTAGTAAAAACATGAAAAAAACAAAACAAACCTAGTTCATTTTAAAAGTTTTGCAGTGGTCCAAAATTATTCCTCACTCACCTTATGCATTCCAAGCATCTTAATTATTCATCACAATGAGTTTCTAAGCACTTTTCACAATTTCAGAGACCAGATGACAACAAGTAGCATGCTAACATGTACTTCCTGATTAGTGGACATAAAATGCTTTATAATTAGTTGCAGACAGCATACAAAGGACATTTTGACCTGCTTGTACTATATATCAACATTAGGAGAAGACAAATACATGAGTACAGGGCCTTGAATTGTCAATTTTGCCAATATTATTTTATGTTGATGTTTTTAAAGCATATTTTAAGATATGTTTTTTGACTAGAAACCTTGGTGCAAAACTGGTAGTGCTACCCAAGACAGCGCCTAGAGCAGAAATCAATGCGCTAATTAAGGATATTTAGTTTCACTTTTAAATCCCTCTTTGCATGGATTAATGTACCACAGTGTGTTTATGTTTGTGATTATTCAAGACTGATACATTTTGAAGAGAGACAGCAGTCATGCCACAAACCAAAATAAAAACACGTCTGTTTCATTGGCAGAGTCCATTTTGCCCATGGCATCTCTGTCCATGTCCCTCTCCTCTCACTGTGACTTATGGGCCCAAACAAGACTCCCTAATGATGATGAGAGTAGTTTATGCTTGTGTTGTGGCTGCGGAGGTGCGCTTGTATTTGTACATTTAATGCCGTGCCAAGTCAAGTGCATATTTTAAAGAGGCATGCACGAAGGGGGTAATTGCCATAGAGTTGGGTTATTGTGTCCTTTATCAAGCAGACAAGCCAATTAGGCCCACAACCATTGATATTAATTTTCTCCTCCTCACCCCCCCTCTCCTCTTGCCTTCCTCCTCTCCTGCTCTACCCTTTTGAGGTGTTTTTCATTAAACGCTCGGTGATGACCTGTGAAGAGTTGCAGATGCGTGGAGGGAACGCTGAGTGAACTTAGTGGAGCGTATGAAAGCAGGTGGGGGCAGAGGAGAGGTAGGCTTATATACAGTATAGGAAGGGCTCTCAAGTAGAAAGTGTAGAAATAACTCATTATCGCCATGTAGACAGTGGGATGTCTCGGATGACTTTGGGGCCCCCAGAATCTCACCATGGTGGCCCTTTTAAACTCTGCTAATGACACTGAAATTGGCAATAGAAAGAAGTTAGTGTCTGGACTCGGAGCTATAGATGACTTATAGTGGCTGTGCATGAACCCAGTAAGGCCAAGGACAGTTCTGACAGTGTCTACCACATTGGAGGGCACACAAATGGCATTTTCACACAAGACATTGCCTCAAGTCTTGCATAAGTGTCAAATGAAAACTTTTTATAAAGAACTTGCTAAAATTCTGAATACATTTTGAATCAGAAGAAGTTTGTGAGAAATGGATACTTTACTTTACCTGAACAAAATTCTGATAGATTTGCTTGCCTTAGGGTATAGCTAATAGGGATCACACTTTATAATAATTACACTTTTAATAATCTTAATAAGACTTAATTCAGTATGAACACAATTTATTAACACATAATTTACTAACAATGATTCAGGCTTTTGTAATTATTTGAATTTTCCAACCCTGACTCCAAACCCAAACCGCTTAATTAAAGGTGCGCTATGTAACTTTTCATTTGGGGGTCTGTCAACATCTTGTTTCTATGGATATGTAATTTCTCTGCTTGAAATGTTCCACAATCTCACATTAAATAGATCTACCTTACATTTATTCAATTACAGGTGATTCCACTGCTCACAAATACCCAGAAAAACAGGCATTCTGATGTGAGCGGGGTCGCCTCTCCACAGATCTGACCAGTAACTTAGCCTAGTGTTGTTTGGTCTCCATGATGATACAAAGGTTGAATGCTTTACTGTGAAACATTTCAAGCAAAGCAATAACATCTCCATGGAGAAAAGCAGGTGCTCCACTAGAAAAGTTACACTGTGTGCCTTTAAATAGTTACTAGGGATGTAACGATTTCCAAAGCTCTTGATACAATATTATCACATTATGCATCTCATGGTACGATATTTATTGTGATATTTTGAAGAGACTGATACAGTTGTAGATAGGAATTTTTTTTGCTTTTAAAATACCCTAACAAGAATTTAGTGTGAATTATTACCGTCATAATCCCAAGAATTCAAGTAAAAACATATCTTTTCATGTTGTCTGCGTTGAAATGAATCATGGGATATGTAGTTCCCGATGTTTATTAGCTAGTACTACTATAAAACAATACATTTAAGCAAAGGAACTTGTAATTCGATATTTTGTGACGCCCTACGATATTATTGTGAGAGTTTTGATGATACGATATCAATATTTTGGTTATCGTTACATCTCTTATATTTACTAAGACTGAATCTCTCTTAAATAACTATTTGTTTGTTATTAATTAAGTCTTTGCTCATGCTTTATTAAAACTAATTAAGGTGTAGATATTATGAAGTGGTACCTCATTTTTGTATAATCCTTTTTTGCATTGTTTTTCAGTATTTCACTTTTAACTAATCTGCCATCATGTTTCCTAGTTGCACTGACTGCCTTTACCTAAAATACTTGCATTTTTTATTTATGCAAATGCACGGAGAAGAGGATGTGATGTTTTTTCCTAAGATGAGGATCAGAGAAAACGAGAGGTTACAATTAACGTGGATTAAAGGCCAGATCATATAGTCTCTAATGAGAGCATAAAGAGATTAGATGAAAGACAGGCAGACTGGATGGACAGATACAGAGCAAGAGGCAAAAGACCACTGGGGCCGCTGTATCAGAGCACGATGAGAGGTGAGTGAAAGAGAGAAGAGAGAGAGGAGGAGGAGGAGGAGAAGTGAAGCAAGATATCCAGCACTACAAGGAAGAGGACGACATAATAGGACATGAGATAAAGGCAAAGATACTCCCGAGACCGACAGATATCAGAAAGAGAGAGATGGAGAGAAAGAGGAGGGGATGAGGGAGGATATAAGGGTCGAGACTAGAGTCAAGAGTTGATTGACAGATTGGCAACCTGAGAGACAGTGGAGGTGCCTGGTTAAAGCTTTACGATGTAATATTTTCTCAACTCAACATGTAAGTTTTTAAATTAGCTAGTACATCACATTGAGGGCTTAACTTTATTACATTTCCTGAAAGTATAATTTGTCCGACATGTGTATTATAATCTGCAATATAATTTCAAGGGGAAGAGCTCTTGAATCCTTGCTACAGGTTTTCTCTCACTAGTTAGATGGCTTTGGTGTTTTTAAAGCTATAGTACCAAGATGCAAAGAACACAGTATATTCTGATTTACATGATGTATATTCATAGCCTCATTCATCAGCCAGTTTCACTTCGTGGAAATGACCTCGCAGCATTAGGATTTATTTGCTCGATGGTAGGCGAGTTTTTTTATATAACCAATCACTGCTATTTGGTCATGACATATGTAATGCGCCGTTAACAGAGCTAACTGGTATATTAAGCTTTTCCCAAATCCCGTAGGAAGAAGGACAATAACGTCTTTCCCCTTAATAAAATTCAACAAACCTTCTCTTTGTTCTGGCTTTAAATCCTCAATCTTGGGAATCATTGCCAACACAGAATGTATAACTCTTTGCTGATTGGCTGGTGCCCGAACTCGCACTTCTTGGGGTTCTTGCAAACTGTCTAGTGAATTCCAATTCCTGACCAAGTCGCTGGAGAGAAATTAAATTGAATGGAGGCACTAGGTGGTATATATTCTGAGCTATGTTATAATGTTGTTTTCTCATCACAGACATACCTGGAGCTTTGTTTTGTTTCATTCACACATATTTAACACACAAACAGTAAACACTCTGTTCTACCTTCTGAAGGCATGTGGTAATATAAGAAGTGAAGTTTTTGATGAGGTGACAACATAACTTAACAACTTAACATGACTGAAAGCTCACAAGAGTCAATTTTGCATAATATAAGATGCCTCTTTAATAATTGCAATGTTTGGCTTTATGAAAAAGGACCATAACACTTCTGTATTATTGTGGATCTCCAGAGGAATCTCACTGCTTGGCTAATATGGCTCTGCCCACTGCATCTCTATATACGAAAACAGAGATCTTAAGAGGATATAGGAGACTAAAAAGTTTGCCTTCCTCAGACTGCAAACAAACAAGCTGAAGCCAAGCCAACCGTGCTCCAACAAAGACCAATTGATCCACGACTTGCAAAAGAAACTCTATCTGGAGAATATATACTCTAAGAGCAGCTTTACATGTGTGCTAAAGGTGTTTTCTTGGTACAACATGGGCCTGGAAGCAGTACAGCTTTGTTTCTTTTACTAAATAATACAGTAGATGCTGTGTTGGACAGGAGAAAAAACATTGATTCACTGTCACACTCCAGAGATCAATATGAAGAGCAAAGTGTTTATCCAGCTTTCTGCCCTGCTTTTGTGTAGCAGCTCGTGCACCTGCCCACTGATCTGCACCTGTCTCTTGGGCCAGGGTCCAAAATCAGTGCTGTTTAATTAGCTGTGGTGCTAGTTAAGTCTATTATTAGGTGAAGTAGTAAATCAAATCAGTGGATCGGCATTACCCATTGTGCTCATTTATCTCTTGAAATTTTGCAGCTGATGCGGTCAAAATTCCCTGAGAGTGTGATGCTAACTGTAGGCACTGCTCTGTCTGAAGTTACTCAAGTTAGACTTTGAGCTACGCTTTATTTTAACACAATCTAAGCAGAAAGAACTGACTTTGCTAAAGCTACAACAGGTGAGCTGATCTGGGCTGTTAAACAAGTCCCTCTTAAATAACATTACAGTCACATACAGCATAAGCCAGCACTTTTTCAGTTCGTCACTCTCACCTTTTTGTGGAAAATCACACCTAAACTGGACCGTAAACTGGACAGGCTCCTGAAAATGTTATTTGAGAATCCTAAAGTGTGTGCATTGTGTAACTTGTAAACATTCTACCATTAGAGATACATGTACAATCTCCCCATCGTGATGTCAGTGCACAGAATCAATAGTTGTAATTGGTGAGCATAGAATATAATTGAGGTGTGGGACATGCATTTGTGACATTTCTTCTCCTCAAAGCTATCTATATTTGAGGCAACTGAGCATGTCGGCTGCCATTTTGGATCTGGTGACCTTTTCTTTCATGGTCTGACTGACACTGATTCCTTTGTATTGATGAGTGGCTCAAGTCTTTGCAACAGTGCAGGCAAAATAAAAGCATATTCAGATGATGTAATGGCAGTCCATCAAAAATTCACTATAATGTGCCTGTTGGTGTTGTGTTTGGGGTTCTAGTGTCCAGTGTTGTGCATGAACGAGTTCAAAAGAACGCGTTCATTGAACACGTTCATTTTTCAGTGAACTCTGAACTGAACGCAACACTTTTGTAAATCAAGAACTTGAACGTGAATTTGTTCAAATTATGTGTGATGAACGACGTACGTCACTGTTGGGGTTCAGTTAAACGTCGGAATTTGACGAGTGACGATTTGCTCGCACTTCACCTCGCGAAACCACAGCCGCGTGTCAACGCGAAGGCGACTCCACCGGCAGCTTTAGCGGAACGTACGGGCTCTTGTGTCTCTCAATGGGAAGTCAATCAAACTTGACTGGGCGCGTTTAGCTGCTTGTATTTACCTTCTGTACAGGCTGACCACGGCAAACGCAAGGATTTCAAAAGTTAATTTCAAAGCACTAATTAACAGGTAAATGCACAAATACAACAACAGATACATGCTCTCTGTGTATTTTGACGGGGATATGCGCCTAAACTCGTGTAGAGCGTCAAAAAATAGGATGGATCCTATTTTCTGAAATCTACACGCACAGGACGTGCTGCTCCGCGCGCTTATTATTTTACTTGGTACATGTGTCAGTAACGCGCGTCACAATGCTTTTTTTAACCTGGATTGAAATGGTGGGTTTTTCGTTTTTCTTCATACAAATTTGCTAAAATCACCGCGATATCAGCAGCGGTGAAACGCCGGAGGTGCGCCCGCGTAGACCGTGATCCTGAGCGAAAGGACCGACGCAGAAGTCCGCGCTCCACGAGATAAACGCAGCTGACGCCCGATCGCACTCGGGGTTCTCTCAGGGGCGCTCCTAGATTCCAAGTTCTAGTCCAGGATTAGTCCTGGTTTGGTCCTGGTTTAGTCTTGGTTTAGTTCTGGTTTAGTCCTGGTTCAGTTCTGGTTCAGTAATGGTTTAGACCTGGTTTAGTCTTGGTTTATTCCTGGTTTAGACCTGGTTTAGTCCTGGTTCAGTTCTAGTTTAGACCTGGTTCAGTCCTGGTTCAGTCCTGGTTTAGACCTGGTTCAATTTTGGTTCAGTCCTGGTTTAGTCTTGGTTTATTCCTGGTTCAGTCCTTTTTTAGTCCTGGTTCATTTCTGGTTTAGACCTGGTTCAGTCCTGATTTAGACCTGGTTTAGTCTAAAATAAATGCAGCCTTTCATTTACAGATCTCACCTAAATATAAAATGAACTGAACTTTGAACTAGTTAAAAATTAAAATTGTGAACTATGAACGTGAACTATTCATTTTGAACAAGTCTGAACTGAACTTTGAACTAGTTCATGAAAAGTTTGAACTTGCACAACACTGCTAGTGTCACAAAAAAGTGAATGAAGAGTAAAATAAACCACAAAAGTGCAGAAATGTCACTATGATCTATATTCTTATAATGCTGTTTCCTCATCACAAAGATATCTAAAGTTTTGTTTTGTTTCATTCACACGTTTAACACACAACTCTGCATATTTAGGTTCTTCTCTTTTCATATGAAGCCACCTGCCTTTTAACATTTTTTCTTACTTTCAAAGATTGAGCTGCAACATTGTACAAAGAATAAATAACAAAAAATTACTCTATATATTTTCGGATAGCTTGTACATGTAACTCACACAACTGGTCTTAATGTGGCGTCATAGGACATAAAAGGGCTATAATACAGAACAGATACACTCTTGTCTGATTGAACTTTATGGATGGCTTTGATATGAGCCTTTTGTGTTCAGCACCATTTTGATTGAATATCTCTTATACAGCTCTGAGAGGATAAAACTGTCACTGGTCTTATCACTATAAAGACACTGCCACACTCTATACTTTCATTTTTCCTTTTGTGATTCCTCTTATCTGCGGCCTCCCTGTATCTCTCCAGCCTTTCTTTCTCTTCTGCCGCTGATCTGTCTTTCAGCGGAGGAGAAGCTCGTGTGACATGATGAAGATGTAAGCATTAACCTCCTTTTATATGAGAAGAAAGATAGGTGCTGCCTGCGTGTGTGCAATAAAGACAGATAAAGCTATTGAGAGGAGTGCAGCTGCTTGTGTCCCCCATGACATGAGTGTTTATCACGGCCCCCTCCTCTCTTTCAGTGACTTTGAGGAGAGATCAAGCTTTAATGTTTGATTGTGTGAACAAGGTAACAAATACAGTCCATGGTCACATGCATGCAGAGTAGACAACAGCAATGATTGAGAAAGCTAATGTGTAACTATGGAAACTCGCACTCATCCAAACAAACAAGTGGATGTGATTAATGATCTGTTGATACTTCGTGCCTGATGTCATCAACAATCCCTCGGGTGTGATGCCAACTCAAAGCACTACTCTGTCAGAAGCTCTGTTACTCCAGTTAGTCTTAGTCTGATCTTTATTTAAACATAATTTGATCAGAAAGAGCTGATTTCTTTGGAGCTACAACATGTGAGCTGATTTGTGCTGTTAAACAAGTCTCACACACATAAAATTACAGTCACATACTGTTGGGCAATTTACTTCAAAACTGTAATGCATTATTTATTACTTGTTACTGTCATTTCAAAGTAATTTATTACATTACAGTATTACTGCGTTTAAAATGTATGGCATTACACAACTATTGCAGCACTTCAAGTTACTCTCACCAAAATAACTGTGAAGATGCTGAACTTTTGTGCCATATATGGGCTGAACCAGGATTAAACCAGGACTGAACTGAGAACTAAACTAGGACTAAACCAGAGCTGAACCAGAGCTGAACCAGGTCTAATCTTGGATTAGGTCTTGGAATCTAGGACCACTCCTGAGAGAACCCTGAGCCCATGGAGCAGGGTGCCCGCAAAGCGCCATCGGGCGTCAGCTGGGCTTAGCCCTGTGGAGCGCCTGTCCTTTTGTCCTGACCTCCGGGGCTGTCCCGAGATTCGGGACAATGGTGTGTCACTGCTGCTGATATCACAGTGATTTTAGCGAATTTGTATGAAGAAAAATGAAAAAGCATTGTACACACATTTGTACCAAGTAAAATATTACATTTTTTTCCCCTGTAATGCTTTACATTACTGTATTACAGCAAAAAGCAATGCATTATAGTAATTTGTTACTTTTATAACGCGTTACTTCCAACACTGCAGTCACAAAATAGTTAACATTAGGCAACATTCACTTTCACCTTTTTTGTTGAAAATTAAACACCTGAACAGCACCATGAATGCTTGTATTGATTACAGGCTCCTGAAAATGAGTTGTTTAACTCATTTTTGTATAAATTTGTGTGGTTTTTTTCATGCAGTGTTTCACCATTGCAATGGCTGAACATTCCGCTAATCGAGATACATGTTGAACACCCCCCAGCATGATGTCACTGCAAAGTATAATTAGAAAACACCCAGGATTGAGATTACCTAATGTGTAACCATGGAAACTCACATTGATCCAAACAAACAAGTGGATGTGATTAATGATCTATAGTGTTTTTGACCTTTTTCATCCGATTTAACACCAAAATATCCCCACAGCAATATGATTAGTGTTGTTATGGAACTTTTCGGGTAGGGGGTCTGCCACTTGTCTGTGAACCATTTGCTTTGAGCAGTTCTCCATAATTTCCTGTTGACACTTAACAGCCTTGTCTTATCCATCTGAAATACCCGTCATCCCTCCAAGCTTTAGCAGCGATCACTGTGTGCAAGCAGGATTCCTAAAAAACACAAAATGCTCCTTTTTTCTTTCATTCCACAGTCAGAATTTGTTAGTTCGTTGTATATTAACTACCTCACTATGAATATTCCTGTTAATTTACCCCGGCGAGGTTTGTGATAATAAGCGCACCTGTTTCTCCAGCCTGGGGTCTCTCTCACACGTTTAGCCCATCCAGACTGCACAGTTTGAGGCTTGCTGTTGAGCCTGCTCCTGGCACTGGCCTCTCTCTCTCTCCATGTGAACTTGGAGCCAGAGCGATGCTATCTCTCCTCCCGTCACATCTTCATCCATCCTGCACCTCTCATCTTCCCGCTCTCCACTCTTCACTTGTTTGTTTTGGCAACGCTTAAGCCCAAAAGTGCATTGGAGACTCGGGCTTAGCTGGCACACCAAGAGACTCTTATTCCACCTGATGTCATCTACAAAACTTATGTCCTCACCTCTTCTCTGCTCCTTATACTTGTAGGGAATGTGAAATGATTTTATTAATATTTGAGCAAGGCAAAAGGCAAGTAGGCTAACCAAAAGATCTTGAAATAATGTGGGGGTTTTTTTGAGGCATAAAATTAATATTTCATAACTTGCATGGAGAGAAACTAAGGATACAGGTTGTAAAATGTACCATTACCTGAAAAGTATTTCTTATATTATATGTTGATACTTTGCAGCTGATGTGATGATGTTTCCTGTGAGGGTGAAGCTAACTAGGGGTACTGCTATGTCAGAAGCTCTTTTACTCAATGTAGACTTTAATTCAGGGGTCTCCAACCTTCTTCCTTCGGTGAGCTACTTTTACGAAACAAAAATGCCAGAGAGCTACCAGTTTTAGCAGTCACAAGAAATTTAATCAATGTAACTAAAGAGGGTAAGGCTTAAATGGGGCACAGTTAGATGCCTGTAAAATATAAACCATTATCTATTTATTCATTCATCTGACTTAGACTTAGACAACACTTTATTGATCCACAAGGGAAATTATTTGGACACAGTAGCTCACACATCAATAATAAATTCTAAATAAGTAGAAAACTAGAAAAGCACTCAGAGAGCGCAGACCTCCGCCAAGGACTACCCCCATTTTTTTATATAAATTGCGATAAAATCAGTCTTCTGGATCAGATCCGGATCAGCCTTTGGAATATGAAAGAGGATCCCATTGTCCATCCCTGAGTCAAATTTCATGGGGTTTGGTCAATAATTAACCGAGATATTGAGAAACAAAATTTTTGGCCCCATTTACCACAATGTTAACTAAAATTTCAAAGTGATCCAGAATCCAGGATTTCTTCCGTATCACCCCCAAAATGAAATCAGTTCTTCCTTTTCACATTTCCAACAAATCCTGAAAATTTCATCAAAGTCGGTCCATAACTTTTTGAGTTATGTTGCTAACAGACAAACAAACAAACAGACAAACGCCGGCAAAAACATAACCTCCTTGGCGGAGGTAAAGAGATAGCAAGAGACAGGTGTCAAATAAGACATAATTATATAAATGTATATGCACAAGTCAAAATAAAATAGAATTATTAGTGCACAAAGTTGAAAATGATACATTTCCCATGGCAATAGGAATTAAATTAATCAAACTAGTTATTAGCACAGTACATATAATTCAGAAATCTTTCAGCAAGCTATTTGGAAGGGGGTGGAGAGATACTGGTAGTTCCAGAGCTACAGGTTGGAGACCCCTGCTTTAATCTGATCTTTATTTTAACACAGTTTGACCGTAAAAATGTGCTTAGCTGGAATTAGAACCAAATTTTATAGTGTTAAAAAAGTCCATCTCAAATAACATTACAGTCACAAGTCCTCTCACCTTTTTTGTTGAAAATCAAACACCTTGTATTGATCAAAGGCTCCTGAAAAATGTGTTGTTTATTTCCTATTCTGGGACAATCTAAAAACTTATCAGGCTGTGTTTGCTAATGTGTGCATTGTGAGAATACTGTTGCACTGATGTTGACAATAACTGGTCTGACTGTTGGCCTTTGGAAAGATGAGGCTAATATTCTTTATGAGCACAATAAAGTCAGCGGTCAGCCGGGCCAACCACAGCCACACTCTTAATATGAATGGAAAATATATGAGTACATCCATACCTTTGTCACCCACTGCATCACACGTCAGCTCCTACTCCCCTCTGTATAACCTCATAACTCAATTGTCTTTGATTGAAGCCTCCTAAGTGCTATTGACGCCATGGTTCAGCTCCCAAAAATAAGTCAAGAAATGCTATTTATTTTGATTCCATTTCTTTCCAAAACAATTACACATTTTAGATTTTAGTGCTATGTCTGTATGTGATCTATAAGGCAAAAAAATATATTGCATTTCTTATTGAGAGCGTCAATCTTTCAGCTTCTATTCATTCTGGGGATATGGGTTTTGCTTGTGTGTTGACAGATGTGTGAAGAAAAAGAAGCTGACATATCGTAATGCAAAAGATGGATGCTGGTATTTTTATAGGCGTCTTAAAATCGCAGGTGTGATCTGTGACAAAGCGTGCCTCACCATACTGCTGCACGCTAACCACATAAAGTGAATTCAGCGCGCATCTGCTGTTTGTCAATATAAATCACGGCGTTTCAAACAGTTAATGATTTAGCAATTAATCACTCCTAATGAGCTCAATATGTTTAATTTAACGCAATGATAAAAGCCTCTGTTTTCACCTGAGTTTCACTTTTCTCAGGCTAATGTGAGTTTGCTTCACTCCTTCCTGTTATAGCCTATAAGGTATAGAGTGGTATTAGTGAAATGTATGGATTTTGATTATTCTTGAGACTCATGACAGCACCCAACAATGAAACTAGACTTGACTACCAGCGAAGTCTTTGTGTATAATGTCAGCATAAGGCAGTATTTATTTTAGTTACTCCGTGTACCTTTTGTTGATCCGCCACTTGCTTGTCTCCATGGCATTTTACAGTTTAGATCTGTAGAAAGGCTTCCCACTCACATTGTGTGTTTTTCAAGGTAATTTCTTTAATCTATAGATTAATAATAATAATAATAATAATAATAATCTATAGATAATGTAAGACAGATAAATTTAATACATGGACCAACATACTGTTCATTTAATGCAACACTTTGGAACATTCCAGGCATAGAAACAATATCTCCATGGAGACGAGCAGATTGCAGACTCCCCAACAAAAAAGTTACATAGTGTGGTAATAGGTGGCAAGACAGTGCATTTCTCCAGGAGCTTCTCGGACAAGTTCATGTTGTTTTCACTGTAGCTTAGTGTATTGTACATTTTTTTATAATTATGCCTTATTTGAGTAGCCAGGCTGGCGCCACCTAGTGCCTCCGCTCAATTTCATTTCTCCCCACCGACTACGTCAGGAATTGGAATAAACTACATGGTTTGCAACGACCCTAGAAGTGTGAGTCCAGGCACCAGCCAATCAGTGAATAGCCATACATTCTGGGTTGGAAACAATTCCCAAGAATTTAAAGCTGGAACAAAGAGAATGTTTGGTTAATTTTATCAAGGGGAAAGAAGTTATTGCTCTTCTTCATATGGGATTTGGATAAAGCTTAATATACCAGTTAGTCCCGTTAGCGGCGCATTACATACATCACGACCAAATAGCAGCGAATGGTTAAATAGAAAAGTACCCTCGTACCATCGAGCAAACGAATCCTAATGCAGACAGTTTCCACGAAGTGAAACCGACTGATGAATCAGGCTATTATTTGACATCAATCTCTTGTTATTTTTGCTACTCATTTTGAATTTCTTTTTATCATTCATATGTTTGCTTATTGTTATTGTATTATTATATTGTGATGAGTGAGCTACTGTGTCCAAATAATTGTGGATACACGTCTAAGTCATATGTTACATCAGAGTTTCAAACAGTCTATTTCTGTATAATTGAGCAGTTCTTTGTGTTGTCTCCACAGACGGGACCCCCTACACATGGTGGGTGGGCCGAGGCAGTGAGAAGCACTTCTACTGGGGCGGCTCTGGGCCTGGGATCCAGAAATGTGCCTGTGGGATCGACAGGAACTGCACCGACCCCAAGTACGACTGCAACTGTGATGCAGACCACAAGCAATGGTGAGTCAGACTGCTACTAAACTCATGCTTTTACTGAAGATCAATACACCAGTCTGGTCCTATTGTTGTAAAGTCTTATGAAACAATCTTATGTGAATATTACTCACTGTCCAGTCAAGTTTGTCACTTTACTTTAGGCTTTAGTAATGTTAGACTGATAATATTAATACCTCTCTTTTATTTTTTTAATTTTGAATACAATTTGACCAAGTTACAACCTTGTAAAAAAGAAACATGGGTATAAATTGTTTGGGAGTAGAAGTAGTAGTTGTAATACTAGCTGTTCTTGGGGATTTAAGAGAATGGCTTTCAACATTAGCAGAACTGAGTGTATATTTATGAGTACCTGTTATCATTGGCATTATTAAATCTGCCATTAAACTACAAAAAATCACCACTGCTCGCTCTTCCAATCCACCTTATTCTTATATTACTCCCATATACAGTCATATGTTTTTGATTTGTCTCATTTTATTGATTGATTGTTGTTACTGCATTTAAAAAAAACAGTATAGTAGCCGCCCAACAATCATTATCTACATATGGTACATTCTTTCAGTAATACATGATTTGTGGCATAAAATGAAGCCACCTGTAATGTCCATACCACTTCATGGGCACATTTTGAAGAGGGTCTTAATGTGTTCAAATGTCCAGCCTTTCTGTATAATTGGTCACACTGACATGTTTCTACAATTAAAAGGGAAGAGACTCACACCAAAAAACTGCAACATTTATTTAAAGACGCGCTCGCCTGCAGAACAGTTTGTGCTTCAGAGCCTTTTAAGCTTCTGATGGATATTGTCATTAAAGTAGCTGTTGTGTTGTGTGCATGTGTGTAACTGTGTGTAACTGTGTGTGACTGTGTGTGTATGAGTGATGGTGCATATTAGAGAAGACTGAGTTTATCCTTGTCTGTGAAAATGATGTGATTATAAACCATTCGTGTTCGCTCTAAAATAAATGTTTTTTTCTTGCTTGGATCAGTATGTTTTAGAAGTATAAATATCTTTTCAATTGTTAACCACGCAGTACATGAAAGTGAGATAACCAATCACACAATCTCAGATTCATCATACTGCATCACTGTGGTAACTATAGTCTTTGTCATCAAAATTTCAAACTTCAAAACTAAAATATGTACTATAGCATTAATGGAAAAGTGGATTTTAATAGTAGTAATAGTAGCAGTACTTTTGGTATTAGTTGTTATAGTAGCAGTATTATTAGTTGTTGCAGCATCCTTAGTAGTAATAGTATTAATAGTAGCAGTAATAGTAGTAGTAGTGATGGTGGTAGTAGCGGTAGTGGTAGCAGTAGTAATAGTCATAACAATGCTACTAGTTGTAGCTATGTTACAGTGACTATAACATCAGTTCCTTTTGTAAGCTTAGCAGTATTTGAAGGGTTGTAGTGCTTGTAGTACAGCTAAAATGAGTATGAAGGATGACTATGTTGTGATAATTATGGAATTAAATGCTTTTGCTTTAAGTTGTTTTGTTGTTATTTTACCGTAATAAACACTTTCTCCACTGTATGTCTGTATAGGAGAGAAGACTCAGGCCTATTGGTTTATAAGGACCACCTGCCGGTCAGCCAGGTTGCTGTGGGTGACACAAACAGACATGGATCGGAGGCCAAGCTCACCGTGGGACCGCTACGATGCCAGGGAGACAGTAAGTGAGGCGTATACATCCATATGTACCGGGAGAGGGGGTGAGGACATTTGGCAACTTGGCAAGGATTAACTCAAAACAAGAACAACAGCAACTATTGAATAATGTCCTTTATTTGTCAGTTTTTTCACATGTACATGTACATACAAAGGAATCGAAACTGGACTTGTCACCCTTATAACATTATACGTACATTATAAGCATAAAATACAATTCATGGGGAGACTACGTGGATCGGACCAGAAGACAGGTGGCTGATAGGAATAAACAGTGCAGCATATCATGAGGATGGGGGAGGAGAAAAAAAAGACAGCCCCAGACCATGCCCCTGTTGTGCTCAGGTGAAAAAATGTTACCACCTTCCTAACCCTCCTCAGGAGTCGGGATACTTACTTTAGTGAGATTGTGCTCTTGGCTGCAAGGTTAGGGCCTGGCTCCACTGCACTCGTCAGCGTTTACGCACATAACCTCGCAAAACCACAGCCGTGCATCAACTCAAAGGCGGCTCCACCAGCAACTGCAGGAGGATGTACATACGCAGCACTGGCTCTGTGTTTGTCAATGGGAAAGCCGATCAAACTTGATTGGGTGTGTTTAGCCACTTGTATCAGGTCCACAGTGAAACTAACAGCTGAACAGGCTTGTATTACCTTCGGTACAGGCTGCCCATGGCAAATGCGAGGATTTCAAAAGTAAATTTTAAAGCACTTATTAACAGTGTTTCTAGACCTGGGCTCTTTCACAAGAACACAGAACTGCCCCGGGAGTAAACGCACAAATACAACCAGAGATTCATGCTCTCTGTGTATTATGATGGGGATACGTCAAAAAATAGGATGGATCCTTTTTTCTGAAATCTGCATGCACAGGACACACTGCTCCATACACGCATCTAGCATGCATTCTAAAAGTTACGCGTCCAAAAGTTGCAATTTTTACGCTTTTTTACATGCCCAGTCAAGTTTGATCAGCTTTCCCATTGACAAACACAGAGCCAGTGCTGCGCTTGTACGTCCTGCCGCAGCTGCCGGTGGGGCACAGCTGTGGTTTCGCAAGAGGCATCCTCCATCTCCGGGCGGCCATCTTCTCTCCTACTTGCCATTTCTACACGTAACGCGCAGCACCAACCCTCCACACCTCTTCTTTTGTACCAAAGCAAAACAGGTCACATATGGGCACAAGGTTACAATGCGCAAGCCGGGAACTGTGGAAACCGTACGGTACGCAAACTTCCCGAACCGTGACAAGTGAACCGAACAGTTCTTTTTTTTTTCATGAACCGTGCCACTCCTAGCTGGCATGTGTTTTGCATATGAATTTTGACATCTAAAACCTTAAACATGAATAACTATCATAGACATTTAAGAGAACAGAAAACAAGAGCACAGGTAAATTTTTGTTATTTTTGTTTTATTTTTTAATAATGCAAAGGGTAATGGGTAATGTTTGGGGCAGCTTTACTCAGCCCTGAAATTGCTAATCTGTACTGAACAAAAGGTAAAAAAGTATTAACTGTTAACTATTAACTATTAACTTGAAAACTACCACTACATGGCATCACAAGGTGGAAAAGGCTAGACAGAGTGACAACAGTTATTCAAATATGTGTAAATAAAATCACACACAACTTCAGGTATGTTTTTGAGGCTTAAAATTCACAGGAATCCATTTTGTGTAATATAGGACCTTAAATTATAAAAGACTTTATGATTTTATTTTATTCGGTGGAGGTATGACCTAAAACTGTAAAACCTTTCAAGTCTTTTTTTTTCAGTGTACAGTGATTTAAATAATCTTTAGCTAGTGTCCTGATTCATAATCCTCTACATTATCAGTGAATTAACACTAGCTTACATCTGCGGATAGCCTCACCATGATTGTGTGTAATCTTCCTCATTATTGGAGGTGGAGTAGACTTCCCATGAGCTCCGATAGGTCACGGCGAAGTCCCCTTTGCCTTTGGGGTGTTCAGGTGCGCACCAAATGTGGGGAATAAAAAGGTTGATAATGTAACCAGGGGCAAATTCACAGTGCACTTTCAAATTATCACTAGGATCTTAAAAAGAGCCAGTGTGCTTATAGGCAGCTGGCTTCAGGATAATGAAAAGTGCTATGGGTTTGCTGCAGGTGCAAAAGAGAGGTTTGAGAGAGGCGGGAGCTCTGGCCTAATTGAGAGGAAATATGTCCGATAATGACCTTCTAGCTGTGAGGGGCCCAGAATAATTCTCAGCTGGTTGTAGGAGTGCTGCAGAGGTGTAACCTTTTTTGGATGGCTCATCAAAGGCTGTATCAAAAGAACTGCTCCAGTCTGTGTGATGGAGCTCTTAGCACAAACCCCTTGTTGACAGCAGGGGTGGGCTTTGGTTGGTGAGGGGCAGCAAAAGGACATGTCGGACTGTGATGTTAAGCAGTATGGAGAGCACTTGAGACTAAAAAGTTAATGGTGATGAGCATTGCTTCAGGCACATTACAAACATCAATAAAAGTGAGATTTTTGTACCCGTTACTTTAAAGGTGCACTTTGTAACTTTTCTGGTGGAGGGTCCCCCTCCTGTTTGTCTCCTTAGAGAAGATGGTACTACTTTGAATCGATTATTTGACAGTATGAAAATAAACTTGGTTATCATAATGAAGACATGTTAATGGTCAGATCTATGGAGAAGCAAGCCTGCACGTAGTGAGAATTCATGTGTTTCAATGCATTACTGAGCTTTTAAATAAACTGTAATTGAATAAATACAAGGCAGATGTGTTTAAGGCCCTACTGTGGAACATTCCATGCAAAGAAATAACATCTCCTTGGAGACAAGCAAGTAGCAGACCCTCCAATGAATACTGAAATACATGCATTCTTACTGTGAGTGAGATCACCTCTCCATAGATCTTGCCCATAACTTAACTTCGCGTCGCATGCTTATTTTTATGGAAATGGCCACATTCCAGGTAAAGCAATAACATCTCCATGGAGACAAGCATTGAGAGCATCCTCCATCTGAAAAGTTACACAGTGCACCAATTGCAGTAATGTTTTCAAAATTTTCTATAAAAGCAATTATATTGTATAAAACTGATACAGCTTTAATTTATCAGAGCAGACAAAGTTTGCACTATAGTTAGGTCAGAATTGCAGATTTAGTTTTCAACATAGTGCTGCCTAAATTGTCTGACAATATGGCATTGCAACGTTGCAACAAATAAAGGTGAAATAAATAAGAGAGCTGCAGTACATTACTACCTATTTTTATAAGTGGTCTATAGAAAAATCACTGTAATCCCACTGGGCCTTGGTCACCAATTCACCTTAGCACCATAAAGCAAGATGAAAACTTACTCCAAATGGGTTAGAATTAGCTTTGAGAATATTGGATTCTCAATAACCCTTGATAAGAAATAATCCACTGAGTAATGTGGTTAACTTTGGCCTATGTGCTGCTCTATAGCCCCTAAAAGATGTATCCTCTTTTACTTCCTCCTTCACTCTGCGCCACAAAATGCCTCTCATTTTCTGTGGTGAAAGAAAAGTTATTACAGAAAATGTCAGCAGAGGTTTTCTATCGCGGAAATGCTCTGTTTGCCAGAGAGCTGATTTGAATAAACTGGATAACTTAAAAAGAGTATTAGTCTTGCTGGAATGATTGCTGGCTACATGCACAAGTCTCCTCTTGACACATGAATTGGTAGTATTAGGAGCGAAGTGCGGTGAGTACAAATCACTTCAGCTCTGCCAAGATTGGAAAAAGTTCTTATTTTTTCCTATTTGTATTGTATGTTCCTTCTCTTTTGTACAACTAGAAAAAGTAGGACCATTTTTAATTAATCTCCTGACACACATATAACACTGGGCTGCTATCTGAACACTGGGAGGAAAACTCACTCGGAATGAAAGTCTTTTGCCGTTTTGTAATTATTGAACAATATTAAAATAGTTTTTAAATATAGTAATAATTATGTATTACAAAATCCCAGCACTTCTAACAGATAGTGTGTTATTTTGTAATACTAATCTTGCTGTCTAAATGTGTATAATGTATTTACTGTATTATCCAAACTCTGTAATGAAACAATTCTTTTACTTAGTCAAATTAGTTTGAAATAACATTTTAATTGCATTGTTGCTGGCTTTTGAGTTTGAAAATAACTCTTCAGACTTATGTAGTGCAGATAATTCAGAAAAACAGTTCTTTATCTCCATGTTTCTTTGACTACAAAAAATGAAATTGTATATTTTCCTTTGACAGGGTCTATTTGCGCATATGGGGTTGTATGCGCTGAGATAAGAACCACATTCTCAGACATCTCTGTTTTTTATTTGTCTATAAGGTCCTATAGCTTTTGTTGCTTTCAAGGTAAACAAACTTTAGCAGAGAACACACACACACACATTGTTATTTAATATAATCAGAAAAACTTGTGTATAATGTAAACTTAGAGCCTACTGGACTCCACTTTCACTAAACTTTTGTGAACTTTTATGACCAATGTGCGTGTTTTATTTAGAGAGAGATACTTTATTTATCCATTATTTCCTCCACTGGTTTAATACAAATTACACATAGGCTCTAACTTCTTCCTTTTAGGGGTTGGGTGTAGTAGTTGGTAGCTCTTATAGCCCCAGGCCTGCACTTCTCTGACTTGTTTTGTGTTTGTTTTAATTTCTTTTGCTGTCCCTCCTGATTTCTGCTGTGAGAGCCTGTATTTTCTACACCAGGCCAACCCTGCTTCACCTGTAGCCGCCTCCCATATTTAAGAAGATCCCCAACACCTTTTCGCCTTTCCCAAAACCTTTCGCCTTTGTGGCCAGTGTGCCAATTAGTGTCTGTCTCTCTTTTGTGTTAGTCAATTTGTGTAATTCAAGTGTTTACTGACTTACTGAGACACTTGTTTACTGTTTATTTGTGCTTTATGTGTCTCTCGTTATAATTTGTCACTCGATTCTGTTTGTGGGCCTACGTGACTCGTTTGTATTGAGACACTTGTAGCTTTTATGGTTTTGTAGTTCACTTGGTTATTTTCTGTACAGTTGATGCTTTGTTTAAATTATTTTTAACCATTTATGTACATATTTTAGAATGTCTTGTTAATTTAACCTTTTCTGTTCCTGTTTATTAAATTATTACTTTATTTATACCATTTTACAACTTGGTTTTTGTTACCTCCCTGACCCTGGTACATATCATAGTTTTCAAGTCGAAGTTTGTGGTTTAAAAAAAAAAGTACCGGAAGTAGTGCTGAGTTTTAAAACGGAATACCTCTACCTATTTCATCAACACAGAAAATTCCGTCCAAAATGTAAGGACAAATGTACAAAGAAAGCATTTTTCTATGTACGTAATATTAAACAACCAAATAAAAGATAAGACAATAGGCAAGATTTTTTAATAAAATAGGGCCAGGCACGTTAATGCATTAATTTTGCGTTAAATAATTAATTCGTCATTGCCGACAATTATTTTTCTCCCCTTAACACAGTTTTTATTATTTATTTTTTCACTGTAAACTTCTGTTGCTCGCTGGCTTTTATTTTGAAAAAGTCCATCATGAGCGAGCCTAGAATTTTGCTTACTGCTGCGGTGCTCACAGAAAACAGTCAGGAAAGAAAAAAGAGAAAGAAAGCAGGATAAACAAACATGGAGAAGGGTAAGGAACTTTTATATGGCCATTTTCATTTTGAAGTTCTTCCAGACGGCGCAGTCGACACAGACAAAGTCATTTGTAACTAATGCAAAGCTCAATTGTCTTATCACTGAAGTTTCACAAGTCTGAAATATCACCTAATAATAATAATAATAATAATATCTTATATGCCTTAGCAACTGACTTTGTTCTGAAAGTGTTTTCTGGTTATGTGTACTGTTACTGTTACTGTTTTTGACTAAGATTCTCATTTTCATATCAAACAGGATAACATTAATGCCATTTTTTTAAGTTGAGATTTACACTGAATACTTTATTTTACTGCTGCTGATCGCATGCACTTTGCTTTTGAATTCAATTCATTAAGTGAAATTCTTGGAATTGGCAAACTTCACTGACATTGGTTCTTTTTATGAGTAAGATTCTCCAAAAAGAAGTATAAACATGGACTTTACAGACTGGTGCCCTGCTACAGTATAATGAAATGTTGCTTGCACAATAATTGTATGGCACTTTCGTTTACATTTCCAATAAAAGTGGGCTATACGCTGCTTTTGAATTCATTAACTGTTTTTAGCATATAACATGCGATTAATCATGATTAATCACAGGAACTCATGCGATTAATGCGATTAAGATTGTTTTTATTTTTGCCCAGCCCTAAAATAAAGATAATTTTGCTAAACATACTCTAGTGAAATGAGTGGTCTAATCGTATGTGCTTTTGGTTGAGTAGTTATGGGAGACAGTAGCTTAGCTGGTAGAGCATTTCTCCACTGATACAAAGGTTGGCGATTCAAATCCCGCTCTCAACATAAAATATCACTGATGGAGCGGTCATATCTACAGACTGGTGGTGCAGTTCCAGCTCCCACAGATGAACGCTGTTGTTTTGTCCTCGGGCAAGACAGTTAACCCACCTCACCCCTGTAGTGTCTGTGTACACTGGTGTGTGAATGTGGGTGTGAATGGGTGAGTGGTTTCTTGATGTAAAGTGTTTTTGAGTGCCATGAAGGTGGAAAAGCGTTATATAAAAATGTGACCAAATGTGACAACATGTTCAGCTTGAACGGAATCCTTTCTTCTTGCAAAACATGAATAGCGAAATTTAGGAGAAATGAACTGTTGGCGTGTTGTGTAGAATTATATTTACCCGAATAGATGTGTGTATTTAGATAAGAGCTCTATTCCCAGAGCCTTCCATTGCAACAGTCCCAGTCGTTTTGGTCTTTTCAGGAGTAAACATCAGATAGAGCAGGCACACACATTGAGAGGTCTGGTTAAATCCACTGATGTTCCTCTATCTGTCCACTCTTCTAATCAGTGCTGGCACATGGCTCTCTGCGGGGCTTCAGGTCAGAGCAAAGACACACGCAGCCCCGGCCCTGTTACCCCCTCATTCATAAAGCTGTCTTCTGCTGTCTACACTGGCACCAGCCCACCAGCCGCGCTCCCTCCCTGTCAGCTCCAGGAGAATTAATTGTGCACTGGGGCTGCACAATATAGAAAGATATTGTGATGTGGCTGTTCAATACTGTTATTTCAACATTACTGTGAGATTTGAATATACTTTTTGGCAGCCATTTGAGTTGTATTATAACTAAAAGTACATTCAGTACTAGTGAATGTTTGTGTCATTGCAATATAGGCCTATTCAGTTTGCTACAACCCTTTCTGTTTCATATGTGGCTAATGAAATAATGAAAAGACAGTGAAAGAATACGATGCGAAGCATGGCATAGTTCAAAATTGTTGAGATGCTCTTTAGAGAGGGCATCTTTTTAACTTGAAAATATTTCAGTAGGTGTCTGTCTCAAAAAATGTGTATAGAAGATCAGACAAGACCAAAACTAAGACTGTCTGTTTAGAAAAGTTTAAAAGCGTTTATTGCATCTATTAAGGATACAAACATATGCACCAACATAGCCTTCATCTGGGAGCAAGGACAAATACAGGTGTTTGCAATATTATGAAAAGAAATATATACACAATATACAAAGTTTAGGCAGTAAATGTCTTTGTTGTCTGTTTCCATACACATTTTTAAGATTTTACCCTAGTACAGACTAGAGGTCTGCACAGGACTGAATTTTCACCCACCCGCACCCGCACCGTGCAGTCCTGCTCCCGCCCACATCTGCAATATTTTGTCCTACTCTTTCAAACACAAAGAACAGAAAGGAATTAATTAAAATGTGTGCTAGATTATCCGCAAATTTAGGCTGCTTAACATATTTTTATTAATGCCAAAAAAAATCCAGCACAAATTATGCATGGTAGGCATACATTCATCAATTGTATATTTTACTTTACACTCATATTTAGTTTGCGGGACTGCAGTTTATCATCCCACCCGCCCGCTCCCGCATTGTGCAGTCCCGCTCCCGCCCACGCCCACAATGAGCTTTCAAAATGTGTCTCACGCAGCACTGTTTTGCGTCGGGTCCCGCGGGTGCAGGGCTCTGGTACAGACAACAACTTAAATATTTGTGGGAATGGAGCCACCAGCTTCCTTAACCTACTAAATACAACCACTGTTCTGGTGATATAATAAAGATTTATTTATTTATTATTTCCTCTAGTTTCCCCATGCAACCCAACCAAAAAAATAAAAACAGACCTATCTTCATCATACAGTCTTTGCTTCAGTCCTACCACTTTCCCAGTCCAAGCCTTCAATGTTTAAATCACCAAATATGAAGACAGTTTCAAACACTCGGCTGCCCAAATGTAAAATACTACTGTTTTACTGCAGACAAATACTTTAAAATGACATGTCTATTTTTTCGCTGATCCATTTAACGGTGAACACCAAATGGATTAATACAGCTATGAGAACTTTCTATCTTTGTATAGTAGGAAACTGCCGCGGATTTTTTATGGGAAATAAAATCCTGTAGAGAGGAAAAGCAAACATGGATTTAATCTTTAGCCGAGCAGCAGCATGATTACAATAATAATGTTTCCTGTATTATCTGCTGACTGCTCATTTGTCATACAGACGAACAGTGTGGCAGCCATTTTGCAGGTTAGCGATTTTTTTTATTTTCAATTTTGCATAGAAAGCTGTAGCATATAGTCAGAGGAGGAAGTATTAGTAGTATTCATGTGAAAGTATTGTTAAAGGAAAAAGAAAATTATATTAAATTTTACCAAGGTCAGTGAGAATTGCAAAGTCTAACTGCTGTGCATTAATACGTAATAACTTACAAGTAGTCCGGCAACAGCCAAATCACTGTTCTATATCACTGCTCTGCTGCCATCACATATACACAACACATAGCAACTGGTAAACAAATGCTCTACTGCTGTGTGAAGAATATAGTCCCTGGCATCATTAAAAACTCTGAAATAGCTCATATTTTGGACATTTACCGACAGGGAACAGGCTTTTCACATTTACAAGTGAGACATTTCAGTTTGTAGCCGTGGTATAAGCACATTATACAACTTGGAGCTGTGCGCACTTCTCCTTGTTGTTTAATGATTACGTATCACTGCCACTGCTCTGCTGCCATCGCCATAACATCACCATAGCAACGGGTAAACAAATGCTCAATTGCAGTGAGTAGAATGTAGGGACTAGTTTCTTTCAAAACACTAACAGAACTGATATTTAGACGAGTACAGACAGTGAACAGATTTTGTTTTTCAGTTTGTAGCCATGTTATAAGCACATTAAACAACCCGCTTACTTTTACTATTTTACATAGTACAAAAATGACATTAAAGGTGCTCTGTGGAACTTTATGGTGAATGTTCCGTCACTCTTGCCTTGCTTCAGATATTTCAGAGTATGGCATTAAAGCTGTCTATCTCTCATCCATTCTATTACAAGTATTACAAGTGTTATTAGTACTAAAAAAAAATTTTAAATCACTTCAAATCAGGCATTGTTACTGTGAGTGAGCACTCCTTTCCACAGATCAGACCTATAACTTGGCCTAGTGGTGTCTCTAATGTTGTAGTGTTGAACCTTCAAAATGAATAACATCTACAGAGTCAAGCAGGTCGTACACTTCACTAAAAAAACTTATCCCACCTTTAAATGTATCTTGTAGCACTAAGTCGGACTCATTACAAGCTAATTAAACCCGTATCCATTTTTCAACATTTGTAGTCCATTTGGCAAACAGGAAGTGACCTTGTTCTGTCGGAGTCCAAAACATGACAAAACACCTGCCTCTACTTTTCAAACTGGTGTTGCGCTCATTATGGTCCCCCCATCAACAATCTGGTGCAGCTTCCTCTAATGTCCCTCCATCACAAAGCTGCCAACATACCAACAAACCATGATTTAATGACCCGCGACTTCACATCTGCTCCTGTTGCACTATGGCAGGGACATTTACTAAAGATGAAGCCCACTCGTCTCTTTATTTTCCATTGTAGCTGATTGAGACAAAAAGCCTTGATGTTGACCAGCAGTAGGTTATTATTATCATCATATTTTGCTAAATGTCATTTATTTTTATTCAATGAGAAGTTGAGCAGGAATCAAAATAAGCTGTACAAGCATGATGTGTGATGTTTTATTATGTGAAAATCTGTTGTTCATCTGGCAATACTCTCACTTGATCCAAGGTTATGTCATGGGGAAAGTAGGCTAAGCTGATGGAAGGAAGACTGTGCACCACTGGCCCCTCAGACCACCAACAGTCATGCACCCATCACACTAGGCAATGTGGGTGGTGTCTTGCCTAATGGCACAACAACATTTTTTGCCACTGGCACCTCCTGATATTCCCAGCGGCCTCCAATCCAAGTACTAACCAATCCCAAAGTAGAAGACTATAATTAGGGTCTTAAAAGTCTTAAAAAGGTCTTAAATTTCATGTTCCTAAATTAAGGCCTTAAAAAGTATTAAATAATGTTCTCCAAGTCTTATTTTTTTCACAAAGGTCTTAAATTTAGCCTATATTTTTGTATACTCAACTGAGCTGCAGTGCAATGTTAAATGGAGGGAGGAAAAAAAAAATCAACAACGTGAAATCATATAAGGTGAATGAACGTGTAATTTGGAGTATGCGCAAAAAATACTTTGGTTTCTGACGCCGGCAGCAATGAGTGAACAATCAGTACAGTGGAGGAAGACGCTGGATGGATCATGGGGAATTGTGGGTTTAGATTCTAGATATAGTAGTTGGTTGGTCATTATTAAAATTGGATCTGGTGTTTTTTGCCTGCATAATGGGTAATGTTGGTCTTCATTTTCATTTAAAAAGGTCTTAATGTCTCAAATTTGGGGTAGTCAAACCTGGGGATACACTGATAATATAGTAATACTCAAGTAGAAGTAAAAACAAAACAAAAAACACACCATAACTACTATAAACACTACTATGACTACTACTCCTACTGCTACTACCTCTACTACTGCATACTACTGTATGTAAAACAATATTTCTGAAATGATGTGACCAAATGGACAAACTGACTCCCAAATGAAAATGACATTGAGCTATATTGTGCCCACCAAGAAAAAGGAAAAGAGCGCATATATTATACATTGGCCCATTAAGGCATATTAAACATATATTAAAGATTTCACACGTGAATAGGTATCGTGTCAATGATTGATGCTCCTCGTACCGCAAATGGAGCACTGTCTTAGTAAGAGCAATGATGATTGGCTGCTGCATAATGGGTTTTCATAAGGCAATGACTAATGTCTTGAGCAGTCATAAGAAAGTTTTAGCCACTTGTGTAAGCACTGGTGAATTTGCACAGGTTTTTTCTCCCTCATGGCCAACTTTGAGTGTGCGTGCCCCGGCATTAATGAAGTTGGTAATGACAGTCTATACAGTGGCAGGCAGACAGAGAAGAATTAGTCTCATTTATTGATGTTAAAAGGCTTTGGACAATTTAATAGATTGGAATGGAAATAGATGGTGAAATGAAGCTAGAACCGCATATATTACATTGTGTTATTAAAACCAGAATGTACCTTTTCAAAGCATCATGGCTGACCATAATGGACACTACACCCAAATAATCTGTAGTTAGAAGCCTTTAGTCACAATATTTCAAACTTTATTTGGTAAAAAAAAAAATGTAATAATGTACAACAAAAATAATAATTTGATTAGCTGAATAATGGAAGAATCATTAGTTGTAGCCGTATTGTTAAACATAGCAAGTACCACCAGAACTAATGTTTATCTTTCACTAGATCTAAACCAGATCTATAACAGGACTTTATTAGGTATAAACAAACTTAAAATAGGACATGCCTGCATCATTTCATAAAATGTTGCACATATTTGAACTGTGGAAAAACCAAGTACCACCTGAAGGAACTTACGTACCACTACCACAGTTTGAGAAACACTGGCCTATCTCATCAAATGTGGACGGCAACATGGTAAACCCAGGGCATTAACTGAACAAAACTGGTTCAAAACTGATTCATATAAAGTCTGGGCAAATGGAGTTTAAAATGCAGACAACTGTGCAGTACATTCAAACACATTTCAAACCTGGACTCCTCGAAAATGGAAAAATTGCATGTAGTTACTGCCATCTTTCTTCAATGAACATATTTTTATTTGAGAACTTTTCCTGTTGTTTGAACATGTGATGACTGCCTTAATTAGAAAGAAAACTGTCAGAACTGAGACTTTGAAATAACACATCATTAATGAGTTTTTAATGCGATATTTACTCTGAAACAGAAGATGAGAAAAATGACACCGCCGTATGTCACCTGCCGTTGTGTATCACAGGGGTTTGGATAAAGATAAAGATAAAGATAGTGAAGGTGAGATTGAAAGGGGAAATGGTTCGACTCTGAAGAAGACACACCTCTATCACAAGAGAAATTAAAATTATATCACTCAACTTAGGTGAAACTTATAGTGGGAAGTATAAAGTTTAATCAACAGTACACAAATTATACATACCCAGCTTGGTCCAATTGCCATTTAAACTATACTACAACCTAGCTTTAAAGCTACACCATGTAACTTTTTGTGTTAAAGTTTTTAACTCTGACTCTTATTTGGCCAGATGGAGGGCCTCTTGCTGCTTGTTTTTATGAAAATGTTGTTCAACTTCATCTTTCATCTTTGGCTATTATATTATTATACAGTATGGAATAAAATTCACATATCTCCATGAACAATGTTCCAAAGTATGGTTTTAACATTCAGTGTCCATGGACTCATGCAGGTGACGTGCCACCTCCAAAAAGTTAGAGTTGCTTTAATACTAACAAAATGGAACAAACTACTCACTTTTTGCTTAAAAGTACAAAAATATAAATGAATAATCCAGTTGGGTAGGCCAGGTTTATGTTTCATCCCCATTACAGTTATTCTTACAACATTTAAGATCATTCCTTGCATGGTGCTATATTTAAAGTTTGTGTCCCTGCCACAGAACTCAATCAAAAACTCCTCAGAACCACCTGCCTAGCACCAGTGGCAATAACAATAATTAAACCCAAACATCAAAACCAAGTTAGTTGAGTTTAGTGTGGCCAGGCCCCGTCTCTTGGCCATGACCGTGAATGCTAATTGCTATGCTAATGTGCCCATGTATTTGAGTGGAGTGTGCTTGTTTGTCCTGGTAATGACCGCAGACAGTCAGTCATCCTTACCATCTGCCCGAGCTGGCTCCTGACCCATCTGCTGTAGCATGCACGCATGAATCATCTCGTTGATCCCGGCCCCAAACTCGACCTTTAACCTCTGTCTCTGCACCGCGGACTTCCTCTCTGCAGTTTCCACACAAATCCCCAGGGGGCGCACATATGTCAACATCTGTTCACACCTCAGTTCATCCAGTTCATTTTGTCCATATGAAAGGCCCCTAATAGACCAATGATACTGAGGTGAGATTATAACAGTGCCTTTGGTTCTAAATTCAGTGTAACTATTTTGTGTCCTTGTAACCTTCTGTACAAGTGTGTGTATTTATGTCGTTCATTTGCACGGACTCTACGTCAAAATTGGGATTAAAATTAGCCTAGACCCAAACTAAACCAGGAGAAAACCAGGACCAAACTTCAAGTCTACATCAAGAAGCATGTAATTTTTATTCTTTCAGTATTTAGTAGCCTTATTTTTATTCAGGTCATAAGTATTTGTGAGCTTTCTCAAATAGCTTTGAGGCTAAATGGAAGCAGTCCAGAATTACATATATTACCAGGTCTTTGCCATCTTCTTAACAACTTCCCCAAAGACTTCTCTATACTCACACACTCACGCAGAGTGTTTTGTTTCAGTTGAATGAGTTTGTTGTGAATCATCAGTGCAGGGTTTGTGTCATTAAATGCTGTTAACTGATTGTGGATGTTTTATTCTGACAGCAGTGGGCCTTTGACAGAGCCAGTGTCAGTGATTTCTTTGTTTGCTGTAATCATGTTGTATTGTGAGGACACCGCAGTAGTCAACAGATCCACAGATCTAATTAGTCACAACTAAAAAATATTATTAAATTTGTTCTAGCTACTTTGCTTTTTAATATACATGAAAAAGTACTTTGCTACTTTACTCAATTTCCTGCTACCACCTAATACTTTGGTGAGTTACTTTTACTTCTTTTTATTATTTTTATTTTTATTTTATTTTATTTTTTTATTTGAGACAGGGACAGCACACAATTTTTGCATTTTACCTTAACAGGAGAGATGCATTGTACATCAGGTTGTAGCATCAGTGCTAATTTCCACCTGTAGTCCCTGGACAGATTCATTGATTGATTGTATTTAACTTTTCTTTGCTGCTTCTCTTTTTTAGATGGATTAAACAAGGGATTCTAGGTCTAAAATCCTTTAAAGATGCATTGTGTAACTTTGCTGGTGGTGGATTGCTTTGTCTGGAATGTTTCACAGTATGGTGTTAAACCTTTGCATCTTCATGGAGACAAAACCAGACCAAGTTACAGGTCAGATCTGTGGAGAGGCAATCCCGCTCACAGCCAGTATGCCTGTTTTTCTAAGTTTTTTTGAGCTACAAAACCACCTGTTTTTGAATAAATCTAAGCTAGGGCTGTTTAATGTCATACTGTGGAACAGTCAAAGCAGAGCAATTACATCTCCATAGAAACAAGCAGGTGACTGACCCCCAAGAAAATCTTTAATTTATCTGCGTTTGGACCTGCTGAAGCATAAAAGGCTACAGTATAGTTTTCATCTAGAACATCAATAGTAGAGAACAAAATAGAGTAGGCTACTTCTTTCACAATTGTGACCACTTCAACCAAGAATACATACAAATAAACACATGACAAAATAGATGCCAACAAACAAAAAAATCCTTTGTTGTCGTAAAACTCCCCCACTTCAGCCTCGCTGAGTCCTTACTCATCTTGGCTATGAATAGATATTTACCATAGACATACTTCTATGCTCTGAGCATCTCTCATAGCTTATTGGAACAAGTACAAGTCATAAACCAGTTTACGAGAATAACATTTGCTTTATTACAAACTGAACTTTATCGTCATGCATAAACAAACTGGCTCAGAAGACAGCCATCCTATTCTGTGGAGCAGGTGGTCCCACATAACGATTATTTGGTCGAACTTGGATAATGAAATCTGAGGGATAAAACAAATTTGAATTGCTCAGAAGCATCAAGGCATCACTGGGTTTACTGGGGTTTAGTTTGGGAATGGCAGTTATGACTAAGAAAAACATTTGCTTGATAAACAGTTCAATATGGGAGTTATAACTGTGGAGCAGCACCAAGCCAAACTAGTTACATCTGTGGATCTGGCAGAAGCAAAAGCCTGGGGTTTACGCTCGGCATTCTCAGTTTTCCTGTCCAACTCTCTGGGCTCACTTTCAAGCCTTAATTTTTGGAGCTGTCCACCAGACCCTCTCCCCTGCCCCTCTTATCACTCTGTGGTTTGGCAATTTAGAGCAAATCTCTCAGAAACTGTCCTTCATTTTTAGACAAGTCAAAGGAGACTGATACTGATGGTTTAAGTGCCACCACCAACTGTTGACTTCTTTAAAAATGTTCCACCAAGACCAGGGGGGAGAATATTTAGATCTACATAGTGAAAGCATGTAAAAATGAAGAAAAAAATTAAAAAGATAGATTTCCTCACTGGATAAAAACCTAGAAAAGTATTTAAAGGTACACTACATAACAATTCCAGTGCAGGGTCCATTACCTGCTTATCACAGCTACATTACAGTTCAGATCTGTGGAGAGTCACCCCTATTCACTAAAGAAATTATTGTATTTTTAGCAGTAGAAACATACATAATGAATAAATGCTTATGAATATGTTTAATGTCATACCATGGAACATTCCAGGCAAAGCAATACATTGGCATGGAGACAGGAAGGTAGTGGACCTGTAACTTAAAGGTGTAACTTTCTTAGGCTGTGTTTATATGATGACGGTCTGAACAGAAGACACAAAAGTGGCGTTGCGTCTTCACTTTTTATTCTGCGTTTAGACAAGCTTTTTTGGGAGGAAATCTGCGTGCATTCGGTGATGCGAAAGTGTGTTGAATTTGATTTGGTATGCATGCCAGGCGACTAGGTGGTAATGTATGTGACGTAAACGCATACACAACGTGAGCAGATCTAACCAGAGTTTTGCGTCTTGGGCAGTGTAGACGGAAACGCTACGGCGGAGCATATTCAACTTTTCCACTCTGCCGGTTGTTTTCCGATTTTTTGCATTTTTAAGCCCCAAAACACTGTCACCATCTAAACGAAAAGCTCTTCTGATAAAATATTTTGCTGTTTTTACCCACAATCGTTCTCATGTAAACAGGCCCTTAGGTGGAGGGACTGCTCTTGTCTCTATAGAGATTAATTATTTAACCAGAATTCAATGCAATTTATTGTATTATGGTTGTTTTCATTTCTAAAATGATCTTGAACTCATACATTTTTCCTATGAGCGGGTCTGCCTCTCCACAGATCTGTCCCATAACTTGGCCTGAAGACGTCACTTGCTTGTTTCCATGGAGAAACTTTAAAACAATGACTGTTGAATATTCCTGGCAAACCAACAACGATTGTGCCAAACAGGTGACAACCAGGCTAAAAGTTCCGTTTAACTTTGAACTACATGACACCCTTTTCTTCAATTTATACTTGTTTGCTTCTCATTCTGAAATATCAAAGGTTGCCCAACTTATATTTGTAGTGGATAGCTGCTTGGTTTTAGCTGAAGTTTACAATAATGTACACAACATTTACAGCAGTATCAGACTTCATACACATTTCCTTTCCATTCTTTTTACTCTCCCTTCAATAAAGAAATAAACTTCAAAGACAGAAATCACAAAGCTCGCATCAGCTGTGTGTTGTTGGCTTGTATCCGCCTATTCCTCAGTGACCAGACGAGGCTCTGACTATGAGGAGGAGGGGCTCGGAGCTATCATTAGGGAACTGTTATCTCCTCATACCAGGATACCACACACACTCGTACTACGCCTCTGTTTGGTCACTTCACATGGACTTGGACTGCATTCCACAGCATTACTAGCTACAGAGACCACCGCCATTTGCATATGTGGGCTTATAGGCTGCACTTGAAAGCCCCCTTTGAAATTGACTTTAATGTACAAGAATGTGTGTATTAAAGATTTTTACATGCTTGGTTTGATGTTGTTAATATTGACAGAGCGCAGCTAATTTATGCTTTGTTCAATTATTAAAACGTGCAGTGAGTATTTTGAAGTTAGCTCGTAGTTCATGTTTGTTACTCTGACCTTTAGACTAATGATCTTGGTGTCACCTTTACATATCCTCATCCGTCCTGTGCCCTCCGCAAGAAATTGTTATATAGATATAGTTACTGTAAAGTAAGATAACAAAAACACGTTTCAAAAAGGAAAATCAATGTTTTCAAGTTATTGGTGAATATCTTCAATTTTAATTACATCTTAATCCCATTATTTAAAGATAAAACGTACAGTCAGTTTGAACATCTTCTGGGAGATCGAGCATCTAAAAACATACGGATAATACTAATAGTCTTTCTGTCTCTTTTTATGATTAGTTTGTTCAGTCATTTTAAAAAGCAACAAGTAGTACATAAGGAAATACTGTAGAAAACTAGATCACGCACAATGATCTGTATTAATATTTTAGCTGTACTTTAATGTGCAGTAACTTTGAACTGTTTCGTGGGCAATCAATATCCTTACCTTGAACTACGTTTTCTCATCATTTTGAAACGTGCTTTGAAAGTATTGATATACACCAGGCTTTTAATTGCTGCTGTGTTCAATAATTTAACCAGTTATTTTAGATATGTACAGATTTAGAATTCGCTATAAAGTATAGTATAAACTGTGTGCCTGTTGCTCTGACCTTTAAGAGAAATAATATTGATATCACATCTCTCTCCACCTCCAGATCTCCTTTTGCCCTGCACTTGCCCCGAGCCCCTCTGCATCCCCCAGCGCTAACTGCCCTCTTCGAGACATGGCACTTCTCTCTCTCTCTTTCTTTTTCGCTTTCTCTATCTCTCTCCTTCACCACTCTTTCAATATTCGGTTCAACGATTTGGCCTTTTCTCCTCCTTTCTCACCAGGCTCTCCATCATTCCTGAGTGATGGTGGAGACTCGGTGAGGGGACGGAGGAGACAGCGACAGAGCCATAGTCTGATAATTCATCTGCAGCTGTTTAGCATTCACTCACTTTGTCTTCATTAGGGCCCGACGGTCGCGCTTCATTCAAAAGTCATTAGAAAAGTTGTCCGCAAAAAGACACTACATTTTCTAGCCCTGTCCTCTTAGAAAGTGAGAAAGATTGATTTCCAGATATCTTCTTATTATTCAATGGAGATGGAATATAATGAACCTGAGTACTTTTTGTGTCACTTCCAAGTCTGGATTAATAGAGAAAGTACACAAAAATCTATGCTAGAAATCCCAAGAATTTGTTGTGTTGTGGTATTATATCGGAAGATTTTGAAGTGTATTTTAGTTGTATTTTCAGTTTTGTGTCAATTTTTTTCCCAGTCTTTTTCAGAATACAGTACAGTATAATTAGTAGTAATGCAGGAACAAATAAACCTGTCAAAAAAAAATAGGAAGTGAGCATGCACTTGCTTCTGACTCCATCAACTCTGCCTCCAATTGACTTTCTTTTTTCAAATTTACCTTTTATTGAAAAAGCAGATTATACATTGCATTAGTGTAGAATAAAATCACACGTTCCTGCTTTTGCATTTTTAAAAACATATAAAAACTCAGGGGACCAGGGAACCTCTTTCACAAAATTAACAAAACACTGCAAATATGAAGTAGTTTTATATGAAGTCTGATCTCACCGGCTTTACATACTCCTTCCATTTAGACCACATCTTGTAAAATAAATCTAGTTGCACTTTCAATAAAAATGAAACCTTCAGACTATCAGTCCAGTTCTCAATTGTTGGTCACTCAGGTTTAAGCCACTTCCTTGTTATTGCCTTTTTACATGCTGCCAAGAGAATATAGAGTAATCTCTTGTTTGTGTTGTTAAAGCCGTCTAATACTAACTTACCAAGATACAAGGCTTCAAATGACAGGGGGAAAACAAATGAAAAAACATTTTGTAGATGTTGATGAATCTCTGACCAGTGTTCTTTCCAATGGACTTTCTATTGAAAATTCATTGCCCCTCTCTCTGTAACTGCTGCTGTCAGGCTCGTAATGTTTTGTTTATGTCTTAAAATGTTCCTATTAACCTGCTCTACTTGAACCTGCATGGTGTTTTTATTTTGCTATTTTCTCTGTAAATCAACTTATGAACATTAATAACCGATAAATCAGGTTATTTCCCCAAGGTCCCTTCGACTAGAGTTAGGAACAGGTTTGATTGACAGCGTTGCTAAGCGCCCGTTCCCTGTTAAACCATCGGTGTGGGTGGGAAGAGCCATTACCTTTGACACTCTCATTCCTGATTGGCTCTTTGGATACTATGAATTCCAAATACGGAACTCTCATTTATTGACAATGAGTAGGTGTAGTAATTATTTGTAGCAAGCCTTGGTAAAAAGTAGTTATATGAAATGTTACTAGTAATGTTAAAATTTACAATGTGCTTACTTTTTGTTGGCAGTACTTTTTTTTTGTTCACTGATTTGAGTACAATAAGTAAATTATTATTAATTTTGAACCATGACAGATGTGATTCATTCATTTTTATCAAGCCACACACTGGAGATGATCTCATTTTATCCAGATGGGATAGTGGGTCTTTCAAATCAAATAATAAAGTCTGCCTGGTCATTTATAACAGTATACAACCCAAATGTAATCTCTCTCATCATTGATTGTACTGTTTGCTTGTTTGCTTTGTGATAACAGGATCTATTTGTCATTGTTTTTGCAGCTGACTACTGGAATGCAGCGTCGTTCACCACTCCATCATCCTACCTGCACTTTGCCACTTTCCAAGGCGAGACCAGCGCAGACATCTCCTTCTATTTCAAGACCAGCGCCCCCTATGGAGTGTTTCTGGAAAACCTGGGCAATACAGACTTCATCCGACTGGAACTCAAATGTAAGAGCCATCAGGTTTCATTATCTCATTTGCATGTAAAATAAATGAATAAATATAAAAAGCAATTACTCTGGGAAAAGAGGTGGATTGCACCTTGAATGAGTCCTGTGACAAAAGCTTTATGTTGATATTAAATGATTTGAACATGTTCCATGGACATCTCCTTCAGATCTGATTAAAGGCTTCTGTCTTTTTATGGTAGGATCTTTGAGTGGATTATTTATCCAAAGATTACTTGTTATGTTGTATAAATTACATTAACTTCAAATTATAAATCAGATGTTCAGACAATGACTCTTCCTTGGATAGTAGTTTACCTTTTTTTAGTAGTTTATTTATTAATTTATTATTTTATTTATATTATTTTTTACACCAGAAAACAAAGTATTCCAAGTTTTAATCACTGTTCATTTTACTAAACAAAACTCTTGAAACTTTTAGAGCCATAGAGTGAAACATACCAGAGGTTAGCTGGTTTAAACATAGCCAGAGCCCATACTGTAGTTGTGTCCCTGGGCAAGACACCCACTCTAGTCCATCTATATGTCTCCTCATGACAGAAAGGGCATACAATGTTCAACTTCTTTACTGAACAACCCTGAAGGGATAAATGATTAAATTAAATATAGATTGAGCTTGCCAACAAAAGTACATCCAGATATTTTAGCTAAATTAATAATTCCTTCTAATCAGTCAATACATATAAATATTCACATTTTTTGTAATTTTATAAAGCTCAATGCAAGTCTGTCTGAACTGGTGTCTCTTATGGAGCACTGCGGATGAAGCTCAAATATACCTGTAAAATGTTTGCATAAGGACATAAGCCCATTTCTCACTCTTGTATGAGGTGTGCTAAATGCTAATAGTATTTGTAGTTCAAATACACACTCCAGACACAGCGTTTACCTTGGTGATTATGGTGCAGTACTTCAGGTGATTGCAGCAAAGAGAGCAATCATTTATTTAGGGTAATTGGTGTATGTTTAATAATTACGTTCATTATGACCCCAACTTTACCAAATCGACATTTTAATAAATGACAAAATGCAGTCAGGTACTCATTCAGTAGTGTGGGAAATACAGATTTGTGACAATATATGTAAACCTGTAAATAGAGTTTCAAATTATGAAAAATAAACTGATTATAAAATATAAAAAATGCTGATTGCTGTTAAAGTTTTTTGTTTTTTTATTGTTGTCAAACTGAGCAATCATTTATTTAACTTAATTGGTGTTTGGTGTTTGTACAATCATTATTTTCATTATCACCCCATGTTTACTAAATTGACTTGTAATCCTTATTCCAAATATTATAAATAGTTGATAAACTGTTAAAGGTCCCATATAACACAAAAATGACTCTTGAGAGCTTTAAGCCACAACTCCGTGTTTGTAATGAGGAAACATTATAACACAGATATAATATGGTCCCTTTAAATCTGTTTTGCTGCAACTGCTCTTCTCAGTCGGCTTTGTGTCTCAGTCAAAGGTCTCAGTGCAGTTTAAGAGGAGGACTGGTGAGGTAGGGTCAGCTGATCTTGTGTCAGGGCAGTTTGAGGAGAGGAAGAGCCAAAAGTTTTTCCCCTCTGGGTCCGGCCACATCACAGCAGTGTTCAGAGGAGCCAAGTGAATACAAAAGGAAAGGTTTCTTACTCCACTCTGGTGTTTCAGTTGGTGATGAAATGGTATTTTTTGGAGTATTTGCTTTGGAAGTTATTTGCTGCCACATATGGTGTAAAAAGCCTGTAGCATCTCAGTGTCCATGGTTAACTCCTTAGCTAGCTTCTTGCACAGTCTCCATGAATACGGGAAAAACAAACAGTTCATTTTACATAAACCAGCAGTCCCTTGTGTTCATTCACTCAAAATATTTCCTCTAAAGCTCTTCCGCCACATATGGAGTAAAAAGTCTGTGGCATCTCAAATGCCCATAGTCTCCATGAATACAGGAAAAATAATTGGCTCATTTCACAAGCTCCAAAAGTCCCTTACTTCTGTCCTTTGAAATGCACATGCTGCACTTCTTAGTAGTTAAAATCCCTTCATATTATGTTAAAACCTGAGCTCAAAAAGTTTCAACAGCTGCTCAGTGTGCGAACCAGGTAACCACCGAAATCAGCCAATCGCTCCGTTGCCATGGGTAAAGCAGATCCGATGCAACTCATTATTATTTCAGTTAAAGCAACAACATTCAACTTTTATGAGTGAAAATGACCCAAAATGCAGTTAGCCATATCCGCTGAACAGTTCATTTATTGTGAAAACCTCCTCATCCCAGTCCACTGTTGCACTTGTTGTGAGTTCATTTACTCCACAGCCCTGCCTCTACTTATCTACATTGCAGGGATATTGTGCCACCCTCTAATCTCTTTAGAGACAGATAATTTCTAATCTACTTTGGTTGCTTTTCTAAACTGGGCTCTTTAGATTGTGCTATAATGTGGTTTAGTGTGATTGGTCTTTGGGAGGGAGCGTTATTGCCAGACAAGCCTGAGATGAGACTGCAAGGAAACGTAAACAAACCTTAATTATGTATCTATATGGCATGGGAAGACAGCTAAAGTGATTTTAATGTGATGGTGAAATCTATATGAGTATATAAACAGACACTGCACAGCAAAAGTTAAAACATAAATTTACACATGTATTTGTAGTAGACTTCATATCATAATTAAATGTTTAAGTATGGTATCTGTTGCTGTTGGCACTGTTCCTGCATCTACATTTGTCTGTTTTATGCAATCTCTTCTTGTCCACAATCGAACTGAAAGGGCCTATATTACGCTTTTTTCTGTCCTAGGTTATAATGTTTTCCTCATCAAAAGCATACCTGGAGTTGTGTTTTGTTTCATTCACACATGTTTAACACACAAATCCTGTATATTTAGACTGAGTTCTTCTCTCAAACGGAAAACACTCTGTTCCACCTTCTGTGTTTTTAAACTTCATGCACCTTCACTAGAATCATTTGGACAATATCAGACCTGCAATTGCAAATCTCTGCTGAACAAAATTTAGAAGTTAGCTGTTAAATTGAAAACTATTGCTACATGACATCACAAGGTTGGACAGAGCATTTTGAGCTTTGGAGACGTAGACAGTTTAATAATGCAGGGTTACTCAAACATCTGTGACTGAAAAAAAAAAAAACACAACTCCGGGCATTTTTTGAGGAAGTAACAACATTTTAACATGGTTTAAAGTTCACAAGAATCAATTTTGTGTAATTTTGTGTAATATATGACCTTTAAAATGCCCCCTTTTACCTGTGTACATGCATTTGTTTTTATATCCCGCCTGCCAAATCTAACCTTACCATAGTTCTGTCTATTAACTTCTCCTTTGCATTCAGCAACATGTCCAAAGTATTTCCAAAACTGTCTCTCTGATTTCCTCACAACTTTACAAAATGATTTGTTAATAAAACAAAGCAACATCATTAATTCCAGTTAATTTAATTCTGCAATATTTATTTTGATTTATGACAAAAACGGGTTATTTATGTGACAGTGTTTTTCAATTCTATAAGCTGCTGTCACAAGTATGATTTGAGACTCCTGACAAGCCTAAACTAACCATCTGTTCATCAAAATAGTCACGGTTCATTTAGTTGATTGACAGTGTAATTTTTCAATTAATTAGATGCAGTCTTATTCTCAAACACTTGAATTTACAAGTGCATATTAACAACTTGTAGACTTGTCACTATAACCCACTTTTATAGATTACAACAGAAAATACCATGATCAACTACAATATTACTGCTTCTTTATGCTACTGATGCAATAACTACTAATACTACAAAAATAAGTGGAAAGAAATGGTAAATATAACTATACAAATCTCAAAATATTGTTTTTTTTCTATCTCATATGAACAGTGAGTTGTTATAGTACTTATTGTGACCGGACCAACAACTTGAATTCATGATTTTGTAAAATTAGGACTGTTATCAAAACGATTAAAGGTGCACTATATGTAACTTTTTTGTTTCTGTGGACATGTCATTGCTCTGGAATGTTCCATAGTATGCTTTCAAACAGCTCTACTTCACATTTATTCAATTTCAGGTGGTTTTATTGCTCAAAAATACCTAGAAAAACAGGAATTCTGAATCTGAGCAGGGTTACCTCTCCACAGATCTGACCTGTAACTTGGTCTGGTTTGGTCTCCATGAATATAGAAACATTCCAAATAAACCAGTAACATCTCCTTGAAGAACAACATTTGACAGACCCTCCACCAGAAAAGTTATGCAATGCACCTTTAACTAATTAATTAAAAATGAAATATTGCATCCTAAAAAGTCCTCAAAATGTTACATATAACTTGAAACTAAAATACCTGAATACCAGAACATACAGAAAAGGAAGTTGGAAGTGGTAAAATAACTAATTTTAGGAGGAGGTGTGCCAGCAGTGAAATTGGCAGCCATTTTGGATCCAGTTTCTTATTGGGTCCCTTTTCACAGCTGCATGATTGACATGTCATTCAGCGCGCCCCATGTGATCATGCTCCAGCGGTCCGGTCCAGGCGCTCTCTGATGAAGAATGTTAAAATCTCACGCCTCAATTTAAAGACTGAGGGCCTTTGTGAGATGGTCCCTGGTGCTTTGGGGCTGTCAAGAGTAATTGCGTTTCATTTGGATTGAAAAGGATTTGAGCATTCGGTGTCAAAGGGCCCTCGCTGACCATTTCCTGCTGCGACAGAACCAGTAAATAGACACAAAATCGACAGATGATTTTGGAGCCAAATTGGTTTCTGAAGACATTGCTTTAAGGACACAAGCTGGCCTGCAAACAGCTTAAAAAGTCCAATCTCTACAAAGTTTTAGCCTTGATACTATAGTTCTATATATGAGGGCTGAGCGGTATCCAAATTTTGATACTGTTAAACCTTCTCAGGATTTTACCGGGGTATACCGTAGACCCCAGTACAACATGTTTTAGTACAACTTTGGTAAGCTATGAACCCGCACCACTTTATGGTCTATGCGTATGACCTGCAAACTTATAATCTCTGAAAAGTTTTACATGAACCATCTCCAACGCGAGACATGCACAGAACAGACTTACCGTCTGACTGCCGCATATCCTCTGTCAAAGAACCGTCATATGCCACTGAGTCGTGTCCTTTAGTCCGACAGACTGAACTGCATCAGTGACACAAAGAGCGCTAATAGTTTATGCAAATGAGCCATGCGGTTTTAAGTTTCATTTCTGTAAAATGTAAACATATGTGCGCCTGAATCCAAAATGCTGCAAATTGTAGAATTACAACTTTTTTTATTTGGGGGGGGGGCAACTCCCTTGTGGGCTGACTTGCCATCTTGTCTTGGTTTCCCTTATGAGCGTCATGCGACAACGGAACAAAACTAATCGAATGTCATCTCCCCACGCAGTTAATAGAAACATTATAGACTGTTATTAGTTTTAAATCATGATAGCATTAAATTGAAAATACAACCACACATTTGTTTGTGCTGAGCATACAAATTTAGGTATGAATAAATTATAATATTATATTAGGTCCTTATGCGCTGCAGATGTTTTTAATGACGGTAATGAAACCGTAGATACCGTTGCTACTTTTTGATACCATGGGATACTGTAATACTGTATTACCGCCCAACCCTACTATATACACTATGCAATGTGAATACCTGCCTAAAATGCACTCATAAACATTTACAATATTGAAAGGAGATGTTTTCTGAGATAGAAATGTTATTGCTGAATACTCTGTCTTTATTGCTCAGAAATACCTTAGTGTGAGTGGGGTCATCTCTCCACAGACAGATCTTACCTGTAATTTGGTCTGGTGGAGTCATCTGCTTGTCTCCAGGCATCACAATAATATCTCCATGGAGACAAGACGGTCCTCCATCAGAAAAGTTACACAGTCAGAATAGTTACATAGAGCTGTAATAATGTTATGGCTAATGAGTATGTAGTTAGGAGCCCAGACAGCAGAAGTAATGCTGTTCAATCTTTCAAACTTCCAGAGATCATAGATACATTCAGTGCTCTACTGTCGATCATTCTAAGGATATCAAAAACATCTTGAAATCAAAATATCAGAAAAGTTACACAGTGCACCTTTAAAAAATAAGCCATAATAATGTTATGAATAATACAGCTAGGAGCGCAGACAATAGAAAAGTAATGCTGTCCCATTTCCAAAGGACAATTGTCTTTCAAACTTCCAGAGCAAACCCATTTTAGATACAGCGTGTACTCTGTTTGGTCACAGCCACATCAGGCCAGAGGAGATATGCAGTCGAGTCAGTGCCCGTGAGTGTCTCTGGGCCTCCACAATGCCCCCACATCAATTTCACTGTCGTCTCCCTTGCTATTTTCTTGCATTTTGCCCCTGAGCACACACATAAACACACACATAATCGCTGCCCTCTCGCCGGAGCAGAAACTGTATCTGCTACAATCCAGTCAGCCCATGAAATAACTAACATTAGCTTCGGAATAGCAGCAGCGCGAGCACAAAATACACACATATGTACTATCACCTTTGTAGTGTGACCTTTGTAGTCTGACCTTATGCGACTCAGAGCTATCAAGTCTGTCTTTGAATCTTAATAGGATGAATTAGCGCTGGATAGAGACTCAGCGCTAGCCGTCCCGAATAGACTATCCCGCTAACAGGATTGACAACAGATAAAGTGGACCATAAGCTTGACTTCTGGGCTGCTCTGAATGTCACTTGGAACATTTGCTGAGTGCATTTTTACTCAAAGTCTCGCCCCAAAGCTTATAAATATTTTTCGCTCTGGCAACCCGGCTAAAAGTCTCTGGTCTATTAAATTGTATCCCTGTCATACTAAAGTGAAGACCCCAAAACTTAATATGAAGTTTACTCGGGTTGTCCAGCTCAGAAAACTTCACGCTGCATGTCTGGGGTGTCATTTGGACATTTAACCTAAAGAGACATGCATGCAAAAGTGCATTTTATACAGTGTCCTGTACTTCTAAAATGATGTGGGCCAACAGTATTAGTAGTAGTAGTTGTAGTAATTGTAGAAATAGTAGTGGTGTTAGTGGTTGTAATAGTAGTAGTGAAAGTAGCAATGGAATAGAGATGCTCATATAAGTAATAGTTCATAAAAATTAAACATTAGCGATATCATTAGTAATTGTAATAGGTGTTTAGTAGTAAGAGTAGTACTGGTTGTAGTAGTAGTAGTAATAATGTTATGGCTAATCAGTATATAACTAGGAGCCCAGACAATAGAAAACTAATGAGTAGTCGTAGTAATAGTAGTAGTAGTAGCAGCAGCAGCAGCAGCAGCAGTAGTAGTAGTAGTAGTCAGTAGTAGTAGTAGTAGTAGTAGTAGTAGTTGTAAGTAGTGTAAGTAACAGTAAGTAGTTTGTAGGTAGGTAGGGAGTAGTAGTAGTAGTAGTAGGTAAGTAGAAGTTGTAGGAGGAGCAGTATTAGTAATAGTTCTAGTAGTTGTAGTAGTAGTTATAGTAGTTTTAGTTGCAGGAGGAGAAGTTGTAAAAGGAGCTGTAGAGTAGTAGTTCTAGTAGTAGCAGTAGCAGTAGTAGTAGTAGTAGTAGTAGTAGTAGTTGTTGTTGTTGTTGTAGTAATAGTTGTTGTTGTAGTAGTTGTAGTAGTTGTAGTGGTTATAGGAGGAGCAGTAGTAGTAGTAGTAGTAGTTTGTTGTTGTTGTAGTAATAGTTGTTGTTGTAGTAGTTGTAGTAGTTGTAGTGGTTATAGGAGGAGCAGTAGTAGTAGTAGTAGTAGTTGGAGGAGTAACAGTAGCAATAGATTATTAAATTACTTTTAAACATCTTTTATATCATGGCATGATTCTTCTGTCTTCAAAAGATGTTTTAAATCCCGCTGGAGTCTCATCGGCAGGAGTCCACATTAACATTTCCTGTAGTTCAATAGGCATTTGCTGTTTTAAAAGAAACGCTTGTCTCCCCTTGGATCAAGAAGTTATGAAAATGGATAAGAAAGCAAATGAGACAAACATCAGAGAGGTGGTGTGGTTAAGAGGAGTAGGATTGAGCATTGTGGATCCTAACATTAAAGTTCTGCACACGTTTATATAAGAGATGCACGCCCACACCGCACTGATCACCCACTAAAGACATACACAATCTGCTCTCTATTCATTCTGTTCATCACTGTAAGCATCATTTAAGAGCTGCTCATTTCAGACGCCAGTTTAATATGAAAACAAATGTGGAAAAAATACTACATATCTTTCAAATAGAAAGGCGTCTTGACTGTGGTCTTTTTAAAATTGTTTTGTGCGTGTTTGGACTTATTTTGTGCGTTGATTCCTCTTTCTTGAACCTCATATAAGGCAGTTTCGCAGGTGGTGATTGTTGACGCTTTTGGAATTGCATGTCTTTGGGACTTTTCTCACAAACTCTAATTAATGTAGGGCTGTCAGCGTTTGGCTCTGAAACAATAATATTCATTGTTTGTGGTTTTCTTCACTATTTTACAGCAAACCACATCTAATAAACACTTAACCTTTCCTTTCACCCCAGTCTCGGCCTATTTAACTCTGAAAAACAAACACTAAATGTCCTTAAAATCCCCTGGCAATTGTCTCTAATGCAAAGATGCTCTCTCTCTCTCTCTCTCTCTCTCTCTCTCTCTCTCTGTCACTCCTTCTCTCTCTCATTCTCTCTCTATCTCTCTCCTTCTCCCTCTCTCCGTCTCCCTCTCTCTCTTTTTTCTTTCTCTCCCATTCTCTCTCTCCCTTTTCTTCCCTCTCTCTCTCTTTGCCCCCCTCTCTCTCTCTGCTCCCTCCTCTCTATTTCTCGTCCCTCTCCTCTCTCCCTCTCCCCTTCCCTCTCTCTTCTTCTCTCCCTTTCTCCTTCCTCTGTCTCTTTCTTTCTTTCTCCCCATTCTCCTCTTTCTCTATCTCCCTTCTTCTCTCCCCCTCCCTTCTCTCTGTCCCTCCCACCTCTCTTTCTCTCTCTCCTCTCCTTCTCTCTCCTCTTTCTCATCCCTCTTCTTCTCCCCTCTCCTCTGCCCTTTCTTTCCTCTTCTCCTTCTCCACTCTCCGCCCTCTCTTTCTCCCTTCCCCTCCTTCTGTCTCTCTTCTCTTTCTCTTTCTCCTGTTCTTTCTTTCTTCCCGTTCTTCTTTCTCACTCTCACCCCTCCTCTCACTCTCATCACCCTCTCCCCTCCCTCTCGCATTACCCTCCCCTCTCTGTCTCTCATCATTTCTCTTCTCATTCCCTTCATCCTTTCCTCTTTCTCTCCCTCTCCTCTCATCACTCTCATCTCCTCTTCTCATTCCCGCGCTCACATTAGCGCTCACATTTACACTTATGACATCCATCATGCCTATGCAAATGGCTGAGGTGCGCCGCATGCTCCGAGGGCACTTTAGTTTCCATTCGCGATGCCCGCGGACAAAATAAAAACCAAAAGGCCACATCTTGCTTTGAAGCTGGCTTTGCACACTTCCGATTGCTTGTTTCTCTCAGGTTTACTCTTTTGTGGACGGTGTAGAAAATGTTGTATTATGGAAATTGGTTTACTTTTGAACTTGTTTTTTTGGTTTTTTTTCCTTTTTTGATCTTGTTTTTCGCACACTATGCACTCACTTGTGGCTGGATTGCTTTGTTAGCTTGGTGGTCATAGCTTAAGAAAAAAGGACTAGAAACAAAATAACATAATAAATATTTAAGTATGTTTTAGGGAAAGAGCATTTTGTTGTTACATAAATCCTCACAAATCAAATACTTGGTTTTGTCTAGAATCTTCCACAGTATGGCATTAAAAGCATACATGTCCATGGAGACAAGCAGATGGAGCCACTGAGCTAAGCTGCAGGACAGATCTGTGCAGAGGCGAGCCCCCTTACAGTAAGAATATATACTTTTAAAGGTGTGCTTGAGCAATAGAAACTCCTGCAATTAAATAAATGCTATAGATATGTTTAAAGTAATACTGTGTTAAATTCCAGGTAAGTCTATAATATTTCCATGGAGACAGAAGCTGGTTGCTAGAAAAGTTACACAGTGCACTTTTAAACTGTAATAAATCATGCTTATGGTCCCAAATGCTGGAATCACTAGTCACTGCAGCATATATGTAAATCTGATATGACTCCACATTAAACAAAGTGTCAGAAGGATTTAAATGAGACAGTTGTAAATGACCTCTGCTGCTGCTAATAATAAATGTCCTCATTGTTTCCTGGTGACGCTGCGCTCACAGTTTATAGCCCGAACATTTCCTTGACATTTAGCTGGCGATCATTCAAAGAGCATTTCTCCAATAAAAAAACAAGCCATGATATACAAGTCAGACTGACCTTGTAAAATCATCATCGTACTATCTATTTATCACATGAGGGTGTTAATGGCTAAATATTTCATTATAATAAAACCAAATGTTCATATTTAAACTTAACCACCAGTGGTGGAAGGTAGCTAAGTAGTAAAGTACTGTACTTAAGTATAAATTTTAGGTATTTGTACTTGAGAGAATGAGAGCCTCGCACATCAACTACTAGAGACGGGTGCGTTGGAGGAGAGGGAGCAGCCCCAGAACATACAGAAAAATCCCGCACACCGTCTTACTTGCAAACTGTGAAATTTATTAGGACAAACCGTGCAACGTTTCGGCACTAGGCCTTCGTCAGGCAAACAGAATGAGAGCTCAGGTGGCCATCTTAAATAGGGTGTGGCAAGCACCCAAGGGTGACAGGTCATAAAGAAACAGTGTACACAAAACCCCATAATTCAAAAAACAAAGAAAGTCAACATATAGTGTAATAATAATACAATAATAATATTATTATTTGTATTATTATTACACTATATGTTGACTTTCTTTGACTGACGAAGGCCTAGTGCCGAAACGTTGCACGGTTTGTCCTAATAAATTTCACAGTTTGCAAGTAAGACGGTGTGCGGGATTTTTCTGTATGTAGGTATTTGTACTTCACTTTATATTTTACAGGGGATAGTATTCTAACTACTTCTACATTTGAGAAACAGTTACTGTAAAATTTTTTTTATTGTTGTGTGAGACCTACTGAAAGTTGAACAAACAGTAAAAAAAAAAAAAGCAATCGATATTTCTGATTAACAAAATTCAGCACAAATCTGTATCAAAATCAGTCAGTTTGAAGCTTTATTAAATCTCAAAATCCGCATGAAATACTTTTACTTTTTACTCTTTAATGCTTCATGAGTTACTTTTACTTGAGTTTTCTTTGCTCCAGTAGCTGTACTTTTACTTAAGTAACACAATTGAGTACTTCTTCCACCACTGTTAATTATACAGCACAATCATGTTGGTAATTAAACAAACATGGCAACTTTTGTATCGACTGCATTCATAGGCTACTTAAAAATAACACAGAGAGCAGAGAGATCAAATCCATACAGTTAATATATTTGTTGTGAAGGTTGCAATTAACAGATGAATTAAAATGTTTTCTAAAAAGTTTTTCTTGTTTCTTTATTATTATATTGCATCATTAAAATTATTTCGGAATATTCAGCAAAGTTCTTTTTTGACTCACTGAAAAGAATTTGACTTGACAAACAAAATTATTTACCAGGGGAATATGTTTTTTAATTTATTTTTTTAAGTTTAAGTGCAAAAAGTGGTTATTTTTCATTGGTTTGTGTAACAAGATTTTTCTATTCAGTGTACGAAAATTTCCATACAGTAGATAATTTTACTTAATGTGAAATCAAATTCACATTTTCTTAACCCAAGTAATTTTAACTTTGCAAGATTTTAGATTTTGCAGTGCATGGTTTGTGAAATGGGGATGGAGCGTGTGGAGAGACATACAGATTGTTAGAGCAGGCAATTGACCTCGCAACTCTTAAGCGAGCACATAGCATAGCAAAGCCAACCATTTCTGGCATCTATTGACCAGGTTTTTAAGATTAGTGGCGTCCAGAGCTTTGAGTAGTCATGTATTTCAGAGCTGAAATCTTTACTATTCTAACAGGCAGTCTTGAAACAAATGAGCCATTAGATTAGAAATTGAACGCATTTTACCTGCAGTGTGGGCAATGAGGGAGCAAAGAGTTATGGCTTTTGAGAACTTTTCTTGTTTTCGGACACACATAACAAGAAATAAATATAAAGTTTCGGTAGAGTGAAATCAGCAGCTACATAAGGCTCGCAGGGTTACACTTGTATAGACATGGCTTGTCTGGCTCCAAAGGCTCCACGGAGAAAGAAAACAGTTTTGTACTTTCTGTTACAATACACCTAAGGTTAAAGTATACTTGATTGTCCTCATTGAGAACTGTGCCCTCTGCATTTGACCCAGCCTTTATTGCTGCTATGGTAACCTGTCAGGAGCAGCACCGAGGGTCCCATCTCCAGACCTTGAATTTGGCTTGGTTAGAATTATTTTAACTGGAGGATTTTTACCTATTGTACATGTCTTGGTTTGGCTTATCCCAAAAAGAAGGAATAGAAATACAAGCCCATTAATGGTCCTTTATTACACAAAATTGATTCTTGAGAGCTTTATGTCCTGTCATAATGCTGTTATCTTTTCAAGAACACACCTGGAGTTGTGTTTTGTTTCATTCACACATGTTTGAGTAACTTTTTATTATTAGTCTATTCCATTGTTTCTCAAAGACTGGGTCGCGATCCTCAGGTGGGTCGCAAGAGATTTTTTTTGGGGTCACCTTGTCACGATCTGCATGTAGGTCTGCAATATACAGCTCTGACACATGACAGAGCAAGTGAATACCCTGTCCTCAGTAGGGCCAGTATTTCTATGCTTATTTCTTTCACAACTACATATATGTGTGAATTGGGATTTTCTGTGTTCACAAAAATGAAGACAAAGCACAGAAACAGACTGAATACTGCACCTGATATGCATGTTGGGCTCTCCTCCTGCACCCTGACTGGAACGAGCTACAAAATCACAGACAGGTGCTCCTATCTCATTAGAAACGTTGAAATGTTAAGGCATGTTTTGTATAATTTCTAATCTTTTTGTAATTATTTTATTGACTATTTTGTTCAATTACTGTTTTCAACTTGAGTAATACTAATTGTTCAGAGAGACACGATCACTCAGTCAACAAAATAAAATATCCTCATTAATGTTCAATAATGGTGAAATCCACCTTTATTTTGTGATTTATGAGTAATGTCTATTGACTGAAAATATGGGTCCCCAGAAAAAAAGTTTGGGAAACACTGGTCTAGTCTCCAAAGCCCAAAATGCTCTGTTCCACCTTGTGATGTCATGTAATGGTAGTTTTCAAGTTAACAGGTGTTCAGTCAAGATTGGCAGTTCCCAGGGCTGAAATCATCAAAATTACACAGAGTTCAAAAACACAGTGAAGCACTTCCTGTATTACCACAAGACATAACAAGGTGGAAAACAGTTTTCCACTTGAGAGAAGCCTAAATATGCAGGATTTATGTGTTAAACGTGTGAATGAAATGACACAGAACTCAGGGTATGTGAGGAAAACAACATAACGTAGGTAGCATAGCAAATAGCAGAATGGGCCCTTTATTGACATTACCTTCAGAAGTCAATAATAATTAAATGTTCATTCCGATGTGAAAAAGAAAACAAACACACAATTCATAATACCATAATCTATTTATTAATTCAAGGAACGTCTGTCTGTGTGTCTTTTCCTACGCATAGCTCTCGAACCGCTCATCCTGACTGATCTCAGATTCTGAGGGTGTCATGTTCATGTTGTCAGGGCAAAAAATGTCAAAGATCTGGTAATATGAACCACTTGTTATATTAAAGATCAAAAAGAAAGAAGAAAGTGAAAATTTTATGCAAGTACACATTTACTGCTGTACTGAAAGACTTGATATTTTGTGTATATTCTAACAATGTAATCTTCTTTCCACAGCTCCTAAAGTGGTCTCCTTCTCTTTCGACGTCGGAAACGGACCCGTCGAGCTGAACGTCCACTCGGCCACGCCCCTCAACGACGACCAATGGCATCGCGTGGTCGCTGAGAGAAACGTGAAAGAAGCGGTGCTTCAGCTGGACCAGACGTACCGGGTTTCCCGCTCTGCCCCGACGCAGGGGCACACCAGGCTGGAGCTGTTCAGCCAACTCTACGTGGGTAAGACTAAGGACCATCTCTCACAATACGCTGCATTCAATTAACCAAACAATTATGAGGTAGAATTACTCTGTACACACATTTGATTGCAATTTGAACATAATAACTGGCTTTGAATGAGAGACAAACAGAGTATAATTAAGGAGCTCTGAAGTCTGTGTCCTCGCAATTAGGGTGAGAGGCTAATTAGAAAACTTTCAGTATTCCTACAGTTAGATACAGACATCTATAATAAAGATTGTTTTAAATATAATCTTTAACGCCTAGCTACAGTGATTGCCTATTAACTCAATGTTAATCCAGGGCAGACGCCTACACTGACACAGGCTCATGCTTAGCTGTATTTGATCTGCGTTTTAATGAGCACCTATGCAGACTACGAGTGTGCGATTTGAACTAACGTAATTCACTTAGCAAGGTCATTTTCTCTGAATGTTTAATACCTTAAACTCTGCAATTATTTTCCACAGATTAAGTCTATAATTGTGCAAAGAGGATTTTAAAGTGTCATTTATGAAGCCATATCATATTACTAATCAGACAGTCTTTTTGTATTGTATTGAAAATGCTCAATCAGGCAGAACAATATGACCACTGAGAGGAGAAAAGACTAAAGAGGATTATCTTTTTGTGGGTGGGATCTACATAAAGCAGAATATAGAAGGCAAAAACTGTACTCAAGAGGATAATCGTACTCAAATGGAAATACAAGATTCGTGGAAAGTCCTTTTTTTATTTTATTTTTATAGCTTCTGTCACCAGGGAAACCAACATTATTGTGGACTGATCCTTCAAAAACACTTTTAGATGTACAAGTAATTTAAAAAGTTAAGTATGTAACAAAGAAATTATAAGTCAAAGTCACCCAGGGCTAAGTGTAATTACAGTGCCTAAGAATACACATCTCAGTTGCAGAGGGCTTCATTGTGTTAAGAGCTACCTAACATGACTTCAACATCACAGATATTCTCTTGTTTAGCCTTTTGTGGCGAACCAAACTTTTAAGATGAAATATTTTTTTGCTTTTAGGATTTAGGATATAAATGAAAGTGCTGAGGCGGATCACAGACTTCTTCTTATCGCATTAGAGGAGAAAGTTTCAGACTACAGGAAATTGCTCCAAAGTCCAATCAGGCTTCTGTTTAGTGTTTTGTAACATGATTTTGTAATTTTGCTAATTTGAACCTTGCAACCCCAGCATGTATTTTTGCGGCTTTATTTAGTGCGAGGGCTGAGTCGAGTGTCAGTGCTGCTGGATGATGCGGAGGACTTAATGGGGGTATGATAGTGCTGTCAGCTCATTTGCATTTGTGTATTTTGTGTAGTTTGTGTGGAGTGAAGTCTGTAGAAGACTTAGCTCGACTGTGTGTGCGTGCGCTTATTCAATCCAACAACAGTGCTAGTGTCAAAGTGGCGACAAGGACGACTTATATCTGATCTATAATCCCTGAATAATCCACGCCCAGAAAGTATTTGGAAATAAATTACAATGTGACACGCAATAGCTCACCAACTGGAAAAATGGCGGGTGCATTTTATATTAACAATAAAGAGTACAGCATTAGTCGCACCATGATAGTTAGACTTAGACAAACTTTATTCATCTACAAGGGAAATTATTTGGACACAATAGCTCAAACATCACTATAATCATAATGACAAAGAGCAAAAATATAAATGGTCATATTAAATAAGCAGCAAAAATAAGAAAACAAGAGACTGGTTTCAAATGAGCCATAATTATATAAATGTATATCTACAAGTAAAAATAAAAAAAATATAGTAGAATAGATTATAGAATAGATTACAAATATTTATCAGCTATGTACAAGAGGCAGTAAGGAGAAAATAGTGCAAAATAGATATAGTAAATTTCTATCATGATGCCTATAGTACTAGTATTATATTTTGTGTTTGATTGTTATTCTGGCATCTCAATTTTGTTATTTGTAATTTCTAACTATAGTTATGCTAAATCAGAATAACTTTTATTGCCACTCTCTGAAACAGAATTCACTTGCTTTGGTGTTACGGTGCAACATAAAACTAACAATGAATAATAACAGTAAATATAAGATATGATCAAGAAAAACAAATAAAATAAAATGGTATGCACAAACAAACATTGTAATCTATTTTGTTGAAGACAGATGAAAAACCTAGGCATCATGTTGTTGTTTTGACCCTTTACTGGCCCAATGTGGCTGTAGTTAATATTTTATGCTTATCTAATAAAGTAGAGACATTTAAAGGTGCACGGTGTAATTTTTCTGATAGAGGGTCCTGCAGTTGCTTCTCTACATGGAGATACAATCTGGAATGTTCCACAGTATGGAATTACACTTATTTATCTCTACGGAGACAGCAGGTGACACCACAGTGCCAAGTTACATGTCAGATCTGTAGAGAGTTTTTAAGTCAAGCCAATAAAGACCCATGTTACTGAGTAAATGCAAGATGGATAGATTTTAATGCCACGCCGGGACATTCCAAACAAAGCAACAACTTCTCCAAGGAGACAAGTAGATGGCAGACTCTTATCCAGAAATGTTACACAGTGCACCTTTAATATCATTACTTGCCACTATTTTCAGAAGAAGATTTTAGAGTTAGGTTTGCTGAGTTACTGGAGGAGTTACAGGAGTTTTCTGTAACTTTATTTTTAAGAAAGTTCCACACCAAACAGTCATAATTATCTCTGTCCATGGATTGTGTAAAACAGTCCCATCTTTTCCAGTATTTTTCTCCCTTGTGCCATTGTAAATTGATTGGTTGAAAGTCATCATTTCCGTTGTTCTGATTTGCCTAACAACCTGCATCATTTTCGGCCAGCATTTTGTAATTGCCTTTTTCTCTGTAACAAGACTAATCCTACACAGATATGTATCACATTTACTTTAGACCTTCTGGGGGTATACTAAAAAATAAAGTGAAGAAAGAAAAATCAGCACTGAATACTTTAGTTCTATTATATTTTTACAAAAGGAGTTACATTTTCAACAGTTTTCCACAAAAACAAATGACACCAGGTGCATTGTTTAACTTTTCTAGTGAAGAGTTCGTCACCTGCTTGTTTCTATGGGGATGTATGACATTGAAGGTTTTATATCATTCTGTGACAAAGCACTAACATCTGCATGAAGAAAAGCATTTGATGGACCCTCCACCAGAAAAGTTACACAATGTACCTTTAAGGGCTGGATGTAAAATCAGCCTTGTACACAAACTAAACATCTTTTTGTATGTATTTTTCTTATAATCCACCATCTTGTGCCTCTGTTCCAACTTCCTCCTGATTGATATTGATGCAGTTGTTTGAAGGCAATGCTACGAGAACAAGAAACAGTGGCCCAGAAACATAACAAGGAATACAACTTTGAATTCATCTTTGTTTGTAATACCTGACAGAGAAGAGACGCAGGGGAAAATAAACTAGCCCTCGAAATTACCTCTTTGAACAACACCGCTTGTAGATTTCACATAACATACTCTACAGGGGTGTGAACGGGGAGCGGTATTTTGGCTTACCTTGTTGTCATAAGACTCTCTGTATCATCCACTTGTCTGTGCCTCAATCAATATGGCCTTTATCAAGCTGGTGATTGCTTTTGTGTTTACTGCACAGTGCCTCGTTTACTCTAATCGCCTTCCGAGTAAATGTTATACCATCAGTCCTCATGTTGTTAAGTCTGCTTCATACATGAGTCTTCCATACCATAATGCTTGTAATCCGCACCATCGCTTTGTAATAACCTTTTAAAAGTTTGTAAACAAATACATTGTAATTTGGAGAATGGTGGAGATTAGAGGGAAAAGTTAAGTGGAACAAAATGTGATTTTAATGGGGATTTGGCATTAGCCTCAGAATATCATAAAATGAAAACTCAAGAGAAAGTTGGCTAATACCAACCAACCAACCAATATTTGGCCTGGTTTAAACACAATTTTGAACATTCTGCATTTTTAAGGTCCCATATTACGCTATTTTCTGATCTATATATAATGTTGTTTCCTTATCAAAAACCTAGTGTTGTGTTCTGTTTATTCACACATATATATGCTGGGATGGTTTTTCAAACTGAGAAAAAAAACAAAAAACACTCTGTTCCATCTTCTAATGTCATGTGATAATACGTGCTCCACTGTGTTTTAAAACACTGTCACACTGTCACTGTAAAAAGTTCCTTCTAACTTGAAAACTGCCACTTCATGACATCACAAGGAACAGAACATTTTGAGCTTTGGAGATGCAGCTAGACTAATAATTCAGGATTACTCAGACTTCTGTGAATTAAATAAAACACAACTCCAGGTATATTTTTGACAAGGCAACTGCATCATAACATGGCTTAAAGCTCACAAGAGTCAATTTCAGGTAATATAGCACCTTTAAACTGTCAATTGCTTCCTATAGTATATGACTTTGATTAATTTCCATTCAAAAGATACAGTATAATACTCTGTTTCAAAGTGTTAACTGACCTTATTTTGCAGCCTGTGATGTTTTATCGTTTTGCATGTCTTCACTTTTGTTTACTCACCGCTGCATAATCTTGTGTTTATTTATTTCTGCATGCTTTTGTCTTTGTGGATCAACACCTCTGCATGTTTTGTCGTGCTCAACAGGGAAACCAGCCGCCATCACCTGCCAAGACAGTAGGTAACATTTAATGAGTACAATGAAAGAGATGGAGACATAAACAGCATGTGGAGTGTGTCGACATATTACTTTTCATGAGACAGCTATTTTAAATGTTAGAGTTGTTACGCTACAGTTAACTCCAATAAGGTTTTTCTGTTACTGAGTATGCTATGTTGCTATTTCAACTTGATTTTATACGTTTTATTTACAGTTAAAATCGATACTGTCAAATACATACTGTTCTACTGCAATCTGGCTGCTCAAGGTTTTGGTTTGGTTTAATTTGGTTGAATTGTGGGGAATATCTCAAATTCAGAACCACTTTTCCCTGATTTGAATGCAAACTATGTATTTTTTATGCATATTCATTCTTTTCATTAGCACCATCCACACGTCAAAGGTCTCAGGGTCAAATTTAGTGTCATTAACTTTTTGAAAGCTCAGCACTTAACTGGACGGTTTAATTGGTGAGTGCAGATGTCCTGTGTGTATAAATGCACTAATGTGTGAATGTGTAATGTAATGAATGCTAAATGTGGCTCATTAGCACTTAATTTCAGGGTAACTTACCCTTGGTTCGCCATACGTTTCACACTTTTAAATAGCTGTTGGTCTGGCTTTTAATGTGGCATTATAGCTTTAACAAAACAATAGGAAGTGTTGTACATGGGCTTACAGTACAGAGCAGATTTCTTGCAAGTACATTTATTTTATTTTTAAATGTAGAGATTGTAGAACAGTTGGATATAATTTATCCTTGATACATTTATGTTTTTCTCTGCCTTATTTCATGTTCAAGCATATTTTATTCATTTTGTTTTATACATCGTAAAACTGCTCTAAGGTGCATTTTTGTAGCCTATATTCATTTTCTATTTGAAAGTTGTGCGTAAATTATCAGTAACAAAGTGTTTTGCTTTGTTTTAATAATTTTGTTTAAATAAATCCATCGTGTCACTATTTCTATATTGACCAAAATAATTGTGATAATGATTTTTTCCATAATCAAGCAGACCTACACCGTATGGCATTAAACTTTCTCTATCTTGCATTTATGCAGTTACGGGTCATTTTATTTTAAAAAGGAAATCGGTGAAAACACAAATGCCTGTCTCCATTCAGATAGATGAGTTTCCTGTAATACTGTGAAACATTTCAGGCCAAACAATAACAATTCGTGGTCAAAAATGTTGTCAGTTTAGACTAGGGGAGCAGTTAGGTGGGACAAAGATATGGTTGTCCCAGGCCCCAGGGTCTTAGGGGCCCAGAATTTGAACCTCTGCCTTTTAATTTATATTAGAGGTGGGCCCCATGTGAGCTTTCTTCTCCTGGACCTCCAAGTTTCAGTCGACGGTCCTCTTGCAGACTTAAGACATACGGATTTATATTGTTGTTTACACTGTATTTCTACTGTAATTATAAATGTCATGTAATGTAAAATTCCCCTATACTTATAGACTGAGCATGTTTATGTGCAGGTGTCCATCTCCGTCTCCACAGAGCTCCAGGCCGGCTGTCTGTGTAATCTAACTCTGATTTAGACCTAAGTAAACAGGTGGCACAAACCTCCATCCAATCAGCACGACAAAATAGATTAATTAGCCACTCTCCGAAAATCTTTATGGGGCTGAGAAGTGGGAGCAAGCACAAGAAACCTCAGCTGGGTCTCCATATACACAATTAAATTATTGGCAGGAGTGAAGTGCATATTATCTGCTATATTAAGGTCACGCCTTTAATGCTAAGCTAACAACAAAGGCTGTGACTGTGGAGCTCTTTAACGAAAGCTATTAACGTCACATATTGCTGACAAATGAACGTAAATGGACTCTGAAGAATGCAATTAAAAGGTTTGAGTAACTAAGATGTTTAATCAGATTGTCCATGGGAATAACTGTATTTGCAGCTCCGCTCAATGTCCTCGCATCAAAATCTATACCTGTGGGGGTGTGTTTATGCGTATGTTTATTGCAGAAGTCATTTCGGCGGACATTAATCTATTTTACGCCCTGAGTCTGTCCACGTTAATGGGTAGTTAGACCGTAATGGTGCAGGGCCAGAATGACGGTGAAAGCACTTTAGAGGAACGCCAATCGACACCCCAAGGCTACAGCGTAATACCCATATTGACTCATTACAATCAAGTATAGGCCATGTGCGGCATCTATCCCCTTATATGTCATTTACACGCGTGCTTGCTCCTCTACATACCATACGCTACTTCATTAGGAGGTGTAATTAGCGGGGAAAAAAAGTTTAACAAGTTGAAGGTTGACTCAAGAACAGTGGTGCAGTTAGAGCTATTACAGTGGTGTCTTCCTCGAGGCATTAACCAAAAAGATTACAAGTGACAATGACTTTGCTGTCCCTGACTTTATCTTATAGCCCATATGACTTTCCGATGCGCTGATATTCTGCTTTATCTTCTTTCAGGTGCCGCAGGGGGCCAGAGGGGCTTCCTGGGTTGCATACGGGGGCTTAGAATGAACGGGATAACGCTGGACCTGGAGGACAGGGCAAAGGTCACGCCGGGGGTCAAACCGGGTTGCCAAGGACACTGCACCAGTTATGGGATGTACTGCCGCAACGGAGGGAAGTGTGTGGAGAAGTACAACGGGTACCTGTGCGACTGCTCCAAGACGGCCTACGATGGGCCCTTCTGTACTAAAGGTGAGATTATTGGTAGTTGAACATAATAAAGTGCAGATAATATACAGGGATGTTGATCAAGTGGAGCTAAAATGTGAGTGTGAAAGACTTTATGTACTACTAGGGAATATTGTCTCCTAAATTCATCTCTCAAACAGTTCCAGCAGATGGAGCTTGCAGTGCAGTAACCAAGAATCACCCTCTCTGATTTATACTGAATAGTGAATTTATAGTGGAATATTTAACAGAAAGACTAGCCTTGTGTTCATGTTTGTTTTAGAATTGATTTGTCATGATATATTATCATTTTTATTAGATCAAATATTTTTCAAATTCACTATGTTGATGGTGTTTGTCTGATCTGCCAAAGAGCCAACTTACACACAAATACTACAGCTGTAATAGCTTTGGTAGAGGTTGCAGTAACAATTCATGAGTTTCAACTTCCTGTTATAAGCAACATTTTAAGCACATTTCAAAAGATGTAATATTTTGGTTGAAACTGTTAATCAGCATGGCATCAATGTACAGTTTATTTATGTTAATATTTATTTCATACCATGCGTTAATATCTTTACATAAAACTGGTTTAACTCAACTTGTACCAGCATTGCTATTTTTGTCCACTCTGTAAAGCTTCAGTTGTTAGACTTTATCGTATATTCTGTTTGCATTTTCCAATCATAAATTAGTGTGTGCTTTTCTCAGACTTTTGGTGAGAAATATGAAATTGATTTTCCGATTCAACACTCTACCACGAGATTACTTTAAAGTGACATTTGTTTTTACCTGTCGAGTCTTTTCATCTCACAGTCCCTCTTAAGCTTAAAATTCTACAGCAGTCAAATATAGTCAGAGCAGTTGTGTTTCAATGCTGCACCTTTTACAAGTATTTTTGTGCCCGAGTTCTCTGATTGTTCTCGCTTCCTGTTCAGTTGAGCGGGCAGCGTTAAAAGTGTTTGGGCTTATGATAAAAGACATCGATTGCGTTTGATTTTGTGCTTACCCACGATCCTGCCTGACTGTAGAGGACACCTGCTGAATACTAAAGCTCGTGCTACTCTGCAGACTGTAAACTGAGATCAGATTGGGACAAACCAAAGGAACACTGCCACTGACAGCTCACAAGCAAAGGAGGATACATCAAAAAAACTATACATGCTATTTCTGAAGAATAATACTCAAGTAGAAGCAATCAATATGTATTTCTGTCAACAAGTGAATACAGTTGCTTGTTACTGTGGTGTTTTTTGTTAAAAGGCTTAGTAACAAACATTCAAAAAAGTGGCCAACTGCATTTAAAGGGGCTCTGTGTAACTCTTCTGTTGGTGGGTCTTGCTTTGCCTGGAATGTTTCAACATGCTTTCTTACTGTGAGTTTCTCTACACAAATATGACTTGTAACTTGGCATTTGCTTGTCTCTGTGGAGATTAATTTAATGCCATACTGTGGAATATTCAAGACAAAACAGTGCATTTTTGAGAGGCCATTTGTGCAGTTGATTACTCTTTGGAAAACTTGGGACGCCTGGATGAATGAGGGCATTAATTTACATAGACATATACGCATATATTTTTTTCCACCTCTGAAATTCCTATTACAAAACCAAATGTTAGTGACATTATTTCGAACTTGAAATATCTACCTCTTTAGTCATCACCGCACTATAAGACATTAAACAAACAAACCAAGACAGACCTCTTCTTTGGTGTATTCCATGGGTGGGTGAGTCTTTGCTTTCACAGTTCGAGGGTTTATCTGCGACACGTGAATTCATTTGTTTCCCAAAGCAGATCGTGGCTTTTCTGGGCGCCGTGAGCAGGAGGGTGACAAGATGACAGAAAAGCAGGAAGAACGGGGCCTGCGTCGCTCTGTGTTTGTGTGGAGGTGGGGGCTGTAATGAGCAACTTTACGACACACAAATAGCTCGTCTAAATGCTGTCACAGCTGATCAGGGAGTTTAGGATTCACAATCAGAGGTTAGCCACACGCTCATATTGTTTTGTGTCTGTCATTGGCGCTGACAAAGGTGGAAGATGTAGTCAGATGGCTTATTAACTGTTTAAAAAATAAAATAATATAATGTAATTCAACTAATATAAATTCTAGATATGATGCTTTTGTGACTTTGTTTAAACAATAATTTCACCACTTCTAATACATCTGGTATGTTCTATAATGGTACAGATGTAAGTAGAATTTGAGCATATACAAATACTTTTTACAAGTCTGTACAATTTAAGTCATACTTATGTAGTAATAAAAATAGTATTTGATTTATACAGTATAAGGACACTCAAAACGGTAACTATTTCTGTAACCACAGCTGCTACACCAACCGCCACTAATCATGCACACACCACATCCACACATACAGGAGCATGCACTGGGACTCAACCACCGGCCACTGGGTAGTTATGTTGTTTATTTTTAGTTGTGCTGAAGCATTAAGATTTTTATTAGAACTGGAAGCTGGATTATCTGAACAGTGATTTGAACAAGGTGAACATCATACAATTGATTCCTTTTGATTAATGATTTGAATAATTTGGCGGGATAAACTTTGTTTTGGATTGGGATTTTATTGTTCAGCTTTACATGGGATGCATTTAAATATCCAACGATGCCAGATATTAACCCAGGGGTGGGCAAACATTTTGACTCGTGGGCCACAAAGGGTTCTAAAATTTGATGGAAGGGCCAGACCAGACGTTTTTTGGTAATCCACCTCATAAGAGAAAAAAAAACATGGGATATATAAAACATATCCCATATCCCCAAAATTATTACAAAGCATTACAACAAAATATCTGTCTTTAAAGTCTCACGGTATTTACTATTTATTGAAATGACTTTTTAAAACATTGAAAAATTATTATTACTATTATTGAAGTTCGGCAGGCCGTAGTTTGCTCACCCCTGTATTAACCGATATTAGTGTAGGGATTGAGACTAACTGTTTTCCCCAAAAAATGATTACACATTTGATTCAATTGTGTTATGTAATTGTTATTTATGCTGTAATTAAGCTTACAGATCTACATCAGCCTGCAAATAGCCAGTTTTTACATAAGATTAAAGGATATCATCTTAGCCGATACCACGGGACTGATATCCGATCCAGACAAATTTCCTGTATCGGAGCATCCCTAATTCATTCTTACAACTTCATTCTCCTGTCACTACTGACAAGAACCAATGGTTAGTTCATTATTCCCTCTTTTGCTTTATGTTTGTGTACACAGAACACTTCATTGATACAAAAAAGTGTAGTCATCCCCTTTCTTCTGAACTCACCTTTGTTCCTGCTTTTCTGAAGTCACTTAAATGAACATATCTCATTCCTCAGCAATTCACAAAGAGGCCATTTGTGTATTTGTTTGCACAACCTCTGCCTCACTCTAATATTAATGCTTTCATTACAATTTTAGCCATGTTTCTCTTCTCTACGTCCCTATTGCCCTCCTCAAAATCACATCTTCTCTGCATTTAATCTTCCCCTGTCCTCTCCTCCTCTCAGTGAGTGAAAAATGCATGAAGCTGCTATAATTGCCCCGTACATTTCCATTGTATCCATATTTACGCACAGCTCAGGGGATGCCTCTGTAGTATTATTATTACACTGTCTTTCTTTTGCCCTCTAGGGTCACACGCACTTGCTCCAACATCTATAAACATGCAAAGCTCACACCTGTTGGAGCTGTTTGAGAGAATTCACAGCTTAAAAATCTTGCTCACGTCAAAATACAAGAACTCCAAAGCTAGCGTAAGCCCCCAAGCTGAATTTTCTCATTGACTCTTTTGGCTTCCAGACATGAGCGCATATGTGTGGAGCTCAGGGCTTGTTTTCACAGCAGGAGAGAGAAAGGCTGAAAAAGGCTAGAATGTGGTCCACAGTTTGAATAGACCCAAAACAAAGAGGTTATGGTAGAAAGATGGAGAGATTACAGCGTGCTACTTTCATGATGACTGCAAAGGTATTTTAAAGAGAGAGGAAGTGATGTGGTAAATGGTCTTGAATTAGATGTAATAACTGTTATTTATTCTCTTGAAGTCTAAGTTGAGTAACTGTTATTGTTGTCCTCTTTACAGGGGTCAAGGGAGATATGATATAGTTTTCCTTCAACTAGCAGGAGGACAACAGCGCCATCTGCTGTACAATTTCTTTGAGGATTGCGATAACTTTTAGGCCCTATATTACGCAAAATTGACTGTTATGAGTTTGTGTGTTAAACATGTGTGAATGAAACCAAACACAATTCCAGGTACGTTTTTGATGAAGAAACATTATAACATAGATCAGAAAACAATGTAATATGGGCCCTTTAAATCCCATTTTCTGATTTACTGTTCTTTTTAAACTTAAACTTAGACTGAAACAAATTTTATTGATCCACCATGGAAATTATTTGGCCACGGTATAGCTCATAGTTACACATTACAATATAATAACAAGGAGAAAAAAGACATAGTAATTCAAATACAAAATATACTATACATCTAAAGCAGTAAAGAGTTAATTTAAGACAAATAAATCACAAATATACAGAATGTATACGTACAGGTACAATAAAATATACTTAATATAAACTATCAAGGCTATATAGCATGACAAAGGTAGAGTGAGGATACAGTACAAAGATGGAAATGGCTCTGAGGTTATCTATTAACTCTCTCTTTTAATTATCTGTTACATAAGGTTGAATGTGGTTATGTATAGATCACTGTAAAACCCTGTTGCCTCTCTCCCTGTTGTTGGTTGTTGTTCGGTTGAGTAGGTGAGCTGGAGTGTGTTTATAATGGAAAGTAAGTATCGGGTTAGCGCTGCATCACTGCATTTACACACATAACCTTGGACTCTCCACTTTGTCTGAGTATTTATTTTAATTTCATGGACATTGTGCTTGGTCTCCCTGTAACTGGCAAGCATGCACATTTGGATACAGACGAAGGGCTTAAGAGAGGAGCGAAAATCGGGTCTGTGCCATTTAACACTTGATTAGGAGATTCAATAAGGCTCCAGGACGAATAAAGATATCATTAGTTGTGTTAATGTGATAAACTTGCACAGCTTTACACCCACCAAAATGTCTGTTGTTTAAAGGGCCTGTGTTATGCAAAAGTAACTTTTGTGAGCTTTAATCCATGTTCGAATGTTGTTACCTCTTCAAAAACATACCTTGGGTTGTGTTTTGTTTCATTCACACGTTTCATTAACCCTTTGTTATTAGTTAAAAATGCTCTGTTCCACTTTATGATGTCATGAAGCAGTGGTTTTCAAGTTAATAGCTACCTTTTACCTTTAATTCAGTAGAAATTGGCAGTTCCGGGGCTGAAAGCATCCACATGATTCTAGTGAAAGTGTATGGATTTTAAAAGCATAGAGGAGCACTTCCTGTATTACCACATGCCATCAAGGTAGAATAGAGTGTGTGTTAGTTAAACATGTTTGAATGAAACAAAACACAACTCCAGATTTGTTTTCGATGAGGAAACAACATAACATAGATCAGAAAATAGTGTAATATGGGCCCTTTCAGTTATTCAGCAGCATTTTTCCTTTGGTTTATGTTAATGTTTCTATACCTCTGCTTATCCTTTAAGCCTATATATGTGTTGGTTTTCATTCATTTCTCAAGCCTGTATACTTGATATGGTTTAGCAGCCCAAGGCATCAAGCAATAACTTCTGGTCAATGGGGCATCTCATTATGTTTTTGCGCTGTTTAGGGTGCATAGTTCTCAAGTAAACTGCATATTTCTGCTTTACAATAGATCAGGCTCATCGATGTAGCCCAAAGCAAGCAGCTAGAAAAGTGACATTTTAAAATACTATTTATAAGCAAGAATAAGTGTACCACCTGGTGCGATGCTTGTACAATAGCCAGTACATTCATATTTAAAGAAAGCATTAGAGTATGGCTTTATAGATAATACAGCCACTCTCCTCTTCACAGCAGGTTATTTGAATCTATTTGAAACTTATTCTTAGTTCGCTCACATAAACATTTTTCGAGGCAAACTGGACAATTTTGCTGTTTTGACATGTTTCCACCCTGTTTCCCCCTAAGCATTATTATTTAAGTTGTGAGTTGCTTAATTAATATGTAAAGCAAAACCTAATGGACAAGCTAATTTGATGCGGCAGGTCTTTACAGGAAACACTAAACACAAAGAAGTGATAACTGAAATTTGTTACGGATGGTTTATTTTCTGTTACATGATTACAAAGCTGCGCGTGTTGGTCTAGTGCCTATTTCTATCCTATATTTTAGTACTTTTTTTTTTACAGTCTTTGAAAGTTGCACTAAGTAACTTTTCTTGTCTTCCTGCAGATGTTATTCAGTGCAGATCTGTGGAACGGCAAGCCCACTCACAGTCACAATGGAGTTTCATAAATACAACAGATACTGTAAAACCTGAGGCAAAGCAACAACATCTTCATGGAGACAAGCATGGAGTGTTCCAAAAACTTACATAGTGCATCTTTAACATGTTTACATTTTTCAGTGATGGTCTATTTGTGTTAGAAAGTTTTAAATCCGCTTTGCCTGACTGTGTTTTTTCTTCCTTGTTCAGACATTGGTGGCTTCTTCGAGGCAGGCACTCTGGTGAGGTACAGCTTGGCCCCTGAGCCTGTGTTGACCAGCAGAGACTCCAGACTACAGTCCCACCAGCTCTGGCCTCAGGAGGTGAACTTGACCAGGGAGGAGGTCAGCCTGAGCTTCAGCACCTCCAACTCCCCCGCAGTTCTGCTCTACGTTAGTGCCAAGACTCACGACTACCTGGCCCTGCTGCTGAGGCACAATGGTGAGAGAAACAGATCAGTGGCTATGTTGACACACACACCAAAAATCTGAACATCATCTGATTTCTGGAGTTATCGATGATAGAAATGTCATGTAAACAGTTTCATCTAATGTGAGTAATCTGATTTCTTTCTGACTGTTCACACCTCTGCAGGTTTTAAAGAAGATATATGGTGGTTATGTCTGCTATATAGTTGTAATCTATGACACCAGTTATGTTATAATTTGCACATTTTAAATAGCAATAATCATCTAAAACAACAAACAAAACTGCATTGCCCAATGGGAGCTGACATCACTGTAAACTTCAACACAGCAAAGACCAGTAAAGTTGTCAGCACCCCCGATGGATAGCTGCACATCACGCTAGGAGCCACAGATTTTTTTTTTTTCATTTATACCACAATGACTACGCGATGCTGCTTAATCCTGCGCGTATCATAGACTCAGAAAATAAAACTGAAGAAAGATGTATGTACAGAGTGGAGGGCGTATGCCAGTAGAGGTGAATTGACGTGTTGAAAATAAGCTATTAAAGACTGCTCAGATGTGCATGAATCACTCCATATATGACTTTAGGTGAGTAAATGGTGGGGAAAACGATTATTACATTATAGTTAAAAACTCTAAAAAGTTGATTTTGTGTAATAGGTCTGCTTTAACAAGGAAAATTCTGCAAAAAAGGGCAAACCTATAGACAAACTGTAAAAAAATTTATATTTTTTTAAAATGAATTGTACTGAATTGTCTTTCAAATACAACAGTTACAAAAAAAATCCATTGATTATATTACACAATTGTTATAACCACTGGATGCTTTGTTCAAATTGTATTCATATTTTGCAGGGTTTTTTTTTTTTTTTTTTTGCTTTTTTAATTTATTATAGCTCAATCTAGCCAACAAGGTTCAGAAGCCCGTGTCCACTTCCCTTCATCTCAGCTCCAAACCTGTATATATAAATGGACTGGTTGTGTGAGAGACGACAAAATTAAGATGCAAATCGATGCCCAGTATGACTCAGATTCTCTGTGGCAGCTCAGAGGCTAAAAAGAAAGATAAAATGATGTAATAACTCTACCTTGTGAGGTGGACATCATCATTTATTAATCCTGTTTGGAGATGGTACCTTTTATGTGTGATGCATAATTCATTGATTTTCATGTTTTGTGTTTTAGGCTCACTGCAGGTGCGCTACAGCCTGGGCGGTCTGAGGGAGCCATTCGCCATCGACGTGGACCAGCGCAACTTGGCCAACGGACAACCCCACAACATCAACATGTCCCGAGTGAATAGAAGCATTAGCATACAGGTGCACAGCGCTCTCACAAACACACACAAACACACACACACCTGAAGAAGACATGATTGCTTTTTTACAGGTATTCAGTGTTACAGGGTCCATATTTTTGCTATTATTTGATCTATGGTTTAATGTTGTTTCCTCAGCACAAACATACCTGGCGTTGTGTTTTGTTTCATTCACACATTTAACACACAAACCCTGCATATTTAGGCTGAGTTCTTCTCTCACTGCAATCACATGGGTAATTGCAGCCTTGGAATTGCCAGTCTCTTCTGAACTAAAGGTTAAAGGGGCTTTTAACTTGAAAACTACCATATCATGACATCACAAAGTAGAACGGAGCATTTTGAGCTTTGGAGATGTAGACAGACTAATAATAAAGGGTTATTCAAACATGTGTGAATGAAACAAACCAAACTAAACAACTCGAGGTATGTTTCTGAGGAGGTAACAACGTTATAACATGGCTTAAAGCTCACAAGGGTCGATTTCAAGCATTATAGAACCTTTAAAGTATATTATCTATATTAGTATATTATCATTATTTCACATTTTGTTCAACTGAATAAACTGCAATATTGATCTAAAATGACTTGAATAATAGAAACAGGTCACATAGCTCTTCATAGTGGCATTGTTTTTGCAGAGTGGCCCTATGACATTTAAGAGCAATCACTGCAACTAAAGAGAGCAGTGGTTGGAAATAGGGGTAGGTGAAAAGTGGAATTTTCAAACCTCAAATGTAAGAAAAAAATGAATCAATCAAAAATACAACTTTGGGTAAGGTAATGATGAAGGAACATTTAACAAAGGGAAAAGGTCTATTAAGCCGATTTTACATAATAATTCCCCTTTAAAATTGCACTCTGTAATAACCCAAATACATCCTCTGTGGCCTTTAGCTGACACTTGAGAAAGATGAAAAATTTAAGCCTCTTCTTACAAGCAGTTAAGAACTGACGGCACTGCACAGAAGTGCACAAAGTAGTACAAAACTGTAAAAAGCAGCATAAGCTTTTGCATTTTGTGTCAAAAGGGAGAGTAGTTGCCCTCACTTGCTCTTGTGGTTTGATGAAACGATAACACAGTTCATTCAATCCAATAGAAGACAAATATAGCTAAACATGCATTGATCTGTGTGTATTAAGCATGTTGTAATTGCAGTTCATTTATTAAATAGAGTGTAGCAGGAGCATGGTGATACTGTGTTTGTGGACTGCAGCTCAGTGCAGATCAATACTGCAAAGGCTCTGGAGCATCAGGGAAGGAACGAAAATTTGGCTTAGCCATTACTGACTGCCTGGAAAAAAGGCTGTGTAAAAAGGAGGGTAACATGGAGATGCAAAAAATATATGAATATACATTGTTAGCAAATAGATGTTAAAGGTGCACTGTGTAACTTTTCTGACAGAGGGCCCATCAACAGCTCCTCTCCATGGAGATATTACCTGGAATGTTCCCCACCATTACACTTCCTCTATGGGGACAGCAGGTGACTATAGGGCTAAGTTACATGTTAGATCTGTGGAGTGGTAAGCCCACTCACCGTACAAATGCAAGTTTAAGTCAATAAAAAGCAATGTTTTTGAGTAAATGCAAGATGGATATATTTTATTTATTTATTTCCATGGATATAAACAGATATCAGACCCTCCACCAGAAAATTTCCACAGTGCACCTTTAAGGATCTTGCCAAAATACAGACTGCTCTTTCAATGTAGAACAACAAAAAATATCTGTTGTATTCAAGGCATTGTCAAGATGTGTCATGAAAATACGGTTACCTGCCTCTAAAGATAAAACCATAGATCATATATCCATATATCAGAACAACACTAGCACACTTCTGTATATTAAATGTTACACTTTCAATTACTTCTCACAATGTTTTATGTGTTAGTTCCAATATAATTTTAATCTTACAATGTTTTCAGATGAGCTGCGCAAGGAAAATCAAATTCCCAGAAAGATCTCCCCTTGTGGCCATAAAGAAGTTTCATATTAATTCAGAATAACATTGACGGAATTTATTGTTTTAATAACTTTCTCGCAAGAAGAGAGCCTTGTGTTATCTTATTCAATAGTGTATGTGTCTTAAACTTTTTGGAACTATTACCTCAAAGTTATACGTTAATTTAAAATGTTAAAGGTCCTATATGACACAGAATGGGTTATTGTGAGCTTTAAGCCCTGTTATGATGCTGTTATTGCCTCAGATCATACCTACAGTTGTGTTTTGTTTCATTCACACATGTTTGAGGAATCCATTATTATTAGTCTGTCTATGGCTCCAAACCTCAAAATGCCCTGTCTGGCCTTGTGATGTTATGTAGCGGTTAGCTGCCTTTTAGCTTTAGTTCAGTAGAGATTGGAAATTCTAGGGCTAAAATCATCCAAATCATTCTAGTGAAGGTGTATGGAGTTTAAAAGCACAGTGGAGCACTTTCTTTATTACCACATGACAAGGTGAGTGTTTTCTATTTGAGAGAAGAAGCCTTAGCCTAAATATGCAGGGTTTGTGTCATAAAAATAAATGAATGAAACAATTCCTAACTCCAGGTTAATAAATAAGACTATATAGGTGCAATATTTTAAAACGTTTGATCCAAAGCAGTAATTATGCCAGCTTCCTATATGAAAAACCCGATATGAAACTCCTCGCTTCTGCTCCCTGTGCGCCATAAGCCGTCCTTCACTGTGGTGGCATCTACAGCGATGCACCATCAATAGCAGAATCTCATCACCTCCCTGCATTTGCAACCAGAGTGAAAAATTCAGACAGCTGGAGAATTAAACTGAAATATCTTTCCTAAGTCTTCCTCATTTTCTGAACAAATCACGCCCAGCGGCCCCTGATCACTCCACTGGGGCCACTTTACTGACACACAAACCTATTGAAGTCAATGGAGGATCCCCTGACTCCCCATAGACGTGCACATAGGAAATGCACGCTGCCTTGTACCAGCTAATGTTGACAGTCAGGTTATTGATGGTGAGCCAAGTTTTCGAACGCAACTTTAAAGGCAAATGTGGGTAAACACAGTCCAGCTTTGTGAAATGACTATACATTTTTATCTCTAGTGTGTTTTTTGTAAAGGTTTAGAACATTAAAGACACACTATGTAACTTTTCTGGTGGAGGGCACAATAAACATATTAATATTTCATTTATTCAATTACATGTTCTCAGAAAACAAGAAAAACATGTATCCTTACCCTGATCTGCGACTTGGATGGACGATACCAATTTGTCAACTTCCAAACTTCTTTCAATGCAAGCCTTCAGACTCTATAATAATAATCTTGTTTACAGATATACTTACTAAGCCCACTTCAACATTTTATAGCTGTAGCTGAAATAGTCCAAAGAATAACACATTAGCCATTCAAACCTGTTTTATACTTACATGCACATTTATAGAGAAATACACTGCTTTTCATAATGTAACCTTCTATTAGCTCTGATAATGTTGTTCTGGACGTCATTTATGGAAAGCTCTTGTAGTCCGATCGAATGTGCAGCTCTGTGCTCAAACGCCTGGGCCCATTTGCTTTTAGACATTGAAGCGAATCATTAGTGACTGGAGTGCACCCAAGCTAATTCCTCCCAAATTGTTGCATTATGCATTAAAGCCTAGAGCTGTTTGAGCCCACCATCAGCATTTAAAATGTAACCAAGTCATTATTATTTTGTTTACTCCATTCAAATCCCCTTTTGAAACTAGATGTAATGACTCCGCTCTGAGTCAGATGTCCACGAATCAGGCATAACATTGTGAAAAATAACAGGTGATAGGAATATTAATACATATTTTCAGTGATTTTGTAGTTAAACTGATGTGGTAGAGTGTGTTTGATGATGGTCACTGGTGAAAACTAGACAAATGTACATGTTTATTGACTTATATTTTAAATGTTTGGATGTAATCACTAATATTGCCTTGTGTTTTAAACTAGTTACATGACACTTCTTGTAGCCTTCAAAATAATAACTCAAATTAAGAAGGTTTATCTAATTTCAAGCACATTTTCTTGTTCCATTGGCAGACTTTTTAGACTGAACTAAAGAGAGAATCCTATTAAACCAAGATGGAAAAACATCCATTGAACTAAACTACTGAAATCATCATAACAGTTTAAATCAAGTAGGTTTTAGTAATCAGGCCATACTGACAAAAGTAGATTTTGTTTTTTTGGAAAATTATGATACTAAGATGATATTATATCTGTACAAGCCATGAAAAAAAAACTTTACATGCATTAGTTCAGCTTGTAGTATCAAACAAGTCTTAAATTACAGTATAAATACCCTTAAAAGTGAAGACATTTCAAGTTATACCCTCATTGGGAAGTTAACAACATACATTTATTATGTTTTAATTTTGAAAACTTTTCTTTTTTAACAGTAGAGGTTGACCAATATTTGTTTTTATGGCCGATGCTGATGCCAATTGTTTACAATCTTGAGCAACGATGGCCTATCTGTTCTGACGATATTTATGCGCCAATATTTAGATTATTTTGCTCAAATCATGTCATTTAAATTTACTACAAACTCCATAAATCTATAAGAGAGTTTTGTAGTTAAAGTTTGTGCAGTTACCTCTTCATACTTGTTCAAACCAAGGTTCATTTCGATTCTTTTGGCAGCTGGTTGGCCAAAACTAAATCTGTTTGTGCTGGAGATTTAAGGCCAATATGCTAAAAATGTATTTTTACAACAGGAAAAACAGATCTAGTTCAATAAATTAATTTCTCACTTACCTTATGCATTCCGAACATTATTATTCACCGGGTGACCAGTGTGGAGTTTTACCATGTAGGTAAAGCTAATAACAGCTAGCATGCTAATGTGCACATCCTGATTTTCAGACAATAAAATGTTTTCTTATTAGATGCAGACAGTATGCAGCAGACTTATTTTGAGCTCACAAGCTGCTTATGCATTATATCTGTACTGGGGCAAGACACATTCTACTCAAATACATGGGAAAACACCCAGCACAATATTTTGATATATTGCCCAATCTCTAGCGCAAAACTTTCTGCAGTGTGCACCTTTTGTAGGGTGGTCCTCGCTGCCGTGGTAACTTGGACGACTAATCACTGCCAGATGGTCATAATGTTAAGAGCAGTGTTGTGTGGCCGAAATATAAACCCATTTAAATGAATAGAAGTCCACTCGACTGCAGTCTGTGAATCAAATTCGGTTTTGAGATGGAAGTGCAGAGTCAAGTGTTTACCGGGCCCTGTTTAGGTCTCCCTTTGCCTCTATCAGGTGCAAATCTTAAAAGCTTTCAGACAAGTGATGGAGAAAGCCATGGCCCTGTTGGATTTGGAGAAGCACTGGTGGGTGGTAAGTGGACTCAGAGTGCCAACGCAGCCAGAACAGAGAGATAAAGAAAGTGAAAAACACAGCGCAACAAACCACTTAAAAGGTACATTGTGTAACTTGTCTGCTGGAGGGTCCGTCACCTGCTTGTTTCCATGGAAATGTGCCGAGAATGTGCCATATACTCCATGGAGACTTGCAAGCCAAATTACCAGTAAGATTTGTGTACACAGTGAGAGTGGATGTTTTTAAAGACATTTTTGAGAAATAAAAAACACTGTAGTTCAATAAATGCAAGACAGATTAGTTTTATACCATACTGTGGACAATTTAAACCAAAGCATTAACATTTCCATAGAGACAAACAGGTTGCAGAGCCCCTCCAGAAAAGTTACACAGTGTACCTTTAAAGTTATTTGACTCCTAAACAAGTTTAAAGCAGCACTATACCACTTGTCTACAGGCAGGTTTGACATCTGCTTGTCACCATGGAGATATTGCTTTGTGTTAAATGTTTTACAGTATGGAATGAAACGTATCTATCTTGTATTCATGTAATAACTAGTGGTGTTTTACTACTCAAAAATGCATTGGAAAAACTTGAGACTAGGCTTGGTAGTGCCACTTGCTTATGTCCATGTTTAATGCCATACTGTGGAACATTTCTGGCAAAAGAATATCTCCAAGTTGTCCAAGTCTCTACCAAAACCATTACAGTTAGCCACATGTGTGCACTATCAATATATGAAAAGGTAGATCTATTTTTGGGGGAGGTCTTGTCAGGTTAGTTCACTATCAAAGCCACGCCAAGATCAAAATATGTTCCAGTCTCTCCCATCTATGGCTCACCCCATTCTCCTCAACAGTGGAAGTTTAAAGATGAAAGTGAGCCAGCCCCCCAGGCAGTTTCATTGCCGCCGCACTGTCCTCTCCCCTCCCCCCGCTCTCCCCTCTCCTCCCTCACTCCTCCGACATGATCAGCTAAAGTGTAGTCGAGAATACTGAGGCACGTCTTCAAAAGCCACTGGGTTAGTCTGTTATTGAGTATTATTTAATGGTGCGCTATGTTGCCTCCACGATGTATCTGCTTTGCTACGAATGTTTCACAGCATGGCATTAATCAGGGGTCTCCGACCTTTTTCCTCTGGTGAGCTAACTTTACCAAATGAAAATGCCAGAGAGCTACTAGTTTTAGCTGTCAGAAGAAGTGGAGTAGGCCTACATTTAAGTGCCATGGTCAGCCTTAAAGGAGGTGCAGTTAGATACCTATTTATTAGTACCCAAAATTAGGCATCAAAATAATACATGTACAAAGGTAATAGACATTTAATTAATCAAATTTTACTTTTTCAGGACAATACATGTAATTTAGAAATCCTTTGGCAAGCTTCTAGAAGGGGGTGCAGAGCTACCAGTAGCTCCCAATCTACAAGTTGGAGTCCCCTGGCATTAAGCTTTTCTGTCTTCCATGTGTTCAGTTACAGATCTGTGTTTGAGGAACATGCTGACTCGCCTCTCCACAGATCTGACCTGTAACTTGGCATTATTGTGCTTTCTGCTTGTCTTCACTCCAGGCAAAGCACTAACACAGAGACAAGAAAGTGATAGACCCTTCACCAGAAAGTTACATAGTGCAGCCTTAATGTAGTTTACTGTAGGATTAGCTGTCTGGTTTTATTTGTATCAAAGTAAAAAATCTTTAGTAAGGTTTGTTTTTGTAGCTTTTTCAGACTTGTATTGTGTTTGTTTGATGATAAGGTGATAGAAAAACCTTGTGTTCCACTTTGGGGAAATTTCATAAAAATTGTCTCAAAGAATAGTCTCTCCCGCCACTGCACTCAGCATGGATGTATTTGTTAACTGTGCATTTCAATGGCCCAAGTGGTTCAATATAAGACTTTTTTGTGTTGGTTCAAGGCAGAAGCAAAGAAGGCCGCATCGGTTTTATTTAAAAAAGGCTGAAAATATGGTCGAAAAGTGTGCAAAGAATGTCTGTTGACTGGGAAAGTGTTTGGTACTTTTACACACAAAACTTAAGAGGGAATAGGGTCCCAAAGATAATGAACACATGAAGTTAACTTTATTAGTCAATTCCCACAGTTTAATGGGATAGGCTTTGACTCATTTAGAGCTGAACCTATCCTATTAAAATGCATAATAAAAACAAGATCTGAAAGTTGTAATGTTTATTGGGAGTTTTGGTTGTCTCCTGTAAAATCCAAGCCTATAGAATTACTAATGGCTCTTTATGTTCAGACTAGATGAGGCTGCACATCAGAAAACTAGATTTCACCCATTGTTAATTTTCACTTTGTTTTAGTCCCTGATGTAAACTGTATGCACCCTCTGAGACTCCCCTTGGTATAAAGACCAAATTGTCTTTTGTAAATAGTGCAATGAAATCGAAAAAGGGATCCAAATAATTGAGGTTGTAATTGACAGAGTTTGGTGAAATGTTTTGTGTCTTGGCCAGGCCTTTCTTTCTTCCTCCGTGGACCTTTTTGTGCGCACGGTGGTTGCCTCGACAGCCCTCCCTGACTGAGCAGCCAATTTGTTTTCTCAGATAAAAGTAAATAAGCTGAGCGCGATTTAATTGTGCCCCATTATCCCACCCTCCAGTCACTCTGCAAAACACAGCCCTGCTCTCCGCTCCTCCGAGACACGGCTTTTGGAATGAATCAAATTAGGATATGCTGTTGTGTAAATAGAAACAGTGAGAGGAGAGGTGGGCAGGGAGGAAATCGCTCTCAAAAACATTAAAAACTGAAATGGCTTGGGCAACCTTTGAGCACCAGGGCCCAACAGCCATTCAGCCAATCAATGAAACAAATTCTCAATAAATGCAACTCATTGTTTTCAATCAACCTTGCTACCGCTATAGGCTGTGCTGTGGGATTGAGGGGGCAAAAGAGACAAAAGATCTTTTATTTTCTACCAGCGCATTTACACCGAAAGGCATTTTGAATCATTCTCGTCAGTAGCATTGGCTGTAGCCTTCAAGCTAATTAGAATCTTCAGTGGAACAGCAATAACAAGTTAATTATGTAGCAGGGATATTAGCGTTGTGTATTCCCTCTCCCCTCTCTCATTCCTCCACCATAAAAACACTGGATCATCTCTGTCTGGAGCGTTAAAGTTATGTGGCTTTAGATAACACATTGTTTAATTAATGTTTGATTGTTCATGCAAGATAAAGATCCGTTTGTTGTTTTAACCACTACTGAGGATGTCATTAACTCTGAATGGTAGGACACACTTATATACACTGTTTTGGTTATACTTTGATACTCTATTAAAGATCTATTTTTGCACTGGATAAGATACTTTTTTTTTTTTATTTTGTGATTATTTTTTAATCATGTATTATGTGTAGAATTATCTTACCGAAAGTTGTGTATTGTATCATATCACTGTAAAAACTATAATCTAGTTAAGATGACTTGAATTAAGAAAGTTTGATCATGATTTTAGTAAGTTTAACGTGACAGGTAAAATGATCTACTAATGGAACAAGGTTTTTGTACTTTGAAAATTTTAAAATACATCATGCTGCACTTATAAATAAAGAAACTCTTTGCACTTAAAATAAGAAACAAAATCTAATGTTGCTTGAATCAACACAAAAAAGTTAAATGTTCTTATTTTAAGTCATTGTAACTTACCTAGATTTTGTTTTTGTTTGTTTGTTGTTGTTGTTTTTTTTGCTGTGTAGTATTGTAATTTTTTAATGTATGAAATTTTTTACTACTTTTACTACTACTTTCTTACTACTACTTAAACTGCTGTTCAATTTCATACCACAAGAGGGAGACATTGCACTTTGTTATATTACACAAAGACAGCACACAGTTTACCATCCTGTGCTCCCTGCTTAAATGTGCTGATGTGGACTTTGAAGCAGCTCTTTAAAGTGCTGCCTCAGTGTTTTTGGCCTGTGTTTTAAATGCACTGAACCTTTATATGTGATCTGTGTGTGTCTGTGTGTGTCCGTGTGTGTCCAGCTGGATCATTACCCTGCGGTCAGCTACACCCTCCCTGATGCCTCTGACACGCAGCTCAACCTGGTCAAGACCCTCTTCCTCGGAAAAGTCTATGGTGAGTCCCAAATCAATCGGCTTTACATGAATTTGCATTATTTTCCATTTTTAATTCAGTACATTTTATATTTAATTTTACAAATAGGCTACCAAGTGCAGCCCAGTTCTACAACCTCTGTAAAAGTATTTCACCTGATTTAAAGAAATGTAGAGTTAAACAAGTGAAGTTACAGACTTCTTCTTTTTAGTGCTTGTAGATGAATCGGTAGTTTAATGTATTTGTTCATTCATAATATTATACAAAACAAACAAAACAAAACCTTTACAACTGTCCAAATAGAAAAAGGTTAATGCATATTTAGCTTTTTTGTAATATTTGAAGAGTCTGGTTGTCACTATTACTTCTTATGGCCCTGGTTTGTTGTTGATGTTGCTGGTTGTAATTCTGCATGGTGTCCACTAGAGGACTCCAGAGTCTTCTTTAAAACCCTGCATTGGACCTCAAGTTCAACTCAACGTAATATTTCATTATATTTCTGAAACAAGCTCGTACTGTTTTGTTTGGCCTTAATAGCATGTCCAAAATTCGTTATTTGCAAAAAGAAATTGAATTGTTTAGTTGTAGGCTTATTTATGTTAACCAAAATGCCCAAGGTTGCAAAGGGACAATGGAAATACGTTTACATAGTTATTACAAGCAGGTCTATGTGATACACTTATTTGAGTAGTTTTGGGTTGATTCTGGCTCGTTTCATGCATTTCTTGTTAAGGTGCACGCTGTAATGTCTTTTGTGGATATGTTACCTGCTTGTCTCCATGGAGATGTCATTTCTTTGCCTGTATTGGTCCACAGTGTACCATTAAACATACCCCTCTGGTCATTATTCAATTACAGATAGGCCTATTGCTCAAAAATACCTCCATGAACACAAACAGGTGGCAGATCCATCACCAGAAAAGTTGGTGTACCTTTAAAGCATGTTGCATTTGATCCTTTTTTTCCTACTTCCTCTGCCTGTCTCCTTTGTCCTCTAACTCAACACAAAGTCAGTGAGGTTGAAGTAATGGTTGCCTTCACTTCACATGCCACAAGTATCGACTCCCTCTCTCCCCATTGAAACCCCAATGGGACTAAAGCGCACACACAACACACGGTTTCAGGAACACACGCATCGAATAAGACCATCCATCTCTGCCCAACTAACTCAGCACAGATGCTCTGAGGACGCACCAGCCAAAGTCACTGTCAAGATGATTTCTGGGCTGTTTGAGTTGGAGATTTAGAGGGAGAAAGTGCTGCACAGGGCAATGGTAAGAAAAAAAAATCATAGTGTAATAAGTGTAAAAAAAAAAAAAATCATCTGTTAGGTCAGTTTACTGTCCACATTGTTTTTAGACTGGGGGAAAATGTTAGACTCTGGAGCTTGAGTTTATATGGGAACGATTATGATACAGACACCTTAAAATTAATTATTTGTTTCTTTACTGACCCCTTGTGGTTGATTTTAGTGTCTTCGGTGGACATTTAGGTTGGGCTTGTTTAGTACTTGGATGGGACACTGCTGTAGCCCTGGTTTAGTTCTGGTTTAGCCCTGGTTTAGTCCTGGTTTAGCCCTGGTTTAGTCCTGGTTTAGTCCTGGTTTAGTCCTGGTTTAGCCCTGGTTTAGTCCTGGTTTAGTTCTGGTTTAGCCCTGGCTTAGTCCTGGTTTAGCCCTGGTTTAGCCCTGGTTTAGTCCTGGTTTAGTCCTGGTTTAGTCCTGGTTTAGCCCTGGTTTAGTCCTGGTTTAGTTCTGGTTTAGCCTTGGTTTAGTCCTGGTTTAGTCCTGGTTTAGCCCTGGTTTAGTCCTGGTTTAGCCCTGGTTTAGTCCTGGTTTAGCCCTAGTTTAGTCCTGGTTTAGCCCTAGTCTAGCTCTGGTTTAGTCTTAGTTTATCCCTGGTTTAGTCCTGGTTTAGCTCTAGTTTAGTCCTGGTTTAGCCCTAGTCTAGCTCTGTTTTAGTCCTGGTTTATCCCTGGTTTATCCCTGGTTTAGTCCTAGTTTAGCCCTGGATTAGTCCTGGTTTTGTCATGGTTCAGCCATAGTTTAGCCCAGGTTTAGTCCTGATTTAGCCCTAGTTTAGCTCTGGTTTAGTCCTAGTTTAGTCCTGGTTGAGGCCTGGTTTAGTTCTGGTTTAGCCCTCGTTTAGCTCTGATTCAGTCACACAAGGCCACAAGGGGCACCAATGACTCTAGTGGACATTGTAGTTGTGTCCTTAGGCAAGACACTTAAGCCACATTGCCTTGTATGAACGTGCTGTGAGCATGAATGATGGTGGTTGGAGGGGGCAATGTGCAGATTGGCAGCCTTGCTTCTGTTAATCTACCCCAGGGCATCTGTGGCAATAGTAGTTTGCCACAACTGAGTATAGAGAGAATGGAGTTGAATTGGAGTGTCCAAAAATCACTTTATAAATCAGACGCCTTTTTTCATTAAATTCATTCCGTTTTTTCAGACCTATTCCTAAATTAATCAGTTATTGCTATTACTGCCCTTTCCGAAAATCACTACCCGAATCCAGTTTTGCCTATAAAGTTTTTGCTGGCAGATGCAAAACTCAACACAGATGTTACTATTAAATTACACTGCCCATATAAAGTAATGGACTGCTTACCGTCTTGCAGATAAAATGCATGCTGTAATTTAAACTGGCGCTGACATCTCTCAGCTTTAAAATTGCAGACACACAAAGATATTTATGACTTATTTTTCCAGGCAATGTTTTCTGAAACTGTGATAGTGTTTTGTGAATATTTTTTACATGTCAACACCTAAAATGATCCGTGCTGACTTGTAAAACAGTACATAAAAGTTTCTGCATTTAAAATAACTTGGATGTATTTCTAGCTCTGTTGCCATACCCAAGTACCCATTATATCCATCTATTTTCAGACTTACCTACGGCGTCACACTGGGTAATTGTTGAGGGCATATGGCGAGAGAACAATAAAGGAAAACAAACAAATTGCGAGCACACAGCAAGCAGCAAACACAGCAATCAGAACAAAAGCCGCCATTTGAGACAGTTGAATCTCATCAGGTCAGTTCCAGCTGGTTGTTGGTACCGCACTGAAGATGCCCTCTCATTTGCACAAAGACACAGAGAAGCTAGTGTTTGAGATTGAGTTTTCTGAATGTAAAAGTATGTTGTTAGATTTGTACTAGTTGTCCTTTGTGCTTTTTCTCTGGGCTGTGCTATAGTGGATTGTGTGTTTGCCCTTCAATCAGAGGGTAGCGAGTCCAAGTTTAATCTGTTGTAGTGTCCCTTGGCAAGACATTTCACCTACATTTCCTACCACAGGGAAGGTACATGGGACCGCCATGTTCTTTAACTGTAAACATAGGTGATTAACGTTGCATCAGGCAGGGCATCGGGGCATAAAAAGCAACTCTCCCTGAAATGAAATTATCTAATGAGATTAATAAAAGGCCCCGTATTACGCTATTTTCTTATTTGTGTTATAGTGTTGTTTCCTCATCAAAAATATACCCAGAGTTGTTTTGTTTAACACTCAAACTTTGCAAATTAAGGCTTTGTTTTTCTTTCAAGCAGAAAACTCTGCTCCATTTTGTCATGTCCTGTGATAATACAGGAAGTGCTCCATTGCATTTTTAAACTCCATATATCTTCACTAGAATCATTTGGATAATTTCAACTTTGGAATTGCAAAACTAAAGGTAAAATGCAGCTGTTAACTTGAAAACTACCACTTAATGACATCACAAGTTGGAACAGAGCATTTTGAGCTTTGGAGATGTAGACAGACTAATAACAAAGGATTACATTCATGAATGAAACGCAACTTCCTGTATGTTTTTCATTTTGCGTGATATAGGACCTTTAAGAATATTCCTTCCTTTTGTGTTTTCCGCACTATTTATTTTTATTTATTTTTTATTTTGAACATTATAATTAAATTAAAATCAGTGAGTTTAAAGTGTGATTTGATGGACACGCACACAATACGCTTATATAAGTCATATTTTTGTTTAGAGTGAGAATATACATTATAGTGAACAATAAAACAATATGCAAAAATGCCACGGTTCAGAAGATTTGAAAGCCAACTGACTTCCAATTTTATAATAGTTTTCTTTCCGTTATTTGATTTAAACCTTCTGTCATTCCTTTATTACTTTCCTCATTCAAAAACATATATGGGAGCCTGGCACATGAATTTTAAAACCTCATTTTGAATCCAAACATTGCTCTAAACTCTCAACCTCCCACCTTTTTGAAAGCAGCGATGCATAGAGAAGACCTCGGGCTGCATATCATTGCATGTATTAGCATAAATCTACCCACTGGTATACTGCTTTGCTCTCTTTCTGAGCTAAAACAATGAAATATGAATCTTTTGTGTTGCAGTTCTTGTTTGGGGATACAAAGTGGCATGCTTACTGGACTGTGTTGAGCCTGTAGTTGTAGCTGTCGTTGCAGTTAGCATGGCCAGGGTCACAGGATTGAGTGTTTTTGCTGCCAAGAGCTAATCGTCCCAAAGTGGTATTGATCAGTGACGCATGTGTGGATGAGTCAGCACATGCTCGGACACTGACACCACTGCAGTCAGATGCTGATACACAAATATACAGTGTATGTGTGTGTAATCTAAACTATGTCAATACGTCACTGGAGCTTGTAGACTTTACAACACAATGTATTCACTGGAGTCATGTTTTATTGTATAGACAAGTGTAGTGTAGTGTAGTTAACTAGTGGACACGTGTATGCTATGGTAAACAATACAAGAATACAAAACATATTTCGTTTTGCAAGTATTCTCTACATATTTAAGGCAAGTAATACTGTATTTTGACATTTCAACGCTTTCGGATAAAAATGGCAACATATTTTATTGGAAGTGCCATTCATTTAGACGGTGATGGCATTTTTTGGGCTTAAAAACTCAAAAATCTGAAACCCACCTCCAGAGTGGAAAAGTTGAATCACACATCCTAAAACCAGAAGTAGCCAACTCACAATGTATGTTTTTCAAGGTTTGTAAGTAATAAAAACCTCCATGAATATATAAATGCTAGATCCGTATAATACCATAGGGAAACATTCCAGGCAAAATGTTACGCATTGCACCTTTAAATCAGTCAACTTCTAAAGTCACTGCTGAATTAACCATTTATAAATTCAGACGATAACTGTGCTGTATCAAAATCATCATGGCAAACTATCATGTGGCAGTGTAACTATGAAATCCAATGGCCCTATCTATTCCTTGAGTGGTAAATGTATTAGATTATTATCCCCAATGCACAGTAATGCATGTAATCCTAGCTCTATCGCTGCTCTATATCTTGTTGCGTGCTCGTCCACATTAGCTTTAGTTACACTGTGTATCCTGTATGTGTGGTGTAATATATTGCCTCAGAGCTCCCTATAGATCACTGTATCCTGTTATAATAGATGGGCCAGATAGGTCGTACATCAGCAGAGGCTTGCTCCCACCCAGACCCCAGGACCACAAATCTAACCCAGCACGCCCCGAGTGTGTGTCCCGTAGAGAGAGAGGTAGAGATATAGAGACTGTAAACCTGCTATTAGAGACAGATAGTACTAACCCCCCTGTCCTTGTTATAAAAGATCTGTGTATCCGGCCCATATGACACTTTATTGTTCCACCAGTTCTTCCTCTTGTTTTACGCATCGCACAAATCAGTTGGTGTATAAAACTGTACTTGTTCATTAGGGATCTTATTATTTAGGCTTGGCTCGAAAATATCTCTGTGAAAAGTGAATTAAATCTTGGGAAATGTCATTACTTTTCATGTGTATTTTATTAAGGTGCACTGTGACCCTTTTCTTATACGAGTCTTGTTTCGATGGAAATGTTTTACTTTGTCTAGAACAATATATCGTAACACATTTCCCTAGATTAATGTCATACTGTGAAAAAGTTAAGGCTAAGCAAGTTACATATTATGCAAGTCAGTGCACATTTAATCAGAAATATACAAATTTATCCAACCACAATCATTTATGGCCATTTAGGAATCTCAGTTTTATTTTACTTACTCAGCCTGCAAGTCATCAAACAGAGCCAGCACATAAAACTTACACAAACACATGTGTAACTACAGTCGATCAGTGAAGTAATCAGTAAAGAATGGAGCGTTCTCCATTAGAAAAATGCAGGCGTCTACCAAGGCCAGGTTTATGGGATTTTCATGTGGGAATGAGAGAAAACATGATCATCTCCCATAGGTTTACTTTACTGCTATATTTGTAACATGTAGCAAATAACTTTTAATTTAATAGTTTTTATATTTTGTCACCTTGCTAACATTTGCCTTAAATAGTAATTGGCTGGGTTGTGGTTGCACTCGTTTTTTTGGCGGTGCGCTTCCTTTGAAATGGACGTTTTTTTTTTTTTAGTCTTGGCATATCTGTAGAGATGCCAGTTGGGCTGGACAAGACATCTGTGGAGCATCTGAACTGCTCCCTGGGGATGTGTTTAGGACATGCTCCACCAGAGGGGGGCCAAGAGCACTCCTGCGACACTGCACACTGCTGTTCGACCTGAATATTCTGTCTGGATGACTTTCTGTTGTTTTGTACAGACTAATGACAGATACACAAGAGGAACCTCCATTATACTGTACTAGTGAATTATTTCCATCTCTACAAATTCGCGTGACTACATTTTGCATAAAAGACTCTGCATGTTCTAACCAAATACTGAACTAATTTGCTGACATTAACTTACTTCCTTTTTTTAAATTGGAGTTAGCAATTATTGAAGTTTACCTTTGTCATTTACAGTTATTTGTTGCTGTTGTGTGTCACATAAACCAGTGTAACAATATATTATCATGTCATTAAGCGTACATTCAGACTTCCGTTTATTTTGTCCTGGTTTGAGCCCAGTTTAGTCCTGATGTATGTAGACTTGGTTTTGTGCTGTTGTAGTCCTGGTCTAGTCCACGATTAGTTCTGAATTTGTTCTCCATTTAGTCCCAATTTTGATATGGTCTATGTGTTGCTGTGTATAGACCCTAAATTATTATATTAAACAATGCAAATATATGATAATAGTATAATAGCTTGATTAAGATGTTTCGTCATTATTAACTGCTTGATTTATTTATTTATTTTTTGCCATTTTTTTGGGTGATAACCATAAGTTTGCATTGTTTTTACTTTCATATCCTAATATTGCCAAACTGAACAGGAACATGCTAAGTGTCTGTCATTCGCCCACTGTTTAAGTTGCTGCTATTTCTTATCTACATAACGGCTTAATTTCCGTGGTCAATACATGTCTTTTGTGTTGTGACCTTTGGGGCTGGAACAATCAGACCTCCTGACAGTGATTAAAAGCCTTTTGGTAGATCTCCTGATTGCACAAAGTAGATTTCCTCCCTTATCTCTCCTCTGCCTTTGTAGTGTTTTCCTAATCTCCTCCATCTGCTTGTGCCTTTCAAAAGGACGTACCTGTTGGGGTCACTGCTGATCAGACATTGGATGACATCATGCTTTTATTTCCTGCCTATGATTAGCACTCTGCTCCTTGGTCAGTCCAGATCCGCGGCCGTGTAGTCTGCTCTCCGTGTTTTCTCCAGCTGCTGCGTTGGAGCGGGGGGTGGGACCGCAGTGCAGAGGCAGAGATGGTTAGAGAATAGAGAGGCACAAGAACATAGAGCTGTCCACTGTTTTTATGTAGCTACAGAGGTAACATTTGACACTGATCAGGTAACTATTATCATATTTTATTACTTTTGTAACATATTTGATCACATATTTATGCATTTACCATGATTAACCAGTATTTAAATCACAAGCATGTCTGTATGTTTGCATCTGAGCTAAGTTATGTTATGTATCTTTACAAGGTAACATGAGTATGATAAGGGCAGCATGTGTTTTTTGGTTTTTGGTTTTTTGTTTGGGTTTTTTAAAATTTTATCTCAGGGTCATTTTCTTGTATGTCTGCTTGTTGCTACGTGTCTACACAGTAACCAAGGCTTTGGATTGAGTCCAAATTCATATCCTGTTTAGAGAAGATGGCCTGATGGATACACATTTAGATTTGTTTGTTAGTTTGTTGTAACCAGCTGTGTAAACCTATAGTCCATACCCAAGTTCTTCTACTGTGGATATCTCATAGACAATCTCTAATACCTCATAATGTCTTTTAAAATGTTTGCTAAATATTTCCCTTCCACCATTTTGTGTAGTTTTGTCAGTTTTATTGAATAACTTATACTGCAAGATTCCTAAAACCATACTGTTTTTAGACTATACCATGCCGCATTGTCAACATTTTCAACATTCACAGACTGTATATGCATTTTTTTCTTATACTTAGTACTGTCTTCTAATCTTTCAAAAAATGTTCCTACTTTTTTAGGCATCAACATAACCATCTCATATCCCCCATGCAGGTGTACCATAGTCTCTATTAACGCGCTCTTTTCCAGTCACCCTGCATCCATTTGTTACCATGGCAACCCGTTTTTGATCTCCTCTGCCCTGCCCCTTCGTTCTAACGCACCCTCTTTTACTTTATACCCCCGCTCCACCGCTGTCTGTCACTCCAGGCTTTTATCTGGTCTCACACCTCTCCATTTTTCGACAGGTCTTTTTATTTGACTTTCATATTGTATTCTTTTATTTTATTTTATATTTTTGTAAGGAAGCCACACCCCTACCCCCTGCAGCCCTGCAGTCCCTCCAAATGGCCTCTTTTGTACCATAGATTATAGCTGGTAATATATTTTATGCGTCGCCACATCTATTGAATAATTCATGTCTCTGGTGAGGAATCAACACGCTGACCTTGTCCCAGTTGTTTTTGCAGACAGGAGACTGTGTGGACACAATATACTGATGGTTAAATTGATAAAGCGTGGTAATGTATATGAATAGGGCTTATCTTGGTTTTCCTGTTATAGTCTGGGGATTGCTTGCCTGAATAATATCGTCATTTTATTTTTATTTGCTTGAACCCTGTGAGCCACTGTCTGTTATGATGGCAAATGGTACCGAATATGCTTTAACGATGAAATATAAAGCTGTACTGTGCAACTTTTCTAGTGGAGAATCTGTCACCTGCTTGTCTCAATGGAGATGTTATTGTTTTGCTTAGAATTTTCCACAGTATGGCAATAAACCAATACATCTTGCATTCAAACAGGAGGTCTACCGCATCGTATTAGCCATCAGTTGTATTTATCTTCTTCATTATCATATTTATTTGTTGTGACTAGGCCCTAATGGTTGAGATGCTGTGTGGTGCTCTGTTTATTTTGGAAAATCTATCAGAGCTTTATTGATTTCTCTGGTAATATACTGTGAATGGCCAGCTCTGGAGTGAGGCTATTACCGGTAAAAGGTAAACATTATGCATTTTCTGAAAACGAACTTGGACTTCACTATTTGGTTTGTATAGTGTTATGTTCCCTTCATGCTGTACAGTCTGAAATGTCATCTAATCTGATTCCACTATGCCAGGCTATTGCAAACACTTTGTTGTGCAGAGAATAGGCTCTTAATATATTGATTTGTATAAAAGCACGCTATTGTGTTACTGTCAGTAAAGTATAGATAGATGAATAAAATAACTACAACCTACCTATGCCAAGGTACTTTTAAACAAGCAAAATACATAATGCAGGTCCATTTTACAGCTCAAATGTTCATACTGTGTTTCCACACTAAGATTAAACATCATATTTTCTCTGGTTTCTGATTTTGTTTGCATTTAAGTTAAACCTCTTGTGAAATACTCTGATGAAAAGTGAAGAGTAGGTTTAGAAATCACAGCCCTTCATTACACAGCATATATATTTATGAGAGGCTAAATGTTGTAAGTGACAAGAAGCTGTTTTCTAAGAACTGTTCCCCAGAGAAATCAACAGCTTTGTGCAAAATCAGTAACAAGGAGCAGCATAGACCGTGGTTTCCTGATAGCTGCCATTGTATGCAAACCAGCCCTATGATACGCACAGTGGAAGGCCCATTAGTATGCAGACTGAGCCTCTGCAGTAATCAAGACTCACTCCTATTCAGATTCATACAGTGGAGTCTGTACATATCAGTATTCTGCCCGCTGTGCTAACTGTAGTGCTCCTCTCTCTCCTCTACCTAATTCAGCACCCCACGCATATGCAAATATGAGCTCATAAAGGTACACACAGTCTGCAACAAGAGCTGAGCATAGCCACTCACTACATGTTTCAACAATGCTCAAATCAGTCACCAGGCAGCAGGTCTGTACCTATCTCTTATAAAACAAACTGGATCAATTCTGTACAATGAATAAAATAAAGAATAAAAAAGATCTTTTAGTTTTGTGAATCAGAAATAGTACATCTTAAATAAGTCATAATTTTCATCATTTCAATTTGAGTCTATGTTTAATACTTGAATGTGTGAACAATTTTTTTAGAGACTGATGATGTAATACTATTAAAAACTCAAACGCAAAAACTAATGGTAGAATTATAAATATGCTTTTTGAAATTTCAGTTATTTTCCTTAAACCCAATAAAAGTCTAGATATTTTTAAGCCTTCCTGATCAAATGTGTATCTTACAAATAATGACACATACGTATGCAGTAAACATTATACAGTCATTTTTGTATGTATTTCTCATCCAAAGAGTCCAATAGCACTGCGCTCTCTTCCTGGCAGTTCAATCAATAGCTGAGCAGTACAGACAGACAGACAGACAAACATCCTAATGTTGAACCATCAAAATAGAATAAGATCTGAAAATTACATTATAAACCCTGCCCAGAGACTCATAACATGATTTATTAAGTGGGCACACACACTCACACACAAACGCCACTGTCTTGTTAATCAGCCAATGTTGTGCCGCAGCCATGTCTAAACTGTAGCTCCTGGGTGTGGTCAAAAACTGCAGCTGGGAGGCAAAATCTCACATAGTGTTCCTGTAAAAAGAACACAGTTTTGAACTTTGAAAGCCCTGGTGTAATAGCATCATTTCTAAAGCTGCATGATTCGAAGCAGGATACACCAAATGGGAAAATAAGGCATAGGGACAAAATGATCTTATTAGCGTTAGATTCAGTGGTTATATTATTTAATCATATGAAAAAGGTTACATGTATTACTGTTACTGTGTACTTTTTGTATTGATATAACTTCTGATACAGTATAATGGCTTAAATTCATTGTTGAAATATATAGTGTCATAGTCAAACCAAGTGACTTAAAGGAAGCGCTGCCTATGGTGTGTCTATGAAGATGCTATTGCGATACCTGCATGTTCCAGAGTGTGGCATTAAACATGTCTATCTAGCATTTGATTCATTATGAGTGTTTTTATTGGTTAAAAATGGTTTCATAAACATGGAAAGAAATAGGTTAATTTTTGTGAAATTAAGTAACAGTTTCAAAAATATTTACTCACAACTAAACAATTCACAGGAGGTAAAGAAACACTATGAAAAAACGGAGGATGCAGTTATATTCCTGAACCTTCTCTCTGGTTTGGTACAGATGGAGTTTGAGTGTTCATAGTGGACTGTCAATGTGACCATCAAAGGAATAGCTGCCAACAACAACAATGTGTATTCATGTATTCAGATTCTGAAATCCAGGATATGAAAATAATGAGACAAGAAACTGATTCTCAGCTTGTTTTTATGTGTCACCTCCACAGAGTCTCACTTTCACACAAGAGAAGAGACAGGCACAGCACTGATCAAGAAGGAGAGAGAAAGGGAGGAGGAGGAGGAGGAGATAGGGAGAGAGGGACCGAGAGAGGGAGGGGCATGGTGTTGCTAGAAAAGCTGTTGTAATTCATAATTTATCTTCAAGTTTTGACAGCAGAGGTCATGGGCACTGAATGTTCCAGCTTTAAGTCTTTGGTGTTTTTCTTTTTCATTTAGAAGGTACTTTCTTAGGAATTAGCTTGACCCATTTTTTCAAGACATCTACAACTTTGATGGGATTTTCGTAAATACTGTAACCAAAAATTTCAATATTCAACGGTAAAGTTATTAGACAAGTAAATAAGAATAAAAGGCTCTGTAAGTTATAGATACATCATTTCAAACTTGGTACTGACCAAGTCAACTCAGTCTGGAGATAGGCCTTCATGTATTGCCCAAGTGGCACTGAAGAATGGGTCAAATGCATATTTTTGTGTGGGAAAAATAAAGTATACTTGACATTAGCCCACACCCAAATATTGCAGTTACTTCTACACTAGTAAGATTCTTAGTAGGAGAAATTTGTCAGGAGATATCTAACATCATAAATCGAAATTACTCACCATAAATTTATATTGTACATTTGTCTCTTTGTAGAAACGGGCTACGTGGACCCAGCAGTGATCGAGCACTACAACAGTCCTGGTTTTGTGGGCTGTTTGTCCAGAGTTCAGTTCAACACTATTGCTCCTCTGAAGGCTGCTCTGAGAGCTGCTGCACAGTCTAAACACAGATCCACAGACGCACAGAACGACCGGCCGCCCTCACCTGTATCCCACCAGGGAAAACTGCTCCAGTCCAACTGTGGGGCCTCTCCTCTCACCATCCCACCAATGTCTGCAGCAACTGACCCCTGGCATCTGGACAACACAGGTACATCATGTACACTTATGGAACATGGTTTAATATTTTCATACACAAAATATCATGATACAATGGACCGGATGTCTCTGTAATCCTTCAGTTGTTATTAGGGTCCACAGCAAAATAATGTTGAACTTTGCTCAAGTTTCAAGTTTTACCATGTATATATTTCACAACTTATCAAAATTGCTCCAAACTGTAATTGTAATGTAACTTGTACTGTTGCAGTCGTTGAGACTTTCGGACCCAAACAGTCCTACCATGGGCTGTTTTCCATCATCTTTTTTGATGGTAGCCAATTTATAAATAGTTATTAGAACAAAATATGCATTTCTATAGCAACTAGCTTTTGTACATAAATTTATGGCTAATATTTGTCAAAAATGCAAATCTTAATGTAAAACTAGGTTAGTGCAAACCACACAAATAAGCATCCTTGACTAGTGAATCTACTGTTACATTACATTGCAGCATTTAGTTTTTCATTATAGTAAATGCTGTTGGCTCAGTTCCAACTGGGCCTTCGGGAGTGAAGAGCTATTAGACATTGATCGTGTGCATTGATCTTAATTTCAGTGTCTACATTTTGAACGGCTTTCAACACATCCATCCAATAAATAGATTTGACTTTTGTCTCCTTTACATTTGCACACAGACATGTAATCTATAATTCATACAGCTATTAGATACTGTCTGTCTTGCACTGATTTCCTTTCTGTTGTGAAACTTTCCTGTTCTCTGTAGAAATTACATGATTTTGTGTTGTGTATTTTAGAATGTATTGTTTACCTTTTAGATGCAGAGTTCCCCTTCAATGAGGAGAGAGTGATTCCTGATGGAGTCAACAGAGATTCGGCCATTATAGGAGGTATGCCAGGAATCCAGTAGACTGTTAATGCACAGAACCAAACATACACCACCACTCAACAGTCTGAAACAATGAATTTGTCTCGCTGTCTGTTTTAAATGGTAATGTTGATCATGTAAGCTATCAATACTGCATGATAGCTTCAAATACTGATATTGTAACTGTAATAATTGAGTTAATGAGCCTATTACAGTATGTCTGAATGTTATGTCTTAACATTCATTATTAACACAATAAATGCAACATAATTGTGGTAAACATAGCGGTTAATTGGCAAAGATAAGGTTAAGCCTTTATTGCCCCCATGGGGAAATTTGTCCTCAGGAGCAGGAGCTACATATGAAACCCCATTGAGCTACGCTTGGTCAGGACTACTGTAGCTTCAAATCAAATCAAACTTTATTTATAAAGCGCTTTTCATACAAAAATGTAACGCAAAGTGCTTTACAGTGACCCCACATTTCATTCTACCCACCAACCCCCACAGCTGCCTGACCCCACACAACCAAACAACCCAGACACACACACATGTGCACACGCACACATAAACACACACACGCACAAACATGCACATACATTCACACACACTAACATGCTAAAATACATAAAACTGCACATAGTAAAATGTGAGGCTGAATACAGGAGAACCGAATTATTATCTTTTATTACCCATTTTATCTATTGTGCATGTAAACCACTAGGATTATACAAATTATACATTTTTATATCTGCACACAATACTATATCTCTATCTATAATGTCTTTATTGGTCCATACCATTTTAAATCTTATCAGAACATCTTATAATATATTGAACACTGTAAATTAACCCTTTACTATCCTTTTGTATCCATCCCCAGGGATCATAGCAGTCGTGATCTTCACCATCCTGTGTACTCTGGTGTTTCTGATCCGCTACATGTTCCGTCATAAAGGCACGTACCACACCAATGAAGCCAAGGGCAGCGCCGAGTCTGCGGCAGAGTCTGCGGACACCGCCATCATCGGAGCGGACAACCCAGAGACCATCGATGAGTCAAAGAAAGAGTGGTTCATATAACATCTGCTCACTATCAAGACCTTTGTACCACATGAGGTCCGCCAGACTGTCCCAAAGGCGGATGAGATTTTAATTCAGTGGCCAATCTGCGTTACAAGGAAATGGCCACTTACTGAGACTCTCCCAGAGACAGCAGTGCTGTATAAGATTTCCTTTACGATTAGTTTTGTTTTGATTTTTTATATATCCAGTATTAGAGCAAGAAGAGGGGCCAGTGGAGCGCGACTGTGAGTCTGTACATACTAAACTGGCTTGTCCTTCTTTGTATTGTGCTTGGGAGTTTTCAGTACTTTGAATACTGTACATGACAAATACTTACTCTTAACTGGGTGTGATAGCACAGGTTTTATCACAAATCTCTGTTGCAATTTGATTAGATTTTTTAAACAGAAATCTTCTATCTAATGATGTTCTATTATTGAACGTTTAAAACCAGAATTGAGTTTGTCCAGTTGAGTTTTCGGTCCCTTATTCATGTCCATGCAATGCAACAGATGTGCCACTTTGTATTGTGGTAATATAGTTTAATATGAATGCCAAAAGTCACTTGTAAATATAGTTTTATTTTTTTTTTTTCAAAGCATTTATTCAGAGATTTAGTTACAAATCACTATTAAGATTTATATGAAGTCACGTGTCTATTGTGTATAAATATATTTATGTTGTGGCGAGACATGAAAGGCAGGGGGCGCTCCGAAGGATGTTCCAGAGTTTGATGGGAAACCGTTGCTTTGTGATTGTGTTGGATTAGCTCAGCTTGGCAGCTTTTTTTTCCACTTTTCACTTTAGCACTGAGTGAAAGCAGAGCATTTATTCACTCAGCAATCATGTTTTATCCAAATACTTGAGTCTGTTTACCTGTCCATGTCTGTACACCAATGCAAATCGATTGAACTAATGAACTAATGATTCAATTCCAAGTAACGCATATACAATATAAAGTAGATTATGTACACACAGAGACAGTGAAGATTTCCCAACTGATAGCATAATGCATAAAACTCAAATTTACTTTCTTAATTCTTTTATTGTTGTCAGTACACAACATCTGCCTTCTACATTCAAATTCATATGTCAACACTACAATAAGGAAATGCTCAGAATATCTCAGTGTGTCCATTAATCTATGAAGTTACACTTGAATTGAATTACTAAAGTAAACTAACAATGTAACTTTATTCTTTATTGTCCCTGTAGAGAAATGTACCCAGTGAATTAGACCCATTTTTCTATAATACTGTTGTTGCTAGCAGTATTACTATTGGTGATGTCTGTTGACTGCTCACACCCATTAGAATCAGTGTACCCAGGCAGACAGCAGGTATGGAAGAAATTGTATTAAATGATGCACTGAACTCCAATCATTAAGTGATTTAAGCAGCATGAAATACAGAGTGTCTGACAAATGTAATTGTTCAGGGGTCCGGGCGAGGTGAGGGGATAATTGGCTTTTTATTAACTTACTGTGCCTTGAAGCCCTCACATTATTGAGCAAATGACCTGCTGCATGGATCCACGTTGACGAGAGCTTTTAAAATGTCTTAATGATGCTCTGTTTAATCCTCTCAAACCAACTTTTCAATTCCAAAATTGAAAACATTTCTTATATGCAAAAAGTGCAGTTTGATTGTAAATGGCCAGTCTATGTGAAGTGTACAAAACTGTATGAGGCTACGGAGGTGTCAAAGGGCATAAGAAGGAAGTATTTGTTAGTGTAATAGTTTTGTCATTATCTTTATACAAGTTGCCAACAGAATGTGATGTTGCTTTCTGTATGTCTGCCTATTGATTTGTGCATCGCTGTTGCATCATGGGTAGGTTTCGACATGCGGACAGCTGGTGAGCTCAGCCTTCCTTCAGCCAGATCCTCAAACAAGACTTCATCTATCCATGAAGGCAAACTACTGATTTTTACTTTATTTACTATGATGTATTAACCACACAACCCTTGATGTGTGTTTCAGCAACCCACTTCCCATAATTTTGCTTTCAGTTTTGTTGAGTTCAATAAAGAGTGTTTTATCCTGGTTAAATTAGCCTTTTTCATGGAGCAAAACTTAAATTGGGCCACGTGATTTTATAGACATGAGACCTCTAGTGGTGATAATAGAGAAGAGCAGAGACTAAATTCTGCAGACCTGGATCCATTTATCTGTTATGGTACATGGAGCGCTGAAACTTTCACTATTACATATGACAATTTTGAAAAAGAAAATTGTTGTTTGTGGTTGACTATAAGAGGTTATTTTGTGACTCGTGTAGTTTAATATGTTAAATATTATATAGTAAATAGTACATATTTAATATAATTTCCACGTGGGGGCACAATAACCACATCATTGTTTTTTATATTTTATTGAATTCATCAGAATTAAAAAAAACATACAAAAGAAACCAGCTCTCCTAGAAAAACATTCATAAGGTACAAAAGCAGCTTCTACAGCCCTTAAGATCTCTCTCAATTTTTAAACAAGTCTCTGAGATACTGAAGAAGAATGCCACAGATTTGCAGTTTGGTCTTTGGTTTGTCTAAACAGCTGAAGTTTTGCAAGTGTTTTTGGCAGTGGAAATGGGTCGAATGATGCCTGTGGTGAAGTGGAGTGGACTTCTTAGGCTGCTGGGCACTCAGCTGTGGTCAAAAATACAAGATGAGTTACATTTAATCAATAAGTATGATACAATGTGAATGTATTTTTATTTGATTTACCATTTGGAGGCAGAATCACAGTATTTTCAGCCAGAACACCAGTGTCAAGAGAGAATTGTCTGAATTTCAGCTGTAAGTCTTCACTGACCTGGGGAGTACGGCCTGTAATATAATATAGTTAGCTTTAATACCATTTAATTGATAAACACAAAGTAAAATCTCCGCCAAATGAACTTACTGTATAATTTGTTAAGGACTTCTGACACGCCATCCTTGGTCTTAATAGTGTGAATCAGAGCATAGTCGTCATAAATTACATCAACAACGCGCATATCATTGTCATTGTTCCACCCTGTTAGATAGAAATGAACTGTTAAATGCATTGTAAACACTTGACCTCGGTTATATTTTCAGTGAGTGCCTTACTTTGACTGTGGAAAGTGAAACGCCCTGGTGTATCTGTTTTCTTGGCCAGGTGGGTCATTCTCCAGCATGATCCATCAGAACTAAAATAACAAAAAAAAATTTATATTGTCTAATTTTCTATGTCTACATTTCTTACAAAATGCTCTCCTTTACTTACTTTAGGTTAGCATAGTTAAGGTCAATGTCTCCAATGTCAGTTGGGGTCATGATAGAGGTCCCCATCTTCATGCTATCTTTATGGCTCACAAACCACTGGGAGTTGGTGGCAAACCCGACAATGTACCACTTCCCAGCCATCTGCAATACACATGTAAGACTTGATACACATTCTACAAAATCATATAACTACTACATTTGCATTTTGAAGTGACATAGGATTTATGAGTTTACAGATTCATTAACTTGTGGTTCATTGTAAGTTAAAAGAAATTATAGAAACAAAATCTTGTTTTATCTACCTTTGCCAGGTCAAATTCAGCTACAGGAGCAACTTCTGCACAGGCTACCAGCGCGCACAGCAGAACTCCCAGCATCTTCAGCAGCGTCATCTCCATGGTGTGCCGGTGGTCTCGTTCCACAAATTGAGAGTGAGGAGAAGGGTGCAGAACAAAAGCAAGCAGACTGTAGGGTTCCTTATATTGTCCCAGATAACTGAATTCCTCCCCAATCTCCTCTGTAGTCCCACCCACAGAGAGGCTCCCAAAAGCACTGGCCCAGGAACCAAGCATGCAAATGACCTCTGTTGCACAACAAGCTTGAATTGGGGAATAGAGGAGGGGGGAGGCAGGCACAGAGAGAGGAGAGAGTGAAGTGAAGCTACATAATAGCTCTCCACTGTGGTCCCTCCTCCCTCACAAATGCTCAGACATGCCTGGATTTTCAAAACATCAGTTTGGTAACGATTCAAATTACCTAACCACATGGTGCATGCCAAAAGCAAATGCAGACGGAGAAACAAAAGTTCTAACCAAAACTAAAACTAAGAGTAATTAATTAATACATAAATTCATTCATTTGAGGATTTTAAATATAGCATTTAATTATAATATGTACCTTATATCTGGAATAGACCACATGACAGGAGCTCACAGAGAGAATCCTGCAGAAAAAAAAAACTTCCAAATTAATGTGTAGATAAATCTGCACATAAAACAGAGCCAACTGATGTGAACTGTTAGGGAAAATAAATGTTGTCCTAATGAGTCCTAGAGAGAGGCAGAGACTCTTCAGTCAGAGACAGAAGAAGTTTATTTACCATCAGTCTGGAACCTGGTGAACAGTAGTGGCTATTTAAGCCTGACTATGTTTCCACACAAGGACGTTGCTAAGAAGGACAGCTTGGACACAAGCTGGCTGAGATAAAAAGAGAAGAGCATATCATACCGTTTCTGGGACACGTTGACCAAAATTGATGATGTTAGAGAAGCACAAATTCTGTACTGGTTTGACGCCAGAGCTAACCACAGAGAAATGTCAATAATGAACTGGAAGTGTCTTTGCTACGACAATGCAGTGGATGCAAAATTCCACAACATGGCTAAAAAAGGCTAAAGAAATCTTGCAAAAATCTTCCTTAAACTTTCATAATTCATTTTCTTTTCTGGTACTACCATAGACTACATAAGGATACTACATTCTTGTTTAGCCCATTACGAAATTAACAATATTGCACATGGGTTTGAGGCACTTATTGTGTGTAAAGCCTATATTTTGGACCAACATGTGTTTACAAACTTGCTTATAGAGCTTTCTATGAATGTTGATGTCTCTTTTTGTTCAGGGCCTGACTTGACCCAGCATGCTGCTGGCTGCTTATGTAACAGCTCCCTCATATAATGCAGAAGGTGTGGAGAGAAGTGGGGGTTGTTCCACAAGAGCATTTGGTAACTCCTTTAGTTTTGTAACCAAACTCAGTCGACCCAAGATGGCCCCTCCACATCTGGCTTCATTTTGTTCACAACCACAAACCTCAAACACAAAGTACAAAACAGCAAAAAGCACTTAAAGTATATTTTGCAGTAACCACTCTATTTAATGAATTTAGATTTGGGGTTTGTTGATCCTGATTTCTTCAGGGCTGTACTTCAACATGTTGGGATGCAGTCTGTAAAAATGTGTTTTTCTTAGAATTTCATTAGACTGAGTTGAAGTGATTAATATAAACAACATTTTTACACCATAAAATCAAACTTACTGATAATATGGTCTTCATCCACAGTGTCACAGTGACCTAGAGGCAAAATATATGCATTAATATTATACACTGTGGGGATTAATAAGAAAAAAAAGTGTATTTTGTACTGTTGACATACTATATGTTGGAAAGGGAAACATAAAAGCCAGTCCAAAATTCTTGGTTGCAGCAACAGCCTCAAACTTAAGCAATGTTGGTTCATGCAGTTCTGCTACGCTCCTGGCTGCCATAAAGAGACATAATCCAGTTCAGGAAAAGTACAAAAGGCAATAGTAAAACAACTGGAATTATACTTACCATATAGCTTCAAGCTGGTTTTCCTCACTTTCTTTTTCTGAATCTCATAAACGAAGATTGCATAGGAAGTGTAATCTGTGTCCAGTATAGTCACTTTGGTGTCTATTTTTGGGTCGTTTCCTGATTCAAGGAACACAGTTAACATTACTAGCCTAAACTTACTTGTACTTATTATTTACTATGCTGAAAATAATATTAAATTACCTTTGAGTGTGAAGAAGCCACTGGTTTTTGTAAAATCGTAGAGCTGATGGATCTCCCAACACTGATGATTACTGCACAACCATAGTTTAAAGAGCACATATTACACTATTTTCTGATCTGTTATATTATGGTTCTTCATCAAAAGATATCACAGTTGTGTTTTGTTTCATTCACACATGTTGCATATTTAGGCTGTGGTAGTTTCTCAAACAGAAAACACCCCATTCCACCTTGTGATGTCATGTGGTAAAACAGGAGTTGTTCCACTGTTTTTAAAAAGCATACACCTTCACTAGAATCATTTAGATGATTTCAGTCTTGGAATTTCCCATCTCTACTTCATGACCTCACAAGGTGGAACAAAGAATTTTGAGCATTGGAGATGTAAACAGACTAATAATAAAGGGTTACTCAAACATGTGTGAATGAAACAAACACAACTCCAGGTATGTTTTTGAGGAGGTATCATCATTCTAACATGCTCAAAGCTCTCAAGAGTCAATTTGGCGTAATATAGGACATTTAAATTTAAGTAAATCAATACTGAATATTGTACTAAAGGTTATGTTATATCTATACAGCTTAATTTATTACTATTACTAATAAAAACAAATTCATTTTATAAGTGCTTGTATTTTGGTTTTCATAAATTAGGAACAGTATGGTGCAGAACTCACTGTCTTGTAGTAGTTTTGACAGACAGCTTTTGCTCTTTTCCAAATGTGGTCAGGTCCAGTGTCATGGTGGTGGCTTCTGCATTGTGTCCATGGGTCATTAGGTGAGAGCATTTGGAGGCCATGTTCAGCAGGTACCACTTTCCCAACATCTGAGTCACACAAAACAGCAGGAAATCAGCTTATGTTCTGTGGCTGTTAATGTATTTTGGTTTTCATCTGACATCTGATGTCTTGCGGCAGATAACAAATATAAGCCAATATTGACAAAAGATACAAATACTATATGTTTTACAGTAGGCTTTGTCTTGTCTTTTAGGAACAATACATATGACTTCATGAAAAAGCTCTATTTTTACGTTCTTTAGTCAAGGTCTGTATCCTAAGTGAAGATGTGGAGCCTTGGAGGAGGTGGGCTCAAAAGCCTTTAGATGTAAATAGTGTTTCAGATAGCACCCTGGGGCCATTTACAGATAGGCCTAGTATGTGATTTGTTATCCTCCTCTTTTTGTAAACCTTTTGGCACCAACATAAACCACTCTTTGGTTTGAACCCCCTCTAAAGCCATAGTAGGAGCTCCAAACATGCAGTATATGGACTATGTGTCTCATAAGATGCCAGTCAACCAATTTAGCAACAAGGATTTTTAACGTTCTTTTAAAAATTGAGTTATTTTAAGGGGCAAACTTAGTTTTTTTTTGTTTGTTTTTTTCATTTTTGGTCATTTGGTTCTCTTAAACTACAAGCTTTCATGCAAACACAAGAGAATTATCCAGGTGTTTCAATATTTTATTCAACCTGCCCCCACAGAATTTAATGGATCACCTACATACACCAAACAAAACTTTTTTGCCAAAACTTACAGAAGGATTTTTAGATCTAATTCCAAATCAGATTTATTTAGGTTTTTAAGTTTTAACTCCAAAAAATAGGCAAAATTTGAATTTTTTGCCAAATTTTCAAACATTTATTTTACTCTAATACGAAATAAAAGATCCACATTTCCCTCTGTATATTTTGCATATGTAATATGTCAACAAAAAGAACCATGAAATGTTTCATGTTTCTGTTTTTAATGTCCCAATAATTAGGCCATGGTGTATTCTTTATCATTTCCAGTCATCTGAGTTTGTCCATTGACTCATTGTGGTGCAAACAGCTGCAGACTCAACAATGTGCAAAGGTCAGAAAAAACGTTAAACATGTTTGGAATAGATTTACAAATGTACTTAAATTACTGTACTTTTGGTTGCGTTTGAAATGTTCTTTGCTTTTGCCTGATGCTTAGAACAATGCCATACTTTCTTACCTGATTGATGTCTATGTTTCTCTCCGGTGGGTTTGGGATCTCTTCTTCTGGATCTTTTTTCCTTGGGGGTCTTTGAGGGCGGGGTCGACTCTTTGCTCCTTCTCCGATTTCACTTATGGCCCACACCATCACCAGAACAACAATCATATAACGCAGTCGTTCAGCCATAATCCTTGAATACATAGACTTATTCACTCTCTCCTTTGCTCCTATCTGAGTTTGACTTATGTTTGATTTAAAGCCCCCCCCAACCAAAAGTCCAGGAGACAGTGTTTGACAAACAGTTAAATATTGACACACTGGTGAGGCAATACCTACCTTAGACACAGGGGGCGACAGGGAGTGAACTATTCACATCAAAAGTTTTATTTGAGATAAATCTCTACATGCATTCTGGGTATATAATCAGCATCTTCAATGATTTAATTACAGCTTCATTTAATATCAGAAAATGTAAACTTATGAGGAGAGTTTCTGTAAAAATGTAGAGCAAGGTGAAGAAAATATGAACATTGTCTTTTGCTGATTTAGCCGAAGTGTTTTCAGTGTTCTTCAGGTTTGTTATTGTCTCTGGGTTTAAATTTTAGGGCCACACTATTAATGCAGAACCGGTGTCCAGTTGGGTCTGGTCCATCCTCAAAGACATGTCCAAGGTGAGCGTCACACTGCACAAAAACACAAAAAATACAAAATATTAATGAAGAAATAAGCAGATCTTATTTTACTTGACCCAACTTACATTTTTACAAAGGACTTCTGTGCCAGCGCTGCCCAAGCTGTTGTCAGGGCGACGGATGATGGACGTGAGGCTCTCGTCCCCCTCCCATGTCCCATGAGCCTCTCTGAATGAGGGCCAGCCTGTACCAGAGTCATACTTTGCCTCTGAGCTGGAAAGAAAAGATATACAAATACACTGAAAACATAATCTATTTCAAGGGACATTCCTGGTTTAAAAAGTATATTACATATTGCACCCATTTTGAAGAAATCAACTATAAACTAAATCAACTATTTCTTGATTTGAGTAGTACCTGAAGAGCGGGGCATCACAGCAGACACAGTGGTACATTCCCACTTCATTATGGTTGAGGTAGAGGCCACTGAAGGGCTGAAATCATAAAACCATACATTCAGTAAAAGCAATATTATCCAGCGCTCTTATTAGAACATATTATTATTAGAACATTAGTGAAATATGAGAGCAACACTTGGTAAATTTACTTAACAACCTGAACAATCTCTTGCTTTTGGCCAATAAGACACAAGTCAGAGGACATAAGTGTCATAAGGCATAAGACATAACACATAACACTATAGCAAAAGATGAATATGAAGACACCTGATTCCTCTCTTTTGGTTTAACAGCTAAATTGGATATGTTTTGAATAACAATTGGTGTGTATGGGGTAACTTGTCAGAACGTGGTTAAACTGAACTTGACCTGGGTCAACAAGACAAGAGAGATCAAAGTCCACATGGGCTCTTAAGTTGGTCTATATGGGTCGCTTAGCTATATGGGGAGGCAGAAAATACTGGGCCCCTGTGCATAGCTCTACTATAGTTTAATGAAGCAATGCAAGTGCAGCCTAGTTACCTCCTCGGTCCCCTTCTCTCTGGTCACCACATACTCCTCTGGGCTCAGCTTCTTTTGCCAGTCCGTGGTCTCATTATAGCGAGTGAGAGAGTGAACAGCTTTAAGCAGAAACACATTCATACATCACAGAGGTTGCCATAGCTCCACTTAACAATGTATATGACCTTTAGGCAGTACTAAATGTGGATGTTCCCAGCGTGCAACAAATAATCCTCAAAGAGGCTTTATCAATGATGATTTTGTACTTAAAAGTTATTACAAACACTTCTTTGAAACAGATTCATGCACAGTAGAATTAGACAATAATAATATTAGACAACAATAATTGGTTTGAATACAAAGTTTAATAGCCTCACTGCTCACTAAAAAGATGTTGGTTACGAACAATTGCACGCTACGTTCAAGAACACACTTTGTAACAGACCAAAATGTTTATTCTTACCGTTACTTGTGCTTAAAAGGCGCACCATTCCTGAGTTTTTTCTTGGTAACGCAATATTTCTAACAGGAGCTTGGAAAACGACCGCAAAAAGACGAGTAGCGAATCTGGACATTTTGTTTGTATCGTCTGTGCAGTGAATCGTCTGGGCTGTGGAGTCAAGTGCACGGGTCTACTGTGCTAGGCGCGAGTGCATAACGCGGCGAGTTCACGCTGGACAGATCTGACCGGGGTCAAAAAGTAGACACATGTAGGCCTATATGTAGGTCAAGGTAGAGTAAGTTCATGTTTTATAGCTTCTGGAAGTATGTTAATTGCTTTATTGTTTAGAAATGTCTCACTAGTGCGTAAATATAGGCTTATCATTATCCGGCGAATAGTTGGCCTACGTGTCCTTTTTGTTCGTTTGTTCAAAGTATTGTAGTAAGCTGCTTTTAAAATTAAAATTAAAATTAAAATTAAAAAATTAAAATGAATTACTATTCACATCTCCAAATTATACAATGGCACTTTTATTGTTAGTGTTTCTTGATTATCTGGGTTATATGTTTTGATATTTTTCTGCAGCTGGTGTGTTGATTTTCAGGAGACTGCCAGGCTTGTGCATGAGGTCCACAACATAACGCTGTGCTTGTCCATCCAACACCTGTACTTCGTTCCAGGCTCGGTTATACTCTCCTCTGACAAGTGAACAACTCAGTCCAATGCTGTCTGCCAGGCACTGCAATAAAATCATTACAATGAAATAGAAATAGTACAGTACATTACTCAAGGAATATTTTCCAGTGTTGTATGGAACCTTGAAGAGAAGTGCCCTGTGGTAGTAGGTTCCTTTCTTTATCATGCCAATAGGCACTACATTAGACTGTAACTCAAATTTGAGCTCGCTGATGTGAAGGGTCCATTCGAATGTGGCCATATTTTTCGTGTCCACCTCTCCGCCCATGGCCTTGCTTACCATCCTAACACAAAAGTTTTAAAATATGTATTAACTACTGTTAGCTATTAAAAAGACATATTAATTTGTTTTGAATTGTCTGTTGCTATGACAACGGTCCATACTTTATATCATGAATTCCCAGCATAATGCAATTTGTGCTATGGGGCTGCATGAGGCCGCTAGTTTCTCATTTCATTTTCATTTCTCAACTTTAGTCCAATTGACAGAATTCTATTTTCTTTTGCTATAGAATCTACCTGGACAACTGAGGGATTACATATTTATCACTATTATTAGTTAAGCTTGATTAGTGCATCACCATATAAGAGTCTGCATGTTGGTGGAATAATAAGAAATAAAGTTATTTTAAACTAATATTTACCTGGCCAAAGCAGAGTATTGCAACATGTCATCATCCATAAGCAGGACACTTTCTTTGGCCTCCTGAACCAAAGTCTCCAGTGTTTGGTCATTCAACATCTTACAGTGTCTCTGAAGAGGGGACTGAGAGACTGCACGAGGGAGATCCTTATTCTTTGGTTTGTCCTCTTCCTTTTTCTTCCTGTTAGAAAAAACACTTTTCCATTCATACACCTCACAGGTTTTAGCATGTGTAATTTATGAAAGAGTCCACCAGAGACAAACTCTAACCTTGGTGTCTCCCCCTTTACGCTGATGTCTGTTCCAGATAAATGGTGCTGCTTTTCTTCTGTACAAACAACTGTCTCTCTATGAAATTCCACAGGGAAAATAAGACACTATTACAATGGCACTACTGCCTCTCTTTCGTGTGACTTCTTTGAATGGTTTATTCAATACTCTAATATGAGTACATTTTTGCATTGAGAGTGCCACTTAAATACCTTGTGTGGCTACAACAAAAGCAAAATACAATTTTAATAAAAGGATAATACAGAAAGGGTGTACTTCAGAGCTAAGAAAAAGATAATTACTTAAAACTGATAGTGATAAAAAATAATTAAGAGGTTGAAAATGCTGTGTTGCGGTGATATGAGTGTTTATTGAGGTCTTACTCAGCTGCATGCTTGGCCATGTTAATCACGATAATGGCCCTGTGCTGATTCACAGGTTGCCCGTAGTGCTCCTCCAGAGATAGGACTCTTTGACCTGCCACAGCCTGAAGAGACAAAACACACATGTCACAGCTGTTACTGTTACTGTTACATGTACTGACACTTTGATTCCTTCTCTTTAATCGCACGCACCTTCCCAGAATCATAAAAAAGATCTGTGACATGGTCAGTGGGAGACAAAAAGCCTGTTAGGCTGTATTTAACTGGCAGGTTAAAATTCAGCAGGCTCGTCATTGCCATTTCACTGAAAACAGTTTTTTGGTGTTCTGATTGGTTGATCTTCTGAAGTTTTTCCAGACCTCTGGAAACATAGTACATTGGTATAAGCAGAGGTACTTACAGATGAGCGTAATATAGGAAATTATTATGCTGCCAAATGCTGACATCTAGTGGCTATTTTGTAAATCACCTCAGTTTGACACTAAATGATTTCTTTGATACACGTTCCAAAACATAGACTATATTTTAAGCGTACATTATCCATAACAATTCTGATCTTACCCCAATACACACATCTCCACTGCACACGGCCCATCACAGGCACATGCCTTGACAGCTAAGGAAGCCATCTTCTGAACATCTTTGTATTTAGAGTCCAGTAAATTGACCAGTGGTGGAAGACCTCCAGCATTTTTAAACTTCACAAAAGAGGGCAAGGATAATATTGAAATTAAACTGTAATCCTTTTTTAAAAAAAAATACTTGTTTCTTAAATATTTATACCTCTGTCCTAGATGCGGTGTCACAAGCCAGAGTTGCGACACAGAGTGCTGAGCTGATTAGAACGTGAGAATCTTTGGACTTCAGAGGCTGCACAAGGGCTGGCAAAGCATTTTGGGACAAAATACTGTAGCGGATCTCCTCCTGTCCCGCCATGTTGCTCAGAGTTGCAGCAGAACTGGCCACAGTCTCAAGACACTGTTCAGTGAGCAGCCGGACCAGTGGCTCATGACCTGTGACTTCATACACAGCCCTTTAAGATAAACAGCAACACTGATTTTTACAAGGGCAAAACAGGTGAGCACACAACTGCACATAAACATAGAATACAGTGGTACTTTTGACTCACATCACATTAAGGAGATTGTTGTGGGTAAGATCAGAAAGTGCTCTTGATGCGTCCCGTTTTACAGATGAAGCCTCACTGCTCAATAGCCGTACCAGTGGATGTATAGCCCCTATAATGAACACATATTAATTAGACACTAGATGTAATGTGTGCTAATTCTTTGTTGTTGTTTGTAATTGCCCATGTACCAAGCTCCCTGAGGACCTCTTTACTGGCGAGGTTGGTGCTCATGGCAGACACAGCCTGGCTGACTGCTGCTTTTACTCTGTCATCATTCACAGAGAAGAGCTCCACTAAAACCTTCTCCACATTTTGCTCATGAAGAATGTTGCGATTCTCAGCTGCACAATAGATTCGATGTAAATATTCTCCTATCCACACAGTCACATAATAAACAACATTTAAACAGAAGTGAGATGGTTGTGCTTACAGCTCTGAGCCACTCTGGCAATACATTTTACAGCATTGGCCTGGATTTCTGGCAGTGTTGGACTGAGGATAAACTCCATCAGCTGGGCCAGACCTCCACCTTTGTGAATAAGCTGGAAACATTCACTATCATTTAAACAGTTTGCAACAATATGTAATGAGCCAGCATGAAGGTCATGTAGGTCCTGTGAAAAGACGATGCACAAAACAAAATGTTTGAGTTTTCATGGTAAAAAGCTGTGTCCATGACTGATCTGACACTGCTGTTAACATTACCTTATTTTTAAGAATATCTATGAGCTTTTCAAATCCTTGCTCTTCTCTAAAGGTAATGCGTGTGTCTTTATCTATTGTGATATTCTGCAGTATTTTTAAAGCCAGTTGTTGAATTACAGGAAATTCTGACTTCAGCTGGGCCAGTAGGTGTGGTATGCCTCCAAGTTCATGTATGGCTGAGCGACTTGGGTAATCCTTTACACACAAGAATAGACAATAGTTAGACACATAGAACATGAAGTGAGTTCTGTAGTGTATGTGTTAAAAATACACAGAGTCACCTGAATTTGATTGAAAATTATCTCCAGTGAATTTTTGACTACATCTGGATCAGGACTGGAGAGAAGTCGAATCACTGGCAGCAAACCATTATTGTCAAAGATCAGTGCTTTACTGACAAAATCCACTGACATTGAAGCCAGACACAGAGTCCCAAACTCATGAACAACTGTCTCCTCTGCAGATTAATTGCATTTATTGTATTTTGAAAATCATAATAAATTATAAAACGTTAAAAGTGCATGATAACTCACCTTGTGGAGAGAGCTTGTCAATAATGGATGGAATTATGTTACATTTCTGCAATGCATTTTTCACTTCAGCTGTAATTGAAACAAAGGGATTATAGTAAGCACTCCGTATCTTAGTGTGTAGGTGAGTGCTCACAGATGTTGCTCACTCACTGTGGGTGGACATGACGCCCAGGGCCATGAAAGCACAGCGTCTGACCAGCTTGTTACCATGAGTGATGAGCTGACATAAAGGCTCCAAGGCCCCAAGGCCCAGAAGTGACACCTTGTTTTCATCTCCTGACAACAGATGGAGACAGTGAGCCAAATATAGAAGGCTACTATTTAACTAATATGTATTATTACTGTTAATTACATACTCTACCTCTGTCTGCAAATGCATGAATTGTTTCACAAGCTTTTATAAGGATTTCTTCTTCAGGAGAGTTCAACAGGAGAACAACTGTTGCTGGAGTTTTGCCTTCAACTGCGACCGGATCAAACTTGGTAGAAGAAAAATAAAATATGCTTTTGTGGTTATAAGCTGTAATTGTGGAACAACCAACATCTGTCACACCAGATAATAGTACACTTATTATCTGTAATAGCCTATTCAATTTTACAGATAATTACTACTACTACCATAAAAACTAATGAATACATTATTCACAATGATTCATTTTAGTTTGAGTTTAATTAACTTACTGTATCTTTTGTTGGAGTTTCGCTTTCCCTTTTACCTTTCTTCACCATTGCGCAAGTTATAAGTTTAGCGCTAATGTAACGGGAAAAGGTCGCATTAGCTGAAAGGCTAAACTTTGCGCACTGCCGGACACAGCCCTGGAAACGCAACACACGTCAGATCAGCTGCTGTCTGATGTGAACTATAGTCTCTGTCTCTTCCGCTATAGTAGAAATCTTGCAAACATAACAAGGTTTAGGGGACAAAACTGTCAAACGAAGCAGGAGCTAACCTCAATCCTATGTTTAAGACCCACGCCGCGTTGCTAGGTAACGGTCCTCTGGCGTGAGGGCTACAAAGGTCCCGTAGTGCAGGGTGGGCCTTCCACTGTTAGGCTTCTTAATTGTTATAGGGCGAATACCGACTGATAATTTGGTGAATAAGAATGCTAAAATTATTATACAAAGGCGAGGTTCTGCTGTAAAGCGTGTAATAATGTACCCCACATCCTTTTATAAGGCATTTTCCACGATTACTAAATATACATGCGTATTCAAAAATAATAATAATAAAATTAAAGCCGCGCGCGGCGAGGGCCAATAATAATAAACAAACAAACGTAAGAAACCGACGAAAAACAATACCCCATGAGTTGACATGAGTTTTTAAATTTTTTGTCAACAACTTGAAAGAATATCACAGGTTTAACTTGACTCTGTTGGAGTGTTAACTCTTTCCTACATTCTGATACTTTACTTATTTCAATAGTCCCTCTAGTTTCTGAATGAGAACTATTTGAATGTCAAAAATCTACCCGTTTCCCTCCGTTACCGCTTGACCGGACCCCAGTGTATCGGCAGTAACCGATCTATCCGAACTATTTAATGTCAACAAACATCGTTAGTCATTAATGATTCATTTATGTTTAGGTAAACCACAAACAACAATTTAGCTTTGTAACAAACCTTTGACGAAGTGTTCACTGCAGACACGAGCATTTGCGGATTCTGCTCCTCCCGACCGCAAACGTAGGTTTGTAATAGAGCCCGACCGATATATCGGTTGGCCGATATTATCGGCTGATATGGGCAACTTTAGGCATATCGGCTATCGGCCGATATGCTTGCTGATAGGGGCCGATATTTCACATGGGCATGTTATACCTCGTTATAAAGCTTAGACCAGGGGTCTCAAACTCAAATTACCTGGGGGCCACATTAGATAAAGTCTGAGTGAGGCTGGGCCGCATTGAGTATTCGATAAATAGCGGCTGCACGGGAAAAAAGGAGAGAGACAGAACAACACGCAACACACTTTCTTAATCTTTAATAACAGTTCAGAACATGAAAATGTATTCAGAACATAAGTTTAAACTGATACGTCTACTCTTCTTCTTTTGCCTACTTCTTGCTGGTTGAAACCTGGCAACGATTCATCTTGTACAGCTGAGAGATATTTGGCTTGCAGGAGGAAGCGTATGAGATCCTCAGGATAGATTGAAGATGCTCATCAGTGAGCCTTGACCTGTATTAGGTGCTTTCACACCGACAGTATTTGGTGCGCACCAAACGATCCATTCGAACCAGAAGTGGTTAGCTCAGGTCGTTTGCGTTGGTGTGAAAGCGTCAATCAGACTCTGACCCGGACCAACTCAAGTGGACCGAGACCTAAAAAAAGAGGTGGTCTCGTTTCGCTTGAATCCGCACCAAAGTTGGTCATTTGGTGCGTGTGTTCTTCTGGTGTGAACGCGAACCCGGGTCCAAACCATACACAGCAGGTCCAAAGGAACTATTCTAGATGCATCATGGGAGAAACGCGTCTCCTGCCTGTAATGACGCGCTGTACGACTCCAGCGCAATAACAGATTGTTTTCCAGACGCAGCCGCGATTCATTTTCGAAATATTTTACCAACAATGGCCAATACAGAGAATGTAACACACAAAGATCAGAGCAAGAACGTGCGAACGTGTGGCTCCAGAGTGAGTCAAAAATGGGGGAGTGTACTTCTGTTCTGGACCTGCACAGAGGTCCCCGTGTTCCCCGTGATCATGTAGGAACCAGCATTTGTTATTTTAGGCTTTAATTAACCAAATAATTTTATGGCAATAGGCAATCGCCCATTCAATTGATTCACCTTTAAAAAATGTCCTGCTTTTAGCCTAGTGTGAGAAATACAGTCGGACTAGATCCAAACCAGAGTCCCGAACCAGCAGGAGCAGCTCCGGTTCTGTCCGGGCTCAGATGACGTGGAGCGGGGAGTGAAAAGCGCTTTTCCCGGGAAGAACCAAATGCGGACACCAACTAAACTGGATTCACGTTCTGTCCGGATGCTTTGCAGCACCTCGGAACCAGCCGCGGTTCTTGAGCGCGGAGGACAGGAGCAGCACAGACCTGTAGGTGTAGTCCACAGCGCATTCTCACTTTCCCCGTACGGAACACGGAACCAGCGCGCAGACGGCGGAACGTACCCGCTCAGACCCAGTCATTGCGCACTGGTCTTGCTCGCCACCGTCTGGAACCAGCACATGGAGGATGGAGCCTCCGGACCATCTGACCAACGCGCTTGTAGGACGACTGCTGTTACCCGAACTCAGGACTGATGCGGTGAGTTTGTACAAAGTTCTACGTTGCTGTTTTATGAGTTCATGGTGATAATTTGAGATGAGGACGCCCGCGGTATTAACAGGGAACATCAGTATTAGTTACTGGAGATATCACTGTTCTACCGGGATACAGAGGCTCGTTAATCGGACCAGTTTTGGTTCGTTTGCCGGTGTGAAAGCGCCACACTGGAGTGTATCCGCTTCTCGTATGTCAAACATGGATGGAAGACGCTTGTTTTTGCCTCGTACTTCTTGCTAACGTGTCGCCAAGCCTCTGGAATAGATCAGTGCAGTTTTGTGGTGCTTGCATATTGATGGGACAGCTGTGTTTGCCGCTGAGTGCGCGTGGATTTCGGCGACACATATGTGGAGCTTGGTCATCGAGTTGCCAGCAAGTTACGCACCGAGTGTTGAACAGGTAAACAGACTGTCAAAGTCTTTTTATTTCTTATTAGCCCCTCCAATAAAGGTCCCATACTTATGAACAGGGGAATTCTGTCAGCGCCTCCTCTGCGCTCTGATACTGTGGTTGTGGGAGCGTAAAGTGAAGTGCGCACACGTGTACCACCATGTGTGGTTTGTTTTGGTTCTTCGGTGACGCCGTATGTGCACGTGTACTTGTATTAACAGATCCACTTAGACTTGTTGCTTCACAACTGCTGTAAATTGAGTTTTGGGATGTAAACTGCGTTAATAATCTGTTGTGAATCTGCATGGGCACCGACTGCAGCTTCATCTGTCAGTGCGGCCCGCGGCAGAGGGGTGGGATTGTGTGTACATCTACCGCGGGCCGCACTGACATTATTCTTTGGAATCAAGTGGAGGGCCGCAAAAAATCCTTCCGCGGGCCGCAGTTGGCCCCCGGGCCGCGAGTCTGAGACCCCTGGCTTAGACTCTCTACATTCTGTTCATTTAATCCAATTTACAGACAGATAAATGTCCTAATATGTGGCTCCACATCAGTATTTATCTACGGAGTCATTTGTCTGTGTGTGTCTGTACTGTCCCTGAACACACCACAGAGTCCTCTCACATGTGTTTGTTTACACCTGCAGACAGATCCAAACACTGAGATTATATTCTTTTTACGGACAATCGGTTTGAGTCTGGATTAAAAGGACATTTATTAGTGCAGAATTGTGATGTGAGGAGGAGCCTGTATGAGCGGTGAGTGTTGGAAATATGTCGACTCTGAAGCTAGTTTTTGTCATTTGTTATGGGTTAGCTGCTGTAGCTCCCGCACCTAAACAGACTGTTTTCTATTGGTCTGTTCTAAAGTGACTATATTGGCCGTATATTTGCTACTGGACCTGCACTGATATGTAAATGAGCTGTGAACAGACGTGTGAATTATGACATTTGCGCATATAATTAATTTCCGCGGCGCGCACGTATTTATGGCTAAAGGCTAATAGCGCTACTTTCTTTACTAGTTATGGGTCCGTCGCGAACGAAATGACTCTTAGAACCGGCTCTTTGAAGGGAACGACGGGAGCCTGATCCTTATTGGGAGCCGTGTTTTCTCTTTCTCTCACTTTTTTTCTCTTCACGCCGCGTGCAGATTCGTGGTTTGACAGCGGCAGCGGCTAAAAACGAAACTTTGAGAAATTTGCGTGTACGTAGGATTAAAGAAAATAAAAAAAATAAAAAAACGAGCATATTTGACTGTAGTTTAGCATAAAATAAATAAGTCCCGGTTTAGTCCTTTTTCAGTCCTGGTTTAGACCTGGTTCAGTCCTGATTCAGTCCTGCTTGCAACAAAACAATCTGAAGAGCCACTTGGGAGCCAAAAGAACCAGCAGCTTTTAGTGAGCCGAGCCAAAAGAGCCGGTTCTCTAAAAAGAACTGGAATACCCATCACTAGTGTCTAGAATGTGATGCAAAAATGCCATTAAGCCAACCTACTGTCTGTAAATATGATGTAAAGAGGCAGAATAACAATAAATGTTGCCTAAATAAACCCAATTTAAAATCCACCAGAGCCAAACCTAAGTTTTTTAAACAATTCAACATTTACAGTGAATTTTTACATCACTAAATATATCGGTGATTATATCGGCTATCGGCAGCCCCAACTCCCATTATATCGGTTTCATATCGGCCACAGCAAAATCCATATCGGTCGGGCTCTAGTTTGTAATCCACTTTTTATGGCGTTGTTCTGTCAGCTTTTCCCATTTCTGACCTTTGTGGACGACTATCTTCGGTACTCTAAAAAAATCGCTTTTCCTTCTCTCGGTTAGAACAATTGGCACAGCCGTAAACTGCACAACACATCGGCTTTTCCCTCCAGTCGGTTCACTTCTTGCCCTCCATCTGATTTTGCGCGCTGACAAACGTCGCCCTGTAATGTCACATGAAACCCAGATATTCAGAATTATTATTTCCATGTAAACTCCAAGGAAAATATTTTAAGTCCAAACAATTTAATCCAGAACAATTAAAAAACATCATGTGAACGTGGCCATTGTGTTCTAACAGTGTTTTTTAATCATTTCAATACCAGGTTTAACATTTGTGCGTTTACCTTTTGGATATTTCGTGGCAAAGTACAGTGTGATAAAGAGTAGAGGGGTGTGCAAAAAAATATTGAAATATCGATATATCGTATCGTTTAATGTGATGACACAGTATCGATATTGTGGGCTGCTCTATCGATATATCACCAAGAGTATTTTTGGTTTATTTTACTAAATGATTTTGTTACAGCTACAGTTTCGTTGTTTGTTTAGTGGAAGGAAACTCGTTTGACATTTTCGCTGTTTTGAGGATTAAAATGTTTGTGTTTCATATGAACTTTGCACAAGAAGTGGTTTAACAAAGATTTTCCATGATTTAGCCTTTTATTTTTACTGAACCGTATCGAATCGAAAGCGCACTGTATCGAGGTTTGTCTCATATCAGTGACTTCTTAACAACACTCGGCCTCAGTCAACAGGGAAACGTGGCTCTTGCCCCGTCTGGGAGTATGACATCATCACATTCTAGAACCTGAAAACCTCCTAGTTCCATCAGGTTCACGGCGCCGATGACATCATACATGTAAAGTTCCATAAAGCCTTGTTACCATGGCAACTCCGGAACTCAAAGCTAAACTTCAAAGCTTTGTGGGCTTTAACTCAAAGCTTTGTTTGGCCTCGGGGAGATTATAAGAGTAAGGCAAATCGCAAATCACAAATCGAAAATCACATATCGCTTAACGGAAAAGGCACATTTAGCTGAGCTTGACACAGAGCAAATCGTACAAAGATTTCAAACAGTAGACTTCACAGAGGAGACTTTACCGAGTAGATTTCACAGAGTAGGTCGCACTTTTTATCTGCGTAACAGTAAGTACAGCAACACTTACAAAACAACTCAATTATAAAACAAAAATGGCCAGAAATAACAGAGGAAATATACCCTTGACCTTAAACCATGACCTTAAACTAAAGAACTGTGGTCTTCGTGTGATAAAGAGTAGAGGGGTGTGCAAAAATATTGAAATATCGATATATCGTATCGTTTAATGTGATGACACAGTATCGATATTGTGGGCTGCTCTATCGATATATCACCAAGAGTATTTTTGGTTTATTTTACTAAATGATTTTGTTACAGCTACAGTTTCGTTGTTTGTTTAGTGGAAGGAAACTCGTTTGACATTTTCGCTGTTTTGAGGATTAAAATGTTTGTGTTTCATATGAACTTTGCACAAGAAGTGGTTTAACAAAGATTTTCCATGATTTAGCCTTTATTTTTTTACTGAACCGTATCGAATCGAAAGCGCACTGTATCGAGGTTTGTCTCATATCAGTGACTTCTTAACAACACTCGGCCTCAGTCAACAGGGAAACGTGGCTCTTGCCCCGTCTGGGAGTATGACATCATCACATTCTAGAACCTGAAAACCTCCCAGTTCCATCAGGTTCACGGCGCCGATGACATCATACATGTAAATGTTGACGTTTCATGTCTATGGTAGGGGGCGCTATAGAGTTAATTTTTCATATGTTTTATAGTGTATTATATTCTGGCCGTGATCAGGCATTAGTGATTCAAATTTCAGCACGATCGGACTAAGCCTGTGTGTGTAATTATTTTTTAACTATTTTTTGGGGGAGTCTTTGCGCCCCTGCTGGCCAATAGTGGAAAATGCATCATGTCCGTAATAGACTTTTTTGCTTGTAATCATACATAGAATTTATGTACAGAATTTGGTACTAATCCGATAATGTTGACGTTTCACGTCTATGCTAGGGGGCGCTATAGAGTTCACTTTTATTAAATTTCATATTTCATCACATTCAGGCCTGGATCACGCAATTGTGATTTGAATTTGAGTTCTCTAGGACAATGCCTGTGGCCATGACAGGTCACCGAAAAAACAGGAAATGAAGGCGTTATTCGCCGGCGTGCTACGGGCGAACCGTAAGGAGTATCCCAAAAAAATTTGCCAACTTCTGTGAGTTCATGTCTGTAGATGTGACATGTCAAATCTGAGCTCATTTGGACCAAACCCCGGGGACTTGAATCTTTTTGTAGACCCCCCAAGTCAAAACGGCGCCGAATGTTTGATCCAATATGGCTGACTTCCTGTTCGTCACAGGGTCATGCTCCAATTCATCTTTTGGTTTGTCTCATTGTTCTCTATCACTGTTCCGAATTTTGTTTCCCTGCGACAAACTTTGTTTGTCCCTAGTCCCATAGGGGTCCAATTCTAGGTGGCGCTGTTGAGTCAGGTCACTTTGGGCATTGTCCCGATGCCCATTTTATCAAATTTTTCGCCGGGCCGATCGATCTGGACTTTTCGTCCATGTTCAGGGGGTCAAAATCGCGATCGTTTGCAAGGAAAAATAATAATAAACAAACGTAAGAAACCGGCGAAGAACAATACCCCTCGCCCCTAACTTTGTTAGTGGCGAGGGCCAATACCCCTCGCCCCTAACTTTGTTAGTGGCGAGGGCCAACAAGTAATATCCATGTGTCCTGATGTGAATTTTCACATCTTCTGCTGACAGAAACCGCTTAAACCACCATGAATGAATTCTTGGGCCGCCAGGATTGTATTGAAAGTCTGCGAAAAGATTTGGTGGATCTACAAGGAGCTATTTTAGACGTGTTTTCTCGAACGGGTCCTGTGCGCTTTACCTCCTGGAAATTCCCCGATAAACTGTCCTGTAATCTGGACATGGTTGCTCTGTTGGACCAGTATGACTTCATAGAAGGAGAGGACATATTCAATCAGCACTCCCACATTGTTTTACTGGAGCTTGTGATTGACAGGTAGGCCTATTGATAATGCTGCGTGTTATTTTGTTAATATAGGCTATTATTATATTGTTTTGTCATCATTCATAAAACATAACACGTGTCCATTTGTAAGTGATATGCCTCTATGCAGATGTATAGGCCTACAATATATCTATACCAATATACAAATGTTGCATGCATTCCACTATTTTGGTGGATGCATACAGATGCTGATTGTTCTTATGTTAAAAGTTAAAATATAATAACT